>NC_054376.1:91342939-91658495 GCF_017654675.1 Xenopus laevis | reverse complement strand
ATATATATATATATATATATATATATATATATATATATATATATATATATATATATATATATATATATATATATATATATATATATATATATATATATATATATATATATATATATATATATATATATATATATATATATATATACACACACACACACAATCCAAACGGTTCAGCACACCACTGGAGCAATTGACCCAGGTGCTACCAATTGCAGCTGCATACAAAATCCAAAAAGGTAAGGTGCACACTGGGATCCTTTGTAGCTTTTTTAAAAAGATAAATTTTATTCAATACATGTTAAAAGGAGGTCAACGTTTCGGTCTGTTCCTAAGACCTTTATCAAGACCAATAACACACTTAAAAACATTGTATCCATGAATAAGTAAAACCAATTAACACTCACCATACATACAGGTATATACATACATATATATATATATATTATATATATATATATATATATATATATATATATATATATATATATATATACATATATACATATATACACATATACACACTCACCCAATTGTGCACACCCCCACTCTTTATGGTCACATGATTGCGGGGGTGTGCACAATTGGGGGAGTCACATGTTTTTAGCTATTTAAACATGGTGGATGTACTAAAAATATGGTCTTGATAAAGGTCTTAGGAGCAGACCGAAACGTTGGCCGAATTTTTTAATGTAATCTAATAAATATGGATTTTTAATCTTTTGTACACAAACCCTGGTGTGCATCTTTTTTCTTTCGTTATTTATATATATATATATATATATATATATATATATATATATATATATATATATATATATATATATATATATATATATATATATATACACACACATACATACATACATACATACATACATATATATACACACATACATATCAGTTGCCTGACGAGGAAACTTCGGGCGACTTCGGAAAATGAAGCGCCACTTGTGCTTAAGTGAAGGCGAGTTTTCATTATAGCGGATGGGTAGACATGCGGAGACAGTTCGGGGGGAGATTGTCGCCCAGAAGAGGCGATAAGTCGCCAGGCGACTAAATCTCCCTGAAACTCCTCGTCTGGACTAACCCTAACTGAGAGTTCACACACTTCCTGCTACAAAGAATATGGGGAGATCTCCCACCGAAAGCTAATGACCGCCTTAAACCTAACCTTTTTTTATTTTAATTTTTTTTTTTTTTCAATTAAGCATTTGAAAGAATCATGTTTTAATGATGCCTTTGATCATTTCTTATAACCAGTGAGTAGACAACAACTTAAATATGCTCCAAAGAGCAGTTCCACAGTAGTCAATGATTTTCCAACAGTCTGCGCTCCTCTATGATGATGATGATGAGGTGATTCTCAAGGTCCCTGTTCCAAAGAGCATGTAAGGTGAATATTATCTGTGTGATTCCTGGATAAAAATCTTACCTCTGAAGAGCTTTCAGCATTTCCAGGAGTGGCCGATGAGTCAGATTCAGAACTCTGTGAGCCAACTCTGCCAGGAGTCTTAAAAATAATGAAAGACAAGACAGTTAGCAATGCACCAATGTAAAAAGTACTGGTATGGGATCTGTTATCCGGAAACTCGTTATCAAGAAAGCTCCAAATTACAGAAGGGCCATCCCCTATAGACTCCATTATACCCAAATAATTAAAAAATTTAAAAAAAATTCTGTAATAATAAAACAGTACCATATACTTGATCAAAACTAAGAAATAATGAATCCTTATTGGAACCAAAACCAGCCTATTGGGTTTATTTAATGTTTACGGGATATTATGGTAGACTTAAGATATGAAGATCCAAATTACAGAAAGATCAGTTATCTGTAAAACCCCAGGTCCCGAGCATTCTGGATAACAGGTTCCATACCTTTATATTAAAACAGACTTTGCAAAGCCAAAAAAAAAAAAAAAATGCCACTTTAATTCAGTGACCCTTGTTCCATGCAAAAGTCAAACATGTACATTGTTTACAGTTCTCATGACACAAATCATTGCACACCACCACATTCAGTCAAAAAATGGATCTGAAAACGTATGTAAAGTATGTATATTTTTATTTATATAGCACAGAGGCCACTACAATGATAAAATATAAATACAAAGTTATATTACAGTTATATTAACAAGAACATTAAGTGCTAAGTGTTATAGAGAAGAGGAATGAGGTTCCTGCCCCTGTAGAACTTACAATTACAATCTAAATTATAGCTTTACCCTTTACATCAAGCACTTCTAAATCAGACTGGGGTCCGTTTCAAGACTTTTCTTTTAATTTTCTTCTAAATAAGGTGAATTGCGTATTGTACACAAATATTTGCAGATGGCTCGCAAATGAGATGGGGTTGAAAGAGCAGGGCCACTGTGCATGCTCGCTGTGTTAAATAACTGTGTTGGTGGTAAATGTGAATACAAGTTTGGAAATTAAGAAGAAACTGTTTGGCGAATATTTTGCCATCATCAAAGTTGTGGACAATTATGTTTCAACACTAAATACACCATATAATTTCCATCTTTATAAATACAAACACAGGCAGGGCAAATATGTTCACTGAGGGAATCGTTCTGCGCTGAGTGAAGTTTGAGTCCCACAGACAGGATTGTGAGTAACACATTGGTGTTTAAAGGAACTGTTCAGTGTAAAAATAAAAACTGGGTAAATGGATAGGCTGTGCAAAATAAAAAATGTTTCTAATATAGTTATTTAAACAAAAATGTAATGTATAAAGGCTGGAGAGACTGGGTATGTAACTTAATAGCCAGAACACTACTTCCTGCTTTTCAGCTCTCTTGGTTTACACTGACTGGTTACCCTGGTTGCCAGGCAGTAACCAATCCGAGACTTGACGGGGGGCACATGGGTCATAACTGTTGCTTTTGAATCTGAGCTGAATGCTGAGGATCAATTGCAAACCCACTGAACAGGTATGTACCATGTGGCTCCCCTTCAAGTCACTGACTCAGTTATAGAGCTGAAAAGCAGGAAGTAGTGTTCTGGCTATTATGTTACACACCCAGTCACTCCAGCCTTTATACATTACATTTTTGGCTAACTATATTAGAAACATGTTTTATTTTGCACAGACTATATTTACCCAGTTTTTATTTTCACACTGAACTGTTCCTTTAACACTATAATAATCAAAAAGGGACCCCTGGTGCCTTCCACTGAATTAAATAAACACAGTGGGGGCTAGTAGGGATGATTCCAGGCTCTTTTGCCCCATTAAAAAAAAAAAACCTTCCCAAAAATCCATGCCTTCAAGGCTGTTACTATCTGCATCCAATACATATGGTAGATCAACTACACAATTCAGTTCAGTTTATGTGTAAACAGAATAAAAACAAGGTTCAGGTATCGACCACAGAACATTGGGCCCACCAGAGGATGTGACCCCCCCCGGGCACCACCCATTCACATGTCAATCATCCCCCCACCACCAATAATAATTATAATTGGTCCTCATAAAGGCTGTTACATTTTCTTTACTGTACACATTGCGTGGATAGCATGGCTCAGTCATGTATATTCTGTAGAGTATTTGTTGCTTTAATCCCGGCTATCCACCATTGACAAATTCAGCTTCACTTGAAATGGAGTCATTCATTTTCATTGTGAAGCTTTATTATTTAATGGCAGCAGTGAGTCAGAATCTGAGCCACACCTACAGTTTCAAGCAAAGAGCCATGTGAACTGCTTAGTAATATGCAATTAAATAAATCAATCAATTATAACAATAGTCTATGCATTGACAATATTTTTTACATTTCCTCTAAATTTCAGTATGCCATGTGCTAAAATCGTCCTTTTGGCTAAAAAACAAGTGGGGGCTGAGCACTGTGTGCACCAGGGTTTTTGTAAATTATATTTCTGTCTGTATGCGTCTGAGACAGCACAGATTTCTCACTGAAGGCTAGGACCAGTGATTTTAAAACTGCCCAAACGTTTTATTTATTGTTTGCAGTAGTTGACCCAATGGTAGAAAATCAGAAAATTCAAATAAATCACCACTCAATAACATAACAAACAATGTAATTCATTAAGAGCTCAAATTAACTTCATGTCAAGTTGAGGACTAAACCAACATATAAACCCTTAACTAGTATGCTCTTGCCAAAAGTCCAAAGTACACTGTCATTTGGGCTACTGATTTAGACAGGTGTGGCATTACTCATTCATGATTCATTCTAAAGGCAAAGTTTAAAGGGTACTGTTATGGGAAAAAAAAGTTTTTTTTTTTAAAACGCATCAGTTAATAGTGCTGCTCCAGCAGACTTCTGCACTGAAATCCATTCTTCAAAATAGCAAACAGATTTTTCTATATTTAACTTTGAAATCTGACATGGGGCTAGACATATTGTTAGTTTCCCAGCTGCCCTCAGTCATGTGACTTGTGCTCTGATAAACTTTAGTCACTCTTTACTGCTGCACTGCAAGTTGGAGGGATATTACCCCTCCCCCCCCAGCAGCCCATCATCAGGACAATGGGAAGGTAACCAGATAGCAGCTCCCTAACACAAGATAACAGCCCCCTGGCAGATCTAAGAACAGCACTCAATAGTAAAATCCAGGTCCCACTGTGACACATTCAGTTACATTGTGTATGAGAAACAACAGCCTGCCAGAAAGCAGTTCCATCCTAAAGTGCTGGCTCTTTCTGAAATCACATGACCAGGCAAAATGACCCGAGATTGCTGCCTACACACCAATATTACAACTAAAAGAAATACACTTGCTGGTTCAGGAATGAAATTTTATTTTGTAGAGTGAACTATTTGCAGTGTAAACAGTGTAATTTAGAAATAAAAACTACATCATAAAAATCATGACAGAATCCCTTTAAGCATTATCTGTCACATAAAAAAACCTAAAGAAATATTTCCCAGTTCCTCCCAGGAAAAAGTATTACTGTATATGCGCAACGGTTATCGTTTGGTGCACAGTAATCAATTATGAAAATCCAAGACATTACCGAAAGGATACTTCTGATAAAGATAAGTATAGTCCTAAAGAAGTAATAATACAAAACATAAATGTTTCAGCCACCTAAAGCTTGCCTGTGTAACTGCATAGCCACAGGCGATTAAAGCAACAACACTAAAATCAGATTACCTATAACTGCTTATTCAATTTTGGTCCAGCACTGTGCAGCTGAATATCCCTGTACAAAAGTAAGGAGAATTCCTTTTGGAGAGAGATCATTAGCTATGGGTCTTTGTGCTGGCAAAGGCAGTCATGGTGATACTTGAAACAAATAATGGTACAGTTACGCTTAACCCTGATCAATATGATGCTCAGAAGGTTACAGACTGCACACATCTATGGAGAATTGATCATACCCAAAGAAGCATCCTGGGTTGCAATAGGTATGGTCTCACCCAAAGAGTAAACAGGTGCTCAAAATGTATAATATGATTTTCTTTTTCTCTGTAATAATAAAACAGTATCTTGTACTTTATCCAAACAAAGATATAAATAATCCTTATTGGAAGCAAATCGAAAGAAAAAACGAAAATCAATTGTCTCAGAATACCACTCTCTACATCACAATAAAAGATAACTCATAGGTGAACAACCTCTTTAACTACTGTCAAATTATGAAAATTGTAAATCAAGCACTGGATCACGGTTTGCTGTATGAGAGAGAAGAGAGAGAGAGAGGAGAGAGGGAGAGGAGAGAGGAGAGAGGAGAGAGGAGAGAGATTGAACAGAAACCTCAACAAGAGCAATTTCCCATCCTTCCCTTAAGCTCACAAGATAATGCAACCCCACCTTCACCTTGTTCCACTAAGAAGTGATGGATTCCCTTTGCTTTCCATAGTGGGTGGTACACATATTTTCTGGAAACCAAGGGTACCTCAGGTCCTATAATCCACCACTTCACTACTAAACAAGGTGAGGGAGGGATTGCATAACATTGTTAGTGTAAGTGGGTTTGGGAAATAATAATCATTGAAAGACTATAGCTAGCCATAGATGTAAAGACCTTTAAAAGATCTTTTCTTTATCGTGAGACCACGATCATATTGAAACGATTTGTCCATCAACTAAAAAGACCATTTCAGGCGATATTGACAGTAAAACTGAAGAGTAGCTGCCTGCTTGGCCCTGCAAACATAGATAGATTGCACTGGGACCGATAAAGATTTTTTAAACTAGCTGATCAATTTTCTGACAGATGTCGGACGAAAAATCGTAAGATGTACGATCGTTCGAATCCCACTAACTTCGCGATAATTTGACGGATTGGTCGGATTTCACTAAAAAGAAAAATCTTTGCGTCTATGGGGACTTATGGTTTAATTATGGTTTCCTTTGAACCTGTGTAACCAAAGAAGCTCCTGTGTAGATTTAGTCAACCTAAACCAACTCACACAAGTAAATAGAAGCAGTATTATTGAAATGTAACCACAAAATACCTAACTTAGTTTAGCCAACTAACGTAAAGGAAAACTAAACCCTACACAACAAATTAGGGTAGAAATGCCATATTTTATATACTGAATGAGCTGCACTGTAATGAAAATCTGAATTACTAATCACCCTTGCACAGTAAATGTTATGTTCTATATACAGTAAATTGTTGGTCCCGAGGCTAAGGGAACTGACAGCAGCACAGAGGATATGCTGGAAATCAGCAGAAGAGATGAGGAGCTCATGGGACATATTCTGATTCACAGATCTTCACTGCCAAAGGGCCATGGTTGCCTTGGGCTGGTACAGAATCTAAAAACATAATGTGCAGTCTCTCTGTTAAACTTTAGTTCTCCTTTATCCTACAAAGATAGAACCTGGCCAGCCTGCTCTTGTCAGGCTGCCTTTCAATTGCCATTTAAAAGCTCTGCCTAGACCACAGCCAGGAGCCGATCCATATAGACTAATATAGAACAGCTTAACTTCCCTCCACACTAAATCTAAATATTTGCACCAAATACCGGATATGTCCCTTCCCCACCAAAAAGCTACTCATTCCAATAAGTCTTTGCATCACATTAAGAATATCCAAAACAATATCACTATAAAGGCCAGTTCAAAATACATAGGTCAGTAGATACTACATATGTGCACATTTTTGGCAGTTTAGATAAGGCACTATGCACTTTGCAACTGACTTTTCCAAAGTTTGACAACTCCACCTGTTCGCCAGATCAAACAAGTAACTCAGAACAAATTATTGCCACTTTTGGCATGGGGGACTGATTATCCTAACCAATTCTATTATGGCATTTGCTTCATGCACTATCCCCCGAGGAATAAAGAAAAAAAAGAAAAAACCTGTAAGTCCCAGTCAGGATGTAAGTTGGAACACTAGATAGAGATCCACCCAGATTGCTCCCCTTATTTCCACCCAAGTTATAGTCATTTCCTGTTTAGGAAGCAATACGTTCTTCTCGTAGCTCTTTTTCTTCTGCCCAATAATGAACACAGACTGGTGAACTGCATCTGTAAAATAAATTTAAAAGGTTCAGCCATTGCAAGCTTTAAATAGGTTCTATATCTACAGTATGTGCCATATACTCATTCACCGTCTTTATAAGTGTAACAAAATACAAAAATTAACAACAAAAAAAGTAAAACCGCAGGCAGAGAGACATGGACCATATGCAACATGTGATTTTGGCAATTAGTCTTTTATTTAAAGCCTCATAAACTGGTCATACACACACAGATAAAATATATAAAATTATACAAAGCTAAAGTTTAGTACAAATGTGGGGTTGGGCCATGTACGTCTGTCTTCTTGTAGTGATCTTCAGGTGTCGTGTTAGTAACTGCAACTGTTTCAGTAGAGCTTTTTGCACTTGTTGCAAGTTAAGTATTTTAATTTGACTTATTTATCCTTGGGAAGTGTGAATTCCATTTTCCATATATCAGTTTCTATGGCTCAATAGTTTGAGTTTCTGCTAATAGGACACCAAATGAATTCACTACAGCAATAAATGTATTTAGAAATATTTGATGTGTCAGCATCAGCTGGTCCAATAAAGAGAAAATAATCATATAATAGATTACATACAGTAAGTGATGTAGCCACTTATTCAAGGGAATTCACAAAAATGTTGACATAATTACAGAAAATAAAGCATATTATAATTCTATATAATGAAAACTTAATAGATGGTTATAACTTAGGTGGATAGGAAATAATTCAAAAAATTGCCCTTTATATCTGTTTTTGCAAGCAGTGTAACAATACCACATTCTGTAACCAGCAATTGCTTCATCGAACATAAGTTGTTATGAAATTTGCAGCTATTTTCACTATAGGCCGAGCAACAATTGTACAATCGGGGCACCAGGGGTTCTTTGGGGTGTAGCCCAATTATTGGTTTGTGGTCTGGAGAACCATGAACTTCACTTCATTGCCAAATTGACTGGCAATTTTTATTGGAACCTGTCCTCATAGATACAAAAGGCCACACACCCTCTGCTCTATATTTATTTAATATTATTTCTGTATGTTTAAAGAGCCTGGGTGAGGTCTGGTCTTTCATGCGTCTTTATATTGTTGAATATACAAAAGGCTTGTAAAAGTTGTGCAACACTTGGCTCACCTATGCTCCTTACTATCACATTTTTTATTGCATTTGATTAATTATTTAGCTGATGGAATAAAATGTATCAAATTTGTTCTTTACTGTGATAGTGTCCCAAAGTGTCACTCTGCAAATAAATGCATCTTCAGTAACTTCTGTGTCAGACTGTTTTAATGCTGTGGCAGATGGCCCATTCACAAACAAAGTGCAATGTGCAAAATGCAATTTTTACATGCATATTGGAGTGGGAATTGCATTACTTCTGATGCACACTTGAATTATTGCATTAGCGGCCAATTTGCAGGGCATGAGTCAGTTGCTACCTGCTGTCTGAAATGTGTGAATTACCATGGCTGTAATTCTAGCATTGCTTGGTCTCAATAAGCACATTTGCACAGTATCAGTAGAGGCAGGACAGAGGCACATTGGAATTTAGCATGACTGTGGAAGTGCAAAGAGTATGTTTGGATGCAACTACCTTTAATAAATAGCATCAGTACGGGAACAAGTTTGCATCCATTTTTGCAAAGTACACTTGCAATTGCAAATGCAGTACACAAAGTGCAATTATCAAACACAGATCAAGTTGCATCCACTGCAAGTGCAGCCAATGCGTCATAATAGGGGCAAAGTTACCTACATGATGCCGCAAATCAGGTTAATTTGTGGCATGAATATGCACAGTGGGAATAACATCCCGTCTAGGCCATGCAGCAAAAGCATCACTGGCTGGGAGCAAATTTGCTGCTGCTACTGACCACAGGAACCTTAAAGTTACCACCATGTCTAGGGTGCAGTAATTGCAGGGTTACCTAGAGTCACTGAGCACACTTGTGCACTGTTCATCAGTAGATGCCGGACAGATGCGCTGGTGCATTGCAAACTATACAGAAGAGCAAGTGTTAGGATGCAAGTACTTCAACCATTTTTACGTGCCACACTTGTTGAAAAATGAGCCTCCAGGAGCAATAGAAAGTATAGTATAGTATTACAAATTCTTGTAATAAAAATAAAAATTAATCATTCTTACCAAGCTGCTACAAGATGGAAGATTCACACTGTAGCCCTGTCTGGCTGGCATGTAGTATCTGCTCTGGGGCTTCTTGGCTGTGAAGCAAAAGAATGAGAGGAGGGAGGGGGGCAAGAAGGGAGGAGGGAATGCAGCTGCTCCATCTCCCCTTGGTGCTGTGTCTTGAGAGCAAAAACTGTGACAGGCTGAATGGGTACCTGTGCTGAACAGTGTGCCATTGAATGGGTACCTGTGCTGAACAGTGTGCCAATGGCACTAAGTGGTGCAACCCAATGCACTTGCCCAGCACTTTAGATCCTCCTCAAGCTGATTTGACATGAGATTGTGTGAGGGAGGGCCAGACTGCTGAGTTTCATAGCAACAAACCGATACCCCATTGTTGCCCACAGCAGCCTTCCCATGTTCAGTAAATGATACACAAATGTGAACATATCAGGACTGATAATAATAAATCATCAACCTGTATAGGACATCTATCCAAACAGCACAATTCCCAGCATTCCCATTGTGTACAGCTGCCTGACAGCCACAGGTTGTTGTAAATCAGTGTAGAATCACTAACTACAGGCTGAGAGCTTGCACGGCCCTGCTCATTCCACCCACTCACACACATCACTAGGCAGTGCCATTCACGTGCTGACTTCCCAGCTTTACCCTCTCTGCTCACCAGCTGTAAAATCCTCCTGAACATGTCTGTGCCAGGGCCCCGCGGGCAGATATCTCTGTGCAGACAGGAACCAAAATGAAAGACCGAATCCGGGGAAGGAGTAGGGGCTGGAAAGGTTCCTGCCTGTTACTTTCTTTTTGTATTGAGGAAGCGCATAGAAAAGGGGAATGTCTTTTCTTCTCGATCATTCAAACCAACGACAATGTTTACAATCCAAACCTTCATTTCTGTCAAACAGCTGCAGCCTGCTCCGACAGCGCCCCCTAGCCAACCTCCAGGGCATTTGTTTGTACTGCAAGACATGCTTTTACTGTTGTAGAATTGAGAGAAAATCTATTTGTACGCCACTCGTGCAAATCTAAAAGAGTTATTAACTTGGTGCAAACTGCAAAAAAAGGGGCACATTTTTTTGCCCCCACTTTTGTACCAATTAAAGTTGCTGCAGGTCTGTTGTGGAGCCTAGAGACCTGTGTCCACCCATACCTGCATTTGTCAGTTTTTCATTTTTTCAGACGTAGGAATAACTTAAGAATGGCTTGGATGATTTCTTGGACAGACAAGATCAAAGGCTATTGTGATACTAAGCTCTATAGTAAGTATAGATATGGGTATATATATATGTAGGGATGTGAAAATCTTAGACACCCTTACACATTACAGACAGGCACATCCCTAGTAATATGGACACCTCAGTGGGTCCTTATGGGGACCTTGTGCTTATGTCATCCCTGCAGTTCTCACAGTGGATGCTAGATGGCACTGTGGTATAATATAAAAGGGCTTAAAGGAAAACTATACCCCCAAAATGAATACTTAAACAACAGATAGTTTATATCAAATTGAATGACATACTAAAGAATCTTACCAAACTGGAATATATATTTACATAAATATTGCCCTTTTACATCTCTTGCTTTGAAACACCATTTCGTGACTCTATCTGTGCTGCCTCAGAGATCACCTGACCAGAAATACTACAACACTAACTGTAACAGGAAGAAGTGAGGAAGCAAAAGGCAGAACTCTGTCTGTTAATTGGCTCATGTGACCTTACATGTGGTTTGTATGTGTGCACAGTGAATAGTACGATCTCAGGGGGCGGCCCTTATTTTTTAAAATGGCAATTTTCTATTTATGATTACCCAATGGCACATACTACTGAAAAAGTATATTATTATGATAATGGTTCATTTTATGGTTCAGGGTTTTACACATGAGCTGTTTTATGCAATATCTTTTAATAGAGACCTACATTGTTTGGGGGGTATAGTTTTCCTTTAAAAGCCATGAGGTAGAGGCCATTGCTGCTGAACCTTTCCTCTGTTAGGCCACAGAGGTTAGGGGTAGTGGAACTCATCCTGAGTTTAGTGAAGTGATAGTTATACCCTTTAATAGATCACTCTAGGAGTGATAGGGTATTTAGTTGAGCAGCTCAAAGCTCCGCCGAGGAGATTAGAGGGATTAAGATCCCGGGTATTACTGACCCCATAGTAGGGCCTAAGTGTTAAGCTCAGGGAAGTAAGAGTTTCTGAGTTCCACTTAAGGTAATCCTGAAGATTGGGGAAATACCTTCCAACAAGCTACGTTGTTCTCTACATGTACTCCTTACTCCTCAGAGAGTTGTTCTATATTCATACAGTGAGTATATTGTGTTACCTTGATTGATCTCTGTTTTACTCTATGTTTCATGCTTCATGGTGAACTCTGGTTTTAATTAATAAACTCAGTTTATTGTTTAAGCAAATAAAACTACTGGCGCCCAATCTCTTGTGCATTGCACACAGTTACAGTTACACTACACCCTGCCTCCACCCCGCTGCGAGGGCTTACCCCTGAGAAAGAGAGCTCATCTGTGGTACCAGCCCACAAAGGAAAGTAGCTAAAACTGTCTTCACATAAAGCAGTTTACTATAGCGCTACATATAATTTACGTGAAAGTAGGGAGGGGTGTATGTATGGATGCTGGGTTTTCATTTGGAGGGGTTGAACTTGATGGACTTTGTCTTTTTGCAACCCAATTTAACTATGTAATACACAGGGTAATCAGAAAGGGATTTTTTTGGATTGCTGTAATCAGAAAGGGGCCATCAAAAGTAGCCTAAAATATAGCAATTAATCCTGCAGTGCTAGCTCCCTGTCCGCAGGGATTCCGGCATACTGTGGCCACCACAGGGCGCTATTGCGCTGGCTTGCAGCAAGGCCTGCAGTTCCTTGCAAAGTGAACTTTGCCTTTTGTGGTAAAGACTCTGAGCCTTGTTCTTCTGACTGATATCCGTTGCTGCCTATTCCTGTTATTCTCTGATCACCACCTGGACTAACTTCTGCATGTTTCTCGCTACCGGCTGCCGTTTGGACCAACCCCTGCCTGAAACTGACCACATATCTTGGCATTCCTGTTCTTTGCACTCCTGCCATTCCTCCTCTGAGTCCAGACCTGTTCCCAACCTCAGGTGCAGGTTCTCCAGTGGGACTTGTAGGAACGGCTTCTCACATCTCTTGTGACTCCTTGGTCAGGTATGTGACACTATCATTCCCAGTTAACCAGCAGTGATCTGGGGAGTGATCTGGAGAGTGGTACCTACATCTGCTTAGGGAGTCCATAGACAAAGTCAGAAACAGATTGGAGACTGGGAGGAGCCGTAGGCCCACAGCATTTTCATATAAGCCATCATGCTCTCCATAGGGGGGAGAGTGACTAATTTTCGAACAGTGTGTGGGGACCCATAGGGTTTGTGTTCCCAACATAAATCCCTAGTTTCTGGGCGAAAGCCTATGTATCAAATTTGGGTTATTAGCATAATGTGTAAATCCCAACACTTTCCCTAGTTTCTGGGCGAAAGCCTATGTATCAAATTTGGGTTATTAGCATAATGTGTAAAGTGTATCATTGGGAGTCTGAAATTTAGGCCAGAGTAAAGGAAAGCCCCCAGAGGTGGTGAGGTCTTAGGTGAAGTCAAGGATAAAAGGAACTTGTGAATTAGGTGTAGTCATAACAGGATAGTTCTCTGTAATAGCACTTTCTAGGAAAGTGAGGCAGATAAAACTAGTGAGCAAGAGCAGCCTGTGCTCCAACTAGGATGTATAGCAGAGGGGTAGCTCCCCCTCAGGCAAGACTGGACTGTAGTGTAAGGGTCACTAAGCTGAATAGAGATTTAGGTTTATTTTATTCCCTGACCCAACATGTTGGGATCCAGGCTACTGTCCAGAGACCAGAGGACTCGTCTATCAATCTGGTACACTATCTCCACAGGGGTATCACAAGGTGCTGGCTCTGAATTACTGTGATGTTACCTGACATGTATGTGAATACCTCAAGGATTGTGAGTATGATATCCATGGTTGCAGTGTGATTTGTTATGTTCAAGAAACTTCCAGTTCATTATTTATTAACATAGCCTAAGTAAGGTTTCATTGCACAACACTATTCCTTCACCCATCCGAATAGCAAAGGCCCATCCTGTGGACAGACGGTCACATTTAATCGGTACTCTGCCTGTTTCCTAGACAGACATAGTCTAGCCTAGATGGGGTACAGGTGGATGAAAAGATAGAGTTATAAGGGTGGCTGAAGTAGCCCATTGCAGCCCCCCAACTGCCCCCAACTAAGAGGACATTGTTGAAATTGTAAATCCTGTGGAACACTGGGGGAATTTATCTGGTGTGGTCTACTTGCAAAAAGCTTCCAGCATAATTGACTATGGAGTAAATTAATTGAAAAATGAGTTGCAGATCACTTGTTTATAAAAGTGCATGTGATAATTCCAAATTTGACACACCAATTTTGGCAGTCCATGGAGAAATAAAGCTGCACATAGGATATTCTATATAAACTGGTGTAGGTAAGCCAGTCAGGGAGGGAAAATACTTAGGCTGCCAGATATACAGTTCCTGGGAGACTTACTTCTGATTTGTGGTGAAAAGAAAAAGCTTTCAACGGACAGACCTAAGATCTCTTTAACAGCCTTGTAAAATGTATTTAGGGTTGGAATGGCCCACAGGGATACTAGGAAAAATCTTGTTGGACCCTGACCCTATTGGGCCTGCCACCTGCCCAGACTGGTAATTTGTGAATTTGGGCTGCTGTAAGATGCCATAGGCCGTCACTATTTAGTGGACTTGTGTGGGGCTGGTTGGGTCACTGAATATTTCAAATGCCTAGGCTAATTAAATCCCAGTCCAGACCAGCACCTGCTCGCTAGCCCGCCACCAGTTCGCAAAATCGAGAAAAAAAAATCGAACCAAAAATAAAGATGGCCCCTGTGGAAAGCACAGCCATCTTTAATTTTTTTCTCCTGGAGGTGCAACCTAAATGACAGCGAAGTTACTAAGTAGCTCTTGTAAGTGGCGGGAGGGGTGGACCCTTGAGTCAGGTACCCAGTAGGCTTCAGGTACCCCAATCATACTTTATAAATATATATTTTGTTGAATAAATATAATGCTTATGTAAACCATCTGACTAGAACCTCTAATCACCCCCTACTTACACTAACTTGAAGGGGCATGCCCTGACAACATTAGCACTGATACTTGTAATCCTGCCTGGAGTTGAAACAATGACCTGGTGTTTCCATGCTGTCTGCATTACCTCTGCCCTATGTGAGTAGATATTTAAGGTCCTGGTTCACTCCTATTGCTTTCCTTGTAATTGCTTGCTTCACTTGCTATCAATCTGGCCACAGGTGATCTGTGTAAGCCATTAGTCTGGCTATGAAACCCCTTACGCTGCACTTACTCATTGCCTAATGTAGGTCTATTTCTTGCTAGTTCCTGGTATGATTTTGTCTGATTATCTGCTCATGACGCTTGCCTGTTTTTGACCTTTGCTGCATCTCTGCCTGAACCGACCCTTGCCTGTTATTGGATCTCGACTCTGTACTGTGTTACTGACCGGTATTGGCCTCGGCCTGTTTATCCTGACTACACTACTTGTTTCTAATCCTGTACCTTTGTATGGAAGAAGCACACATACAGGCAAATGCCTTTTAGTCCATTTATTGCAGCAAGAAATGTGGCACTGATCCTGATCCTGTACCGCACTGTATGACTGGTACTGACCTGACCTGTTTATCCTAACTATGCTCCTGGCTCCTGTTTCTGTACTGCACTGTACTGCACTGTACTGTCTGGTTGGTACTGACTTGGCCTGATCCACGACTACACTCTCTGTAGCCCCATCCTTCCTGTATACATAACGGTTCCCTTGTTTGCCCAGAAGTCCCCCCTTGGTCCCACCTGGTGGCATTCGAGTAGAGGAGGGCTCCTTCTAAAGCAAAAGGCAGTTGTTAAAGGCAGAAATGTGAGCTGAGACTGGGACCTTGGGGTTTGTTCTAGGTTTTGGGATACTATGCATTACAATAATAAAGAATCATATCTAATATGACATGTACAGTTCAGCATCTATCCAGTAGGTGATGCCATTACTCTGTATATTCATTAGCTGTTAAAAATTTCCAATGCAACAACTTTATGTCTCCCTTTAATTCAATGTTTATTATATGAAGTTCTCAGTTGTACTCAAATGAATATATTTTCTTTAGGAAACACATTATACTGTCTTGCCCATTTATAGATTCTTGGAAGCTTTTTTTTTTCATTTCTAGGGACATAAGGTTTGAATATGGTTTGAATTGAGAAAAATGCTTTTTATTTCTTTTTAGAAAAAGTATATGAAAAAGATAATCTCAAGGGTCATTTATTGTATAATTAATCCCTTGGTTTCTATATAAATAATCAAGCACAGATCCTCAATACAGTTATTTCACATATTATTACCACATGTTAGGAACACTAAAGGTACTCTAAAAATGGTTAGGTTACATTTCATTTTGTTACCAATATGAAATATTCAAACTGCATAAGAGATCTAACAGTTTGTTTTAAAAAGTTTATTAGGTGGTGCTTGTGTGTGTAATGGTGCACATACATGGTAATGACTTCCTAATAGAAGATTTGTCACAGTCACCATTCAGCTCGTTCTTTAATTACTCCCATGACATGGAGATAAAAAAAAAACTAGAAATTATTCCCATCCTATCTTCTGCTGTACAGTGTCTAGGTCTCTTTCAGATCTTAAGAAGTCTATTAGAGAAATCTGCATGCATGTTCCTCCTAGCTTCCGAATGGCAAACAATTTTATTTTGTTATTTTTTATTAATCTTTATATACCACCAAGATCTTTGTCACGACCGGCACCCAATACCAGAACAAGTGCCAAGCACCCTGGTCTCGGCTCGGCTTCACCAGTAGTGTGACCACCGTTGGGCTTCGGGAGGAGCCCTCAGCTTACTTGGGTGCCACCTGGACTTAACGAGGGGTGCAAGGCGAGATGTTCTGGTTAGCAAAGTCTTTTGGGCCGAAGGTCACGGTACAAAGGATTAGGCAGAAGGATGGTCAGACAGGCTGTGACGAGGCAGTCGGATATCAGAATCGTCAAACAGGCAAAGGTCAACACCGGGTAGTCAATCAAGGGGTTAAGCAGGAGAGTTGTCGAAGGCAGGCAAGGGTCAGAATACAGAATGCAGAATAGTCAGGAACAGGCAGGGTCAAACACGGATAATCAGATCAGAATTTTCAAGACAGACGCACAAGGCTCAGGAAAACCACTAGAACAAGTTCTATCACGGGCAAAGGGCTGTACACTGAATGGCCCTTAAATAGTTTACCTCCGCACAGGTATTTTCCTTACAATCTTTATTTATATACCACCACAATGTCACTATCACACAGAATCTCATCAGGAACCAATTATCTTGCTCCCTGTGTGGGAATAGACTGGAATACACAGAAGAAACCCACACAGGGAGAACATACAAAAACTATGCAGATAGTTCCCAGGTGTGAATCTGACTTTGGACCGCAGCACTGCAATACAGGAGTAACAATCAATGAGTCATTTAAATTCAGATTGATATAGAATATAAATAAATATGTATATAAATCAAAACAAGTAGTTACAGTTTAGCGATCTGTTGGAATGTGGAATGCTTGGAACCTTGGGTTTTACAAATAATGTGTGTTATTATGTCTTGGAGAATCATGCCGTAGAGATACTAAAAATATTAAAAGTACAGGATTCTTGTGCTATTCGTATAAATTTAGGCAGCTTAGTTAATATCAATTACATGGCACAACATATTAAAAAAATATTTCCAAATATGACATTTTATTTTAAAATGAACTATAGCAAATACCATTCCTGGGTTTGCTGATAAAATATATAAGATTATTATTATGCATAAATGAAAATAAACAATCCCTGTGAGAGACTGGGACTCACTAGTCCAGTCCAATTTGCAAGAGTCCTGCCACTAAACTGAATGGGTCTAGCAATCCAAAGCTGCAAAGGTAAAAGAAATATAATGTAATATAATGAAGGAAATAATTAGCCATACCCATAAACAAATCTAGCACTATAAGGTCCAATTAATACACACAACCATTTCAACAATTATCTAGTGGGCCATATGTAGATTCTACAAACTGAATAAATCGATGACTGTTGAGAGCAATACCATTTTTTAGAATCATTTTCGGAAGTTGAAGTTTGAAGACAACTTATTGTTGGCCTGGCAACAAAATTCTAGAGATTGTCTTGAATCAAAGTCTATGGAAAATGTGTCAGATGGTAGTTTTCCCATTTTGTTAGGAGAAAGTTTTCAGATGTCCAGGAAAATTCCCCTTGTGCCTCTAACCCTCTGGATTTTCCTTAACCTTACTGGGAGACATTTCTCAGACTTATGTCAACAAAAGGCTGCCTACATTCCTCCTGTCTTATCCCTTGCTTTTCCAATAGATGTTACACTGAGACAATACCCAGACTTGTGTTAGGAAAACGTATAGAAGCAAAATGTCATCTGCCAGTAGCCTGACACGATGCACATACCCCTGTCCTGGAAACACATCTCAAAGGTGACAAACGTTCTGATATTTGCTAGCACTCTTACATATGGGAATTAGTAGATGGAGTTTCTTGATGATATGTTTTCCAGCCTACTTTTACACAACTATGAACTATGTCTGTGAGAGCTACAGGACGTGGAGTTTTCATCACCTTGGCCAAGCAATGGCAATCAGTATGCTGGAGATGTTTGTGAGCCACATCTAGTGGCAGAACTACCAGGGGAGCAGGGGGTGCGAGTGCACCAGGGTCTGCACCCCCCGGGGCCCGGCAGCAGTTCATGTGCCCATATATCCGCCAAGGAGATCGAATCCGAATCGGGGTGGGGGAGCCCGGCTGTATGTATATAAATCAAATGATTTGATTCAAATGATGTATATAAATCAAATGATTAATATGTATATAAATCAAAACAAGTAGTTACAGTTTAGCGATCTGTTGGAATGTGGAATGCTTGGAACCTTGGGTTTTACAAATAATGTGTGTTATTATGTCTTGGAGAATCATGCCGTAGAGATACTAAAAATATTAAAAGTACAGGATTCTTGTGCTATTCGTATAAATTTAGGCAGCTTAGTTAATATCAATTACATGGCACAACATATTAAAAAAATATTTCCAAATATGACATTTTATTTTAAAATGAACTATAGCAAATACCATTCCTGGGTTTGCTGATAAAATATATAAGATTATTATTATGCATAAATGAAAATAAACAATCCCTGTGAGAGACTGGGACTCACTAGTCCAGTCCAATTTGCAAGAGTCCTGCCACTAAACTGAATGGGTCTAGCAATCCAAAGCTGCAAAGGTAAAAGAAATATAATGTAATATAATGAAGGAAATAATTAGCCATACCCATAAACAAATCTAGCACTATAAGGTCCAATTAATACACACAACCATTTCAACAATTATCTAGTGGGCCATATGTAGATTCTACAAACTGAATAAATCGATGACTGTTGAGAGCAATACCATTTTTTAGAATCATTTTCGGAAGTTGAAGTTTGAAGACAACTTATTGTTGGCCTGGCAACAAAATTCTAGAGATTGTCTTGAATCAAAGTCTATGGAAAATGTGTCAGATGGTAGTTTTCCCATTTTGTTAGGAGAAAGTTTTCAGATGTCCAGGAAAATTCCCCTTGTGCCTCTAACCCTCTGGATTTTCCTTAACCTTACTGGGAGACATTTCTCAGACTTATGTCAACAAAAGGCTGCCTACATTCCTCCTGTCTTATCCCTTGCTTTTCCAATAGATGTTACACTGAGACAATACCCAGACTTGTGTTAGGAAAACGTATAGAAGCAAAATGTCATCTGCCAGTAGCCTGACACGATGCACATACCCCTGTCCTGGAAACACATCTCAAAGGTGACAAACGTTCTGATATTTGCTAGCACTCTTACATATGGGAATTAGTAGATGGAGTTTCTTGATGATATGTTTTCCAGCCTACTTTTACACAACTATGAACTATGTCTGTGAGAGCTACAGGACGTGGAGTTTTCATCACCTTGGCCAAGCAATGGCAATCAGTATGCTGGAGATGTTTGTGAGCCACATCTAGTGGCAGAACTACCAGGGGAGCAGGGGGTGCGAGTGCACCAGGGTCTGCACCCCCCGGGGCCCGGCAGCAGTTCATGTGCCCATATATCCGCCAAGGAGATCGAATCCGAATCGGGGTGGGGGAGCCCGGCTGTATGGCCCGCACCTGGGCCCGACACCACTTAGTTACGTTCCTGGACACATAGAAAGATGTAGCACTGCCAATAGTCCAGAAAATAACCATTTCAGAAAGCATTGGCAACTATTACCTAAACAGAGCTACATATAGTACATCTACTTTCTGTGATTGGAAATAGACCAAGGGCAATCTCCAGGATCCTGCAAGAGCACCATGCAGAACACGTCTTTTGCCATAACCCTCTGGATAATCAATCTGAACTTGTGTCAGAACAGGTGGTTATTCGCCTGTAAATGCTCTCATGTTTTCATGTTTTTGGGTCATGAACTGCCTGTATCTGGAGATCTATATGAACATCATAGTGGGGGCAGGTGACTGGTTCATTTCTCTGCTGACTGAACTATACCAACAGATAAATGACACTTTGAGCTATTAGCCTAAATATTGTCATTGCATTGTACTTATTTATTAAACTGTACACATACTGCAGATTTGAGGAGATAAGATTAATAACATAATAAACTAAGCTATAAACAATTACTGATTATACACTAATGGGCAGATATTTCTACCCAAAATACCGGGCTCAATACGATTGTTGGCCCTAGGGCCAAACAATCTGGTTCTACATGAAATTTACAGGTTATAAACTTGTCATCTGAAGCATCAGAATCTTTATTACACCAGGGGTTGCTGCAAAGTAATTCCCAGAGTCTTAGAGGAAGTGCATAAGCACAAAACAGGTAAGACCTTAGGCATTATTTTAATGGATGTTTAAATATATTTTTTAAAACCAGCCTTACAATCTTTCAAGATTGTCGCTGAACAATGGATTTTTGCTAGGGCTAATTTCTACCATCCCCTGTAACGCCCAGGAGACCTGGGGCACATGTGCCCACATGCATACAAATACCTCACTATATATAATCTATTCACTTTTTACTTCAACAAAACGGAAGTTTCATACTTTTCTTTCTGTTTTTCTTGTTGTTGGTTTCCTCCATGTATTTTGCTCTACTTTTTCATGACCGTCCACCATTTTCTCCTCTCTTTCTAATTTTGTTCTCCTTTTCCTTGAGTTTTTGTTTTCCGTTTTACCTATTTGCTACTTCTTCCCTGTCTAACCCATTTTTCTTGTTCTTTTCCCTCATTCCTATTATGCTGTTCTGCTATTGCCCCAATTCAGTCCCTCGCTACTAGCACTAAAATTGGAAGCCAACATCTTCTCATTTACAGACAGCTTTACAAAGACAATTCCTTGCAGGGTCAAGGTAATCTGCAGTGTTATATGGAGATATTTATAACTTTAGCTCCCAGACAAATTTATACTCATTTGCAATAAACTATAAATGTAATATAAGTTATAATAAAGATATAGGTTCACTGCTGTCTATCTCATTTGGGGTGAAGCCAAAGAAGTCTGGCATGGTTTGTTGTCAGCACAGTATATTAGTGAGTGAAATAGGATCACGGTATTGGTGTCCTCCTAGTGCTCACTGTAAACTGCAGTCCTGTCTGTGGGATACTATTTAGCCATCCTTATACTGCATTCAAATATATATATTTACATATTGATCTGGCCACAAAAATAAATGATCCTGCAGGAGTGGAACAGGCCACGGAAGACTGGTTGCAGCAGTTTAATTGTATGTCTTCTAAATATCTTGTTTACAATTGCAGTGGCATCATCTGCAAGGCATACTCCCTTAAAGGGGGCCATTCACCCAGATATAAAAAGCTGTATAATTGTTAACATAATAAAATAGGATTCCTGGGTCTAATGTTAGTAGTTAAATTTAGATCTATCAAAGTAAAACATTTCTAGGAAACATTTCTACCTTGGTTGTGTTTTTTTTTTTTTCACTTAGTATTTGATTGACTGTTTTTTACCTTACAACTAGGGATGCACCGAATACAGAACTGAATCCAAATCCTAATTTGCATATGCAAAACATTTTCTACTTCCTTGTTTTGTGACAAAATGTAACACGAATTCCCCTCCCTGCCCCTAATTTGCATATGCAAATTAAGATTCGGTTTGCCAGAATCCTGCTGAAAAAGGCTGAATCCTGGCCAAATCCTGAACCGAATCCTGGATTCCGTGCATCCCTACTTACAACTGTCCAGTGGATGCCAATGTAAGTGTGTGATTGGCTGTTAGAATGAAAGTTGGCATTATTAACATTTTTTAATTACAGTATTACATGTATTTATAAAGCATCAACATATTCCATGATGCTCTGCAATAAAATGTGCAAACATTGAACATAAAAATATACATATTATTATTATTCTTTTTTTTGGTATCATCATGTATATCCCTCTCATCCTTGCAGAATATGTCAGTGCTTTATAAATATGCGAAAATAATAATAATCCCTATTTACCTTCAGTCTTTTCCTTGTGTTCTACACACACCAATCAACTTAGTCTGGCTGCATGCAACTCCTTTACAGAGAGTGCCCAGGTCAGAGTTACACTTGGTTCCCCAAGATAACAATGCTAACTAATGAACCACTGTGACTGCAACTTTAAGGTGCATTTGATGAGCCAGTGTAACCACAAAGAAACAAGGCATGATTGATCCATGATAAAGAAATGGGTGTGTCACAAACACACTATATGCATATACATATTTATGTTGCCAAACCAGTGAAGTAATCTATAAAAATTATCCCCAGCGGCATGTCTTATTATTATATGGCTATATTAAAACTTTCAGGGAGCATTTAATAACCATACTGTACTTTTAAAATTATGTTAAATTAAAGTTTACATTTGTAAAAGTATGTAAAATGTATGAATTTTCCATTACTTAAAAGAAATCCTCCTAAGGACAACATGCATAAAGTATGTATGATTATGGCATTAGACTTAAAAGGTTGGTAAATATTAGGTTTCATCCTGACAATGTTTGACTTTGGATTCTTTTCAAATACTAAATCCCTCCTAATAGTGAATTCCATTCTTAGGACATATATGCACTGGCTTCTTTAACCTTCCTGGTTCTCTGTGCTTCAGCTTAGTTAATAGAATGCTGATGGAGAGGAGCTTAATACAGAGAGTTAAATCTAACTTTATTGTGTTGAGGAAGAAAAGAAGTTCTTGCAGCATTCCTTTTCAGTCAAGCAGGGTTATGCAGTTTAGATGTATCTTTGAGTATTACTTAGCTACATATAAATCTAGGCTTCCATCAATGAACATTGCTTCCCCATCCACACACACACACACAGCTACTTCCATCTGCATGTCCTCTCATTCTATCCATCCATCTACAGGGTCCTCTCTTCAGAATATTTCCTACATCTGTGTACCAATTACCTAAAGATGTACCATGGCACACTTTTAACTACCTTTCCACAATCCATGTATTTCAGCTCCATAACCCCATCACTATATCATGAATGATCCGTTTTCAGTTTTAAAATGCAAACAAATAACTAAGGGGCCTCACTTCCAATATTCCAATAGATGAGGGACAAAATCAGCACTCTTTCTACATCTAAAGGAAAAGGGACATTCCTTTGAAGACTGCAATGTGCATATTTTGGGCCAAAGAGACAGATGGTTTGAAAGAGGTGTGAAGGTGGCCATGTATGCCAAACTGAAGAAACCATCTCTGAACAGAGATGGGGGCCTGCAACACCTCTTGTCATCAACACACAATGCTGCTTTGACATCCTTTCCCTGGCGGTTTCACAACAATTCACATTTACAGTCATGGACATTGAAGAATGAACACCTGACTCTATGAGGATCATGGTCAGGGTTGGAATGGGTGGGGCTGGACACAGGGAAAAAACCCAGTGGGCCCCTGGCTCTTGTGGGCCCCTGCCGGCCCAGATCCACACTCTGCGCCTCTTCTCCTGCACCTCTTCCTGCCGCGACCAGTGACAAACTCTACCCTAGGTCTGTACACTTAGTCCCTACTTCTTGGCAATTAGCATCCGGGATCTTAATCCCACTTACAATCCTCGGAGGAGCCTCAAGCTGCTCAGCTAAATATCCTGACTGCCTGTCACTCCTAGACTGACCTATAAAGGTGAGTAGCCTATCCTTGCTAGACTTGACCTGTCTAGGTTCCACTCGAGCTCTGCCTGCCTGCACAGGCTAGAGCCAGCACAAGATGGACACTGAAAGCATGGCTTCAGAGGCTTTTATACTTTGCCACAGTGCCATCTACTGGTCACTGTGAGAAACAACAAGTGGCATAGCTTAAAGCAGGAATAGGAAACAGTTCCCCCTCCTAACTGTATTTTAGGACCCAGTTAGGTGTCTATAACACAAGGGGACTGCCTGCTAAATAATACTGGGGAACTAATTTACCAGTCCCCTACATAAGCATCTTACATTATACGTGCCGTTGGCGGAATCTGGACATTTGCAGTGAATCCATGCCTGGCGAATAAATTTGCCCATCGCTAGGCTTAATTAATTGTAAAGCCTGTAAGCTACCAGCCATACCCTCTCTCTTTCACTCTGCATGGTGTTGACTGCTGTCTGTTTTTCAGAGCAGAGGGCCTAGGCCATGCTGGTGCTGGAGGGAAAATATGATGTGATTGGTGTGACCGAAACATGGCTGAATGTGTCGCATGACTGAGCAGTTAATATCAGCGGCTATACTTTGTTTCGGAGGGACAGAGTCAATAGAAAAGGAGGAGGGGTATGTCTGTTTGTTAGGCAGGATTTAAAAGCTTGTATAAAGGACGAGGTTATGTTAGAAAATGAGGGGGCAGAAGTCTTATGGGTGGAGTTCTTCACCAACTGTAAAGAGTCCAGCAAATTAATTGTAGGCGTATCCTATAGACCCCCTAATGTAAGTGAGGAGGAGGAGGCTAAGCTCCTGATGCAAATAGAAAAGGCTGCTACAGTGTATTTTATTTAAACACAACATGTTTCGGACAGACATGTCCTTCATCAGGTGCTAGGGCATGTTTCAGTCTGTCCGAAACATGTTGTGTTTAAATAAAATACACTGAATCAAATGTGGTTCTCCAGAGTGAACTTTACTTTTACCTTGGATATATTGTGGCTTGGACAGTGCCACTGACTCTGTTGTATAGAACCCTGATACATTTGGAGTGAGGGACCACCCGACAATCAAGAGAATTACCTAGAAAAGGCTGCTAGTTTGGGTAAAGTAATGATAATGGGAGATTTTAATTCATACCTCCCAACATTTTGGAAGTAAAAAGAGGGACAAAAAATTTTTTCCGCATGTAGCGCAGCAATTTTTTGACCACACCCCTCTGTGGCCACACCCCCTAATTACCATGTTTGTTTTACAAAATTTGTCAGGTTATGAAAGTTTGAAAATATTTCTCCTTATCTAAACTGTGTTTTTGTGTCTCAAAATTGTTACAAAGTATCTTATTTGCACCTGTTACCTGTTCTGGGCTCTCTGCTAAAAGCCAATTAAGTGAGAAACTTTGTTTCTTATCTTGGCTGTTCAGTGCAGACAAAAGAGGGACTTTCCAGTACAAATGAGGGACTGCGGGTTGAGCTGTCAAAAGAGGGACTGTCCCTCCGAAAAAGGGACAGTTGGGAGGTATGTTTAATTACCCAGATATTGACTGGAGCAACAGTACTGCCAGATCAGTTAATGGGAACAAGTTTATAAACTTGTTGCATGACAATTTTCATGGCACAGGTTGTTGAGGAGCCTACCAGAAAAAATGCTATTCTGGATCTAGTGATCTCAAACGACCCAGAACTTATAGCAAACATGCAAGTCATTGAACCCCTGGGTAATAGTGACCATAATGTTATATCATTTAATGTCTGGTGCAAAAAACAAATATATACTGGGGCAACAAAAACCATGAATTTTGGAAAAGCTAATTTTAGTGCCTTGAGAGCTGCCCTACATACAGTAGTATTGATTGGGGCATTAAGTTTTCAGCCAAAAACAGAAATGGTTGTCATTTAAAATAATATTAAATCATTGCTATTCTCAATTTATTCCCTTAAGGAGTAAATGTAGAAGCGCTAAGACTCAACCTATGTGGCTTAATACAGAAGTAAAGAAGTTAATGGGAAAGAAGAGAAAGGCATTTAAAAACTACAAATCTGTTGGGACAGAAGCTGCATTTAATGAATATAAACACTGTAATAAATGTTGTAAATCAGCAATCCGGAAGGCAAAGAAAGGAAATGAAGAGTTAATTGCGGTGGAGGTGAAAACTAACCCTAAAAGTTTTTTAAATATATTAATAGTAAAAAGATGCAGGTCGAGAGTGTTGCTCCATTAAATAATGGTACCAGTATGGTTGTAACAGATACAGAAAAAGCAAATGTGCTAAATCAGTTCTTTTCTTCAGTGTATACAATAGAGGAGTCTGGGTTCCCAGGCTCACTTCATAGCTGCACTGATGGCTCAGCTCAGTCTAGTCAGTGGCTGACTCAGGATATGATTCATAAAGCTTTAATAAAAATGAATGTAAACAAGGCTCCAGGGACTGATGGTTCTAAGAGAGCTTAGTTCAGTTTTAGACCAGCCCCTATTTCTGATTTTCTCAGATTCACTTTCATCTAGTCTGGTGCCTATGGATTGGAGAAAAGCTGATGTTATTCCAATATTTAAAAAGGGATTAAGATCTCAGCCTGGCAATTATAGGCCAGTAATTTTGACATCTGTGGTGGACAAATTATTTGAAGGCTTGTTAAGGGATCACATTCAAAATTTTGTCCTAGTGAAAGGCATTATGAGCAGCAATCAGCATGGCTTTATGAAGGATAGGTCATGTCAGACAAATTTGATTGCTTTTTATGATGAGGTAAGTAAGATGCTGGACAGTGGGGGGGCAGTAGATGTGATCTATTTGGATTTTGCCAAAGTGTTTGATACCGTGCCCCACAAACGACTGCTTTCCAAACTAAGGTCTGTTGGGCTTAATGAAGTCGTTTGCACGTGGATAGGAAACTGGCTACAGGATCGGGTACAGAGGGTGGTTGTTAATGGTACATTCTCTACTTGGAGTAAGGTTCTTAGTGGGGTCCCTCAGGGCTCGGTATTGGGTCCACTTTTATTTAACTTGTTCATTAATGACTTAGGGGAGGGTGTTGTAAGTAATGTATCAGTTTTTGCAAAAAGACGCAAAACTATCCAGCCAATTAATTCCATCCAGTATGTGGCATCCTTGCAACATGATCCTGACAAACTGGCAATCTGGGCAGCTAGGTAGCAAATGAGATTCAATGTTGATAAATATAAAGTCATGCAAAATATCCAAACCACTTATACCCTTAAAGGACCAGTAACATCAAAAAATGAAATTGTTTTAAAATAATAAAAATATAATGCAGTGTTGCCCTGCACTAGTAAAACTGGTGTGTTTGCTTCAGAAACACTACTATTGTTTATATAAATAAGCTGCTGTGTAGCCATGAGGGCAGCCATTCAAAGGAGAAAAGGCTCAAGTTACACAGCAGATAGCAGATAAGATCTGTAGAACATAATGTTATCTGTTATACATTATTTATCCTGTGCCATATAGCAATTTTTTAATTTCTGCCATTGCTACTCAGCAGCTTGTTTATATGAACTATAATAGTGTTTCTGAAGCAAAAAGATCAGTTTTACTAGTGCAGGGCAACACATGATATTTTCATTACTTTAAAACACTTTCAGTTTTTGGTGTTACTGTTCCTTTAATGGGACTGCACTAGGCAAATCCATTATGGAAAAGGACCTTGGAGTCCTTCTAGATGATAAACTTGGCTGTAGCAAGCAATGCAAGTCAGAAGCATCAAGGGCAAATAAGGTCTTGAGCTGTATTAAAAGGGGCATAGAGTCAAGGGAGGAGGGGGTCATTCTTCCACTGTATAGAGCACTTGTAAGGCCCCATCTAGAATATGCCGTTCAGTTTTGGTCTCCATCACTCAAACAGGACATTATTGTATTAGAGAG
This sequence comes from Xenopus laevis, assembly GCF_017654675.1. Taxonomy (NCBI): domain Eukaryota; kingdom Metazoa; phylum Chordata; class Amphibia; order Anura; family Pipidae; genus Xenopus; species Xenopus laevis. The sequence continues at coordinate 91,630,756 of NC_054376.1, read as the reverse complement.
GGTACAGAGAAGGGCAACTAAGCTGGTGAAAGGTATGGAAAATCTTAGCTATGAGGAAAGACTGGCCAAATTGGGGATGTTCACGCTGGAGAAGAGGCGCTTAAGGGGAGATATGATAACTATGTATAAATATATAAGAGGATCATATAATAATCTCTCTAATGCTTTATTTACCAGTAGGTCTTTCCAGCTGACACAAGGTCACCCATTCCGATTAGAAGAAAAGGTTCCACCTTAATATTTGGAAGGGGTTTTTTACAGTGAGAGCTGTGAAGATGTGGAATTCTCTCCCTGAATCAGTTGTACAGGCTGATACACTAGATAGCTTTAAGAAGGGGTTGGGTGGCTTTTTAGCAAGTGAGGGAATACAGGGTTATGGGAGATAGCTCATAGTCCAAGTTGATCCAGGGACTAGTCCGATTGCCATTTTGGAGTCAGGAAAGAATTTTTCTCCTTCTGAGGCAAGTTGGAGAGGCTTCAGATGGGTTTTTTTTTTGCCTTCCTCTGGATCAACTAGCAGTTAGGCAGATTAAAAAAAAACAAAAAACTAAAAGGTTGAACTTGATGGACGTGTGTCTTTTTTCAACCTTACTTACTATGTTACTATGTTACTATGTTACTATGTTACATTACTGACCCTGTATGCCTTATGCTTGCTTCCAGTTTATGCTTGCTGTTGGTAACATAACCTGTCCTTCTAAGCCACTTTAGTTACTGCCTCCATGCAGAGCTCAGACAGAGTGCACAAGGCAGGAGGCAGTGAGCAGCACCAGGAAGACAGCAGTTTGTGTGTCTGGGAGAAAGAGCCCTGCTCTCTGCCTAACCTCCAGCCAGCGGCGATTCTGGGGCTGCTGCTGCCCCCCCCCTCTCCAAACAGGCTGTCCTAGTCAAAACTAGGGATGGGCGAATTTGACCCGTTTCGCTTTGCCAAAAATTCGCCGCCGGCGAAATGTCGCAGACGCCCATTAAAGTCTATGGGCGTCAAAAACATTTTGTCGCGCGGCGAAACTGGGCGTCATTTTTTCGGCGAAACGAGGCGAAAAAATTCGCCCATCCCTAGTCAAAACTGGACAGGTGGCAATCCTATTCGAGTACCTGGTCAAACCAAATCCAATCCTTAAAATCATGTGATTTGTCACACGAACAAGGAAATATCTGTTTTTTCCTCCATACGTTGTGTGTGCGGTTCTTTTTGACCCTTCCTTGCCCTCATTTGCATATGCAAGTTAGGATTCAGATGCAGTTCAGGTCAAAGCCCAATACAGTGGATTTGGTGCATTCTTTATTATAATAGAAATGACTTTAATAAAATAAATAGCTATTGATTGCTGTAGACTATGGTAAAGTGAACCCAAAAGAGGCCAGGTAGTGGTGTGAATGTGACAATAGCTTGTGATCTCCTGAAGGTATTATAGGAATGTAGATACCTATTTATAATAATTTTATTCTGCTTTATCTATATGACTAACCTTGTATTATCTTGCATTGTTAGTCATTCTGTTATTGACATACAAATATGTTCTGACTCAGTCTGGCCAGAGTGTTTATCACTATTAACTTGACTCACCCAATAAGTAATCAATTAATTAAGTGCTTATCAATAAGCTTAGATTAATTTTATTTTAATTTCACGTAAACCACCATCTGTTTATGTATATCATATTATGTTGTAATCAGCAAATAAAAGCAACGACCTTGGAACAGAGAAGTGATCTGATTACCTACCAAGGTGAGTACCATTTATGGCCTTCTTCACCTCACGATGACATCAAACTCCACCCTTAAAGAGGACCTGTCACCCTAAGAAATAATTTCAGATAATTTTATCTATGATTGTTAAGCAAAAATAAACATTACTTACACTATACTTTCCAATCTAGCTGGGGTAGGCAGAAGAGGCATGCACATAGGACGCAAAACTAGGAAGGCACCTTCTCTACTGTTTACCCACCCCATGTCCAGTTCCTTGTCTCCACTCTCCTCACTGGTGCCATTGAAGCTGTTGGAACAAAGCATGTCTATTGGTGTGCTCATTCACAATTCAATGAAGACAGCAGCATGCCAGTATTATTGAAAAAGTGAACTTTACTTAAAGTGCCTTAGGCGTGTGCTCCTTCGTGTGCTCATTCACACCTATTTGTCAAGTGGTAGAAGGCGATGCAACCGGCTGAGTTGCCAAGGGTGTCTGGCCGGCCTGGCCTGGCACTCTTGCTTGCAACACTCCAAGGCATTTTCACATTCCACATTTTTAAATAAATGTAGGAATACATTTTCACCAAATATTTTTTTGTCAGTTTTGTAAAGTGCAATGAAAGATATTAATGTGTCTAAATTGTCTGAAGCTTGTATAAGGAAAGTTTGAACTGCTTGTACTTTTACCTTTCTTAACTACAGGTAACTTTCAGCCAAGGATTGCTATTAACATTAGTCACCTCAGTGCCTAAGATCCTGAAACTTGTGTGAAAAGCCAAATCATCACAGGCCTCTCCCTACATTTCCTTTCTAGCTACTATTATAGACTGACAGAATGAGAAGGCTGGTTTTACCACATTAGAGGGATGCCAAACTACCTAAGGGCAATAGACCCCACATAACCATTACCTGCTGAAAACATTGCACTTAAAAGGGACCCGTCACCCAAACAAATCATTCCCAAATCTTATTTTATCATGTTAGTCAAGCAAAATGATTTATAAACCGGACAAAATTCTAATTAATACGGGCGTGACATAAAAGCCATGTCCATAATGTCACTAGACACACTCCTAACATCATTGCCCCACCATCTAACATCGCAGGGCCACCCCTCTGATGTCACAAGCCCAACTCTTTGTCTGGATTTCTATACTGGCACAAGTGGCAACCCTAATCTATCTTCCATCTATCTAGCAACAAAAGCCATCAACATTCCAACCCATTATATTTCTTTGATGTCAAGTAACAAGTAACGTAGGTCAAGTCAGTGTCAGCAACAACATTCAATAACAAATTTATCTTTCCCTTTTATTCACAGATTTTTTTTCATTTCTCCTGTGTCTTTCTGAATCTTTTCCAGCAAGTCTTGTAAATTTACTGGGATGTTGCCATTTCATTTGACACTGTCACTGACACTTGTTCATGGCCCAGTGCATTATCTGTCTAGGTCTGTGCCTCTTTCTTTTGCTCATTCTCAACATCAGCTACCTCCTGCTCTTGCCACCTTCTCATATTTTCCAATTCTGTAAAAGAGAATTGGAAATATATGTACAGTAATATTGCAAAAATGATAGCCAATGGTAAATGCCTATTTAGGCCTGTGTGGTGTATAGAATCCATAAACAATGAAGAAGATAAATTGAAAACTGACACACAGTGAGTTCCAAAAAATGAGGTAATTAATAATGAATCGGTCTGACCCATGGGAATTTTTATGTGCAATTCCAGTGTTTGTCCCTTTCAAATCCATTCACAACATGCACTTTTCTCCCCATGTTTCTGATAAAATGATGTATTATTTCTGTCTTTGTTTCATGTTCCATTTCTGTGCCTGGAGGAAGGTTATTGTGTGTCCTCTTTACTAGGTACTTTATAAAGTAACTGGCCTGATATTCAAACAAGGTCCCCAATACCAATCCATCTGTCTCTTTTTGTGCTGTTTTACTTCCACAGTTGCATTAGAGAAATAATTTTTGCTGTTGCATGAGTACTTAATTGTGTCATAATATTATTTGTTGCCAATTAAATCTCTACAATTTGGGGTTGGAAGATTAGTTGTAGTTGTCAACAAGATATTTTTGTATCCATCACTGTTATAACTTTTTTGTACGTCAAAATAAAAGTTGACTGTAGTGTCCAAAAAGAAGGGTAAGTGTAATTGCAACTGGAAAATGTTCCCTATTTTTCGCTAGAAAAAACAATTAGGGTTGTCACCTGGGTGGTATTTCACCAGCCTAGCCTGCAAAATAGTGGCCAGGGAACAAATACTGAAAATCACCTTATGTGCCATAGCTCATAGTAGTTGTTTTTATATATACCAGTAGTAATATGTAGACATATCTCTTGCTGAATATAAAAATAGGCTTATGTCTTGTCTGCAGAGAGAGGATAGGTAAAAAAAAAAAAAAGCAATCTTTGGTGCAAGGCACGTAAATATTTTTATTTTTTTGAATAACCATCACCTGCTGAATTTCATACCCTGTTCTGTTCTGTTATAATGTGATTTTGAATCTTCATTACAACTTTGCATTGTTGTCTGAAAATAGAAAACACTTCATGGAGTCATCTGCGAGCAAATGTCTATGGTGGGCTCTTCATATTCCACATGCAATCAGTTAGATGTTTATTTTACTATATATATACATTTATTTGAGTGACTAACATTTTAAAGAGGCATGTTCCAAGTATTAATAAGTTGTACAGTAAATATATTTTTCTTGCTGACCTGTATAGAATTTATTGGGTGACAGTAAAAGTAAAGCTTTAGTGTTCAGGAACAAAAACAAAATGAGTAGTGCTAAAGAAGTGCAATATGCAGCCATACAGAGCACATTCCCCACTATAATATCTTTGCCTGAACTACAGTGTGCCACAGAATGTAAAAATGTTCCAATTTAATGGTGACTAAGCTTTCTGAATTCCCCCCCAGCCCACTCTGTATCCTTGGGGATTTTAATTGCTGTTTAAATCCTTCTTTGGACAAACTAGGCCCCGACCCCCGCACTCTGACTAGCCTTACCTCATGGGCAGAGGCCCTGCACCTAACAGACCCCTGGAGATGGAAACATCCATCTCAAAGGGAATTCTCTTGTCACTCCACGACCCACAAGACCTTTTCGAGAATTGATCTGGCCCTTGTCTCCGTGGAACTCTTGCCCATTATTGAACAGGTCAAGTATCTACCCCAGGCCCTCTCTGACCATTCCCCGTTACAACTCACTTTACGGTGGAACCCTGCGGCCACTGATAGACTGTGGCGGCTGAGCCCTCTTTGGCTCAAAAACAATACTGTGGCCGATGCTAATGCCCAAGCTTATGGGGATTATTGGACCTGTAATGCGGGTTCTGCCCCCCAACAAACATTATGGGATGCTTCCAAAGCAGTTATGCGTGGTGCTCTCATGGGGGCCATATCCCAAGCTAGAAATGCTACTTTGGAACAAGTCTCCTCTGCGGAATACGATCTCCAGCAAGCTCTCTCTATACACACTCAGGACCCTACCCCTACTAATTACACTGATCTGTTGAAGGCTCAAAATACCCTTTCTCAGGCCTCTATTTCCCTCACCAGGAAGGCCCTTCTCTATCAGAATCAACGCATTTTTGACCAAAGTGACAAAAATAGTAAACTTCTGGCGTTTCTGGCCAAGCAACACACTGCTCCCTCGGCGGTTTCACGCATCGTACTAGACGATGGCTCAGTGGTCACGGAACCTAGGCTCATAACACAAGAATTTGCTACCTTTTACCGAAACCTCTACACCACCACGGCACTGTATTCCAAAGCCCAACTTCAGCAGTTCTTAGACTCCGTCCCCATACCTTCGCTTTCCCTTACCGATCAAGCTTTTCTTGATGCACCTATCACTCCCCAGGAGGTTAAGGATGCCATCGCCTCACTGCCCCCTAATAAGACGCCAGGGCCGGATGGCCTCCCTCCCGACTGGTACAAAGCCCTTTCCGACCAAATAGTTCCCAAATTCCTTGACACTCTTCAATCGGCTTTTGATAGTAACTCATTGCCCCCCTCATTCAATGAAGCCCTTATAGTAGTTATCCCTAAACCAGGTAAAGACATTACCCGATGCTCTTCCTACCGCCCTATTTCCCTGCTTAATACGGATGCCAAAATCTTAGCTAAAATACTTTCCTCCCGCCTTCAACGGGTGGTCCCAGACCTGATCCACCCTGACCAATCTGGCTTTATGCCTGGGCGCTCCACCAACATTAACCTTCGCAGACTCTTTACCAACTTACAAATCACTCATGTGGAGGCAGGCACCAGAGTTGTAGCCTCCTTAGACTCTGCTAAGGCTTTTGATTCGGTGGAGTGGGACTTCCTGTGGGAGGTTTTGGCCCGGTTTGGGTTTGGACCCCGATGTTTAACTTGGATCAAGCTCCTTTACAGGAACCCCGTGGCGCGGGTTAGAGTTAATGGCCTCATATCGCCCCCATTTGCATTAACGAGAGGTACGAGACAGGGTTGCCCCCTTTCCCCGGCCCTATTTGCCCTTGCGATTGAACCTCTGGCGATACTGATCAGGCAATCCCCTCGGATAAAAGGCTTAACCTTCGGCACTATACAAGAAAAAATCTCTCTATTTGCTGATGATCTTCTCATTTACCTGGCCGACCCTAACGACTCCCTTACCGCCCTGTTAGACCTGGTCAACCGATTTGGCTCTTTCTCTGGCTTGCGAGTGAATTGGGACAAGTCTGTTCTCTTCCCCATTGACCCTGACCAACCTCGACCTTTGCCAGCCGAGACCCCCCTAGAGTGGGCCACTCAGTTCAAATACCTTGGCGTGACAATCCAGGCAGATGTTTCCAAGTATGTCTCCCTCAACTTGGACCCCCTTCTCACCAATCTGACCACCACATTAGCCCGTTGGACGAAGTTACCTTTATCTCTATGGGGCCGAGTCAATCTTATTAAAATGATCTATCTTCCCAAAATCCTTTACTTGCTCCATAACGCACCCATATACCTCCCTAAACACTACTTCAAGCGTCTAAATCGGATCATGATCCCCTTTCTTTGGAATAATAAAACACCCAGAATTGCTTGGACCCGGTTATGTGCCCCGTGTGAGGAGGGGGGCCTGGCTCTCCCCAATTTCTATCTCTATTATCTAGCCTCACAGCTTTACTACCTGCATTGGTGCTTTCATCCGGACCCGTACAACCCAAACTCGCAGCTTCAGGCTCTCCTGGTAGCCTCCTGGGAAGGTCTCCGACATTTTCCATACCGTTCCCTTAGGGATTACAGTCCCCTGCCAACTACTCTGACCACCCCTCACAAATCTTGGCAGGTAGCCCTTAAAATTTTGGGCCATGCTCCCCCGTTACTGTCCCCAAACCTACCTTTGTGGGGTAACTCATACCTACCTCACTTCAGATATCTCCCGGATTTCATATTTTGGCCTAACAGAGGCATTAAATGCTTACAAGACCTTCTTGATCCCCAGGTGTTTCCCACATATTGTGCTCTTCAGCGTAAGACCCACCCGACGCCTCTTTTGTTATTTCAATACCTTCAGCTTAGGCATGCTTTTTACTCCCAATTTGGTACCCTTGCCCCCCAACAGTCTTCTCTGGCCATAGAGGAAACCCTCCGTGACCCTAGCCCTTCCAAATTGGTGTCCCGGCTATACCACCGACTTCTACTCTCTGGCCCTAAACCCTTTCTGACTACTCAAGCATGGTGGACTGATAAAATTACGGGTCTTTCACAGGAGGACTGGGAGGAGACGATAGATAATGTGTACACCGGCCTTATCTCTCTCAAGGATAAGTTGGTCCAATATAAAATTTTACATCATGTGTATATAACCCCGGTACGTCTCAAGCAAATGGGCCGAATCCCCCTTGACATTTGTCCGAGGTGTCAGCAACCAGGCGCAGACTTCTTTCACCTACTATGGGAATGTCGACTGATTTTACACTTCTGGACGCGAGTGGTTAACTTTCTAGCTGATAACCTTGACTTCCCGAGGGTTATCACCCCCTCCGTTTGTCTGTTGGGGGTCTTAGAAGACCTGGTCCCGGCCAAATACCCCAGAATTGCCTTTCGTATTCTCCTTTTCTATGCAAAGAAAACTGTTGCAATGCACTGGATGGGTAACCTACCCCCTTCTCTTAGAGCGTGGGTGCGGCTGGTTAATAATGCCCTACCCCTTTACAAACTTACCTATGAATCCAGGGGCTCGCCTACGAAATTCGACAGAATATGGGGCTCATGGGCTGATATAGATCCGAACCTCCCTGACTGAACGGTGGTTGTGCAGACCGTCTGGGTCATACTAGAGGTGGTTCCACTCATCCTATATTCTTGATGAGGTCCCTTGGGTGTTCGATTATCCCAGAAGTCCATTATTGTCTCATAGCAATGTTTCTTTTATGGTGCTTGTAGTTGACTTGTACGTTCAGCCGATTTTATGTGCCTATGTATAATCTATATGAACCGGTCTGCTTGACTGTCTGTTATGTGTGTATGTTTAAAACGAAATAAAACTTACCTTTTAAAAAAAAAAAAAAAATGTTCCAATTTGTTCTTTACCAAACTCCCAAATCCGCATGCCCTTAATTTACCAATAAATCAGAATTAAAGAAGCATGTGCGGGAAAAGGTTGCAACAAAATCATGCTTCAAATAGAATTTGACGCCTGAAAAACATGATTTTTTTATTTGAAGCTGAAAAAACGTTTTTGGATCATCAAACGAAAACCAGCCCGAAATCCTTGAAGAGCATGAAGGTAAAAAACATCATTAAATTGTTAAAGGGACATTTGCCATCACGTTTTACATGATTTTGTCAGGTTTTAGCTGGAGTATTTTCAGATTTGGATTTTTAACAGCTTTGGAGCATAATAAATCTTGATTTTCAAGTTTTTTTCCACTAAAAAAACCTTTAATAAATACACCCCTAAGTGGCAGGCACAAACTGACACAGAAACAAGGAGCCAGTCTAATTAAGACTTAATCAGATAGTATCCTGTTGTGCATACGATCTTAGACTGCACCCCCAGCCCATGCGTTTAGTGCTCTTATAGTTTACCCTTCAAAGCAGGTGCAACAAGTATATTGTATAGTCAGTGCTGGAATTGGGGGGTGTTATGCTACTTTTTTTTATGGGAAATAGCATCCCTTCAAGGGTGATGCAAAAGTTTTTAATCTTGGGACTTTTTATTGTAATACCAATTTACTTTTGCTCCTCCCCACTTTTGCATGCAAAAAATGGACAGGTTAAAAGCACAAGGAAAAGATTATATAGAAGATACAAGCAGAGAAAAGATTGCTGGGAGAGCAGTAGAACAATTTTGCTGAAACGGAATTGGCAGCCAACAAAAGTCAGTGGCACATACAGGCCAAATACTTAGTTAAAGCTATGCAATATCAAACTGTTCATTGGAAGAAAATACCAAAATGAAATAAGCAAAATGGCTTTGTATTAAAAGTTGGTGAAACCAGAAAGTGTTGGTGGGTGAGACTTATTATAACAATGGGTGTATAAATATGGGAGGGGTTTATTTTAGCACACCAAATGCATTGGCAGGTCATGTGACCAGACTAAACTAAATTGCATCCTCAGGGCAGATGATCCCCAAATGAACTGTTGCAAATAACTGGAAAAATAACATTTTAGAAAAGTGAAAGTTACAGTATCTTCAACAAATTATGTTTATGGGATCCTTTTGCTGGAAACATAGTAACATAGTACCCTGTATTCCCTCACTTGCTAAAAAGCAATCCAACCCCTTAAATCTAATGTATCAGCCTGTACAACTGATTCAGGGAGAGAATGCCACATCTTCCCAGCTCTCACTGTAAAAAACCCCTTCCAAATATTTAGACAGAACCTACTTTCTTCTAATCAGAATGGGTGACCTCGTGTCAGCAGGAAACACCTGGTAAATAAAGCATTAGAAAGATTATTATATTATCCCCTTATATAATTATACATAGTTATCATATCACCCCTTAAGTGCCTCTTCTCCAGCGTGAACATCCCCAATTCGGGCAGTATTTCCTCATAGCTAAGATTTTCAATACCTTTTACCAGCTTAATTGCCCTTCTCTGTACCCTCTCTAATACAATAATGTCCTGTTTGAGTGATGGAGACCAAAACTGTACGGCATATTCTATATGTGGCCTTACAAATGCTCTATACAGTGGAAGAATGACCCCCTCCTCCCGTGACTCTATGCCCCTTTTAATACAGCTCAAGACCTTATTTGCCCTTGATGCTGCTGACTGACATTGCTTGCTACAGCCAAGTTTATCATCTACAAGGACTCCAAGGTTCTTTTCCATAATGAATTTTCCTAGTGCAGTCCCATAATAAGTTAATAATAGTTTGTAGAGCTAATTACATGTTAATAATAACTGACGTTTTACAAAATGCCGATTTAAATGGAAAATGTTGCCATCCCACCAAAATAGTTTATTTTTATTCTAATTCTTAGTGCATAATGGCAGCATTATTTGCCATGTATTGTGTGGTGTTTATACAAATGGCCTGTAGATGTCACTGTGCTCATACTTATACTGTGCATACTTCCTGTCAGCTTAAAAGTGAAAGTGAAAGTTACTGTTGTGTAATGCCTGCATGACTCTGCTAATAAAGCACTGTTATACTCTACTCATCCTCGGCTACCCAAAACATAACATATTGGGTTATATATACATTATAAACTAACTTTGATTATCATTGGGTAATGAAATAATGGAAAAATTATGTCCACCTGAAAGGCCATCAAGGAAACTTATCCTTGAATTGTTCACCTTTGTTTATAATCCACCATATTCACCGGTTGTAAAATTAAATTAATGTGCTTATTTTTTTTGGGGCGTGAAATTGGAAAAAAGACGCTGTTTTGGTGTGTCAAATCAGAAAAAGATGCAGTTTTTGGCAACAGATCCGTAAAATTCGCACAATTTGCCTGTGTATGACCATTTACGGGGCCAGTTACTGGAAGGATAAAATGTAAGGTCAATGACTACTTATTAAGACAATTCTAAGACAATTTGCAGTTGGTTTTCAATTGTTATTATTTGTTGAATTTCAGTTATTTAGCTTTTTATTCAGCGGCTCTCTAGTCTGCTATATTGGCAATCTTATTGCTAGGGTCCAAATTACCTTAGCAGCCATGCATTGATTTAAATGGGAGACTGCAGAGGGCCTGAATATAAAGATGAGTAATAAAAAACTAGCAATATCTATAAATGTGTTTATTGTTTTATACTGTATATGAGCTCTGTGACCCCAATTTCAAAGCTGGAAAAAGTAAGAAGAAGAAGGCAAAAAATTAAAAAACTATAAAAAAAGAATTGAAGGCCAATTGTAAAGTTGCTAATTACCCATTCTATAACATACTAAAAGTTAACTTAAAGGTGAATCTCCCCTTTTATGTTGTTATCCCTATAACTATGGAAGAGTTTTATGCTAATAGATACCCATGATTCTTTTTATCTTGCTTTATCCTTATAACATTTATAGTTAATAGCTGTCTGTTTGTAGACATATATGTACAGAAAATGTAAAAGCCCCTGTTTTTGTTCAACTAAGGAATGCACTGTCCCCTTCCTTTGCACAATGAAGACTGTTAGATACACTTTAAGATGAGATCATGTTTGTTCTAAGTAAGAGCAATATAACACTTACACTGGGTCCTGTTCTGCAGGGTGAAATTAATAGGCTCCAAACGTCACCCCTCTGCTCTGAATGTGCTTCTGTTTGCATGTCCTCACTTACAGAGGTCATTTATCAAACAGGCTAACATGTTTTAATTCCATCTGAAAGGGCCACAGTATTCTGGACCATGGAAAAGGGAATTAATGGAAAATGCAGGTGTAAAATTCATTCATACTGACACAAAATGAATTTGGGCAGCCTTTATTATTATGACTACTCAACAGTTTACTGAAGCACTGATATGGGGCTTCAAATGATTCAGTAAAATACTGTATGTGGGCCATGGTGGACCAGACCTAAAGGTTGAGTATGAGGATGTAGAAAGCTCAGAAGAATCCCAAGTGATGAGCAAATTTAATACTTGTCTGTTACAAAACTACTCTTTTTAGAGTTTTAAGGGCCCCAATATATAATCTGTTGTGGGATTTACTAATGCATAATAATGTAGGCCTCTGTATCTGTGTCTACTAGCTAGCAGTATTTTGTTTTTATTCAGTAGTTGTGTATTCATAACCCACATAAGAACCTTCCAATCAAATTAAATAATTGACACTAGGTGGATTTTGTTAAATGTCTACAAAACAGTGTATGTAAAAACATAGTCCAAACTGACAACTAAACAGTTAAAAAGGACTGAGTAACAATTAATGATGGACAAATCCAGAGAATAGGCACACAAATTGTAAGAATGAGTCAGGTAAGCCCGTAGCTATCATGGCTGCTGCACTGAGAAATGTGTATTTTCTTGCCTAACCCATGCCCACCCTCTGGTTGCTGCAGCCAATAACAGCACCTTGTGCAAGGCCTGGCAGTGAGGGGGAGCTAGATGAATATGGAGGACTGGCCCTGATACCATAACTAAGAACATTTTGTAGGTAAGCCTTAAATTAAGAAGGGGTAATAGAAAGTTATAAGAGATGTGAAAATAGAGACATGTTATTATTATTATTATTATTATTGATGTGTATTTAGCATTTGACTGGCCCAGTTGCACTGGCCCAGCTATGGAGTCCACCCAATGTTGCAACCCCCATCCATCCCGTTCTCCCACCATGCATACCTTGTCATGTACCTTGTTTTCCTCATTTTGAGGCTGCAATTGGGGCCAGAGAAGGTCAGTGTTTCAGCGGGAGTGGGTCTGGGTCGGCAAGGACCACTGCGTTTTTTTCTAGTGTCCCACCAGGCCAATTCAACCCTGCATGTGTTTTTAAATTGCCAGTATATTCAGCAGAACTGTACAATAAAATGGTTCATACATCAAACATATAAATTACATACAAATACAGGTATAAGATCCGTTATCCGGAAACCCATTATCCAGAAAACTCTGATTTACGGAAAGGCCCTCTCCCATAGACTCCATTATAATGAAATTATTCACACTTTCAAAAATGATTTCCTTTTTCTTTATAATAATAAAACAGTACCTTGTACTTGATTCAAACTAAGATATAATTTATCCTTATTGGAGGCTAAACAATCCTATTAGGTTCAATTAATGTGTAAATTATATTTTATTAGACTTAAGGCATAGAGATACAAATTACAGAAAGATCCCTTGTCCAGAAAGCCCTAGGTCCCAAGCATTCTGGATAACAGGTTCCATACCTGTACTGACTGATGCAGGAGGTGAAGAGGACCCTATTATAGCAAATACAGTATGTCCTTTTGTCCAGCAATTTACCAGCTATAGAAAAACAAAGCAAAGGTGCTCCAGGAATACAATAACTTTAGAAATATAACCTATGAAAATCAAATACATAAAAACATTAAAGAATAATAATGTGTAATGCACTTTCACAGAAGTACAAGCATGCTCGTGCAGTAGACTCCATGTTTCTGAGATGTACCGAACTTACACGGCAACAGGAAAAAAAAATTTTCCTCGCCAAAATTTGGGCACAGTTTTCTGTGTCACAGCAATACCTCTTGTCTTTCAGCCTTCTGATTGATGAATTTCCTACTCTCTCGCATTGCATAAGGGAATTCTGTCTCTTTATTTAATCCCTGCATTCCACACAGGAAAAAGTTTAAAAAGAATATGAGCATTTACTGTATATTAGTAAATAAAGACAAAGACATCATAAATATGTGTTACTTTTCTGATACTGGAACATACAAAACAGTGTGGAAAAACATCACTGTTGTTTCCAGCAATATGAATGGAAAGCCTGCATTTCAGCGGAGATAAATGTATTACTGCCAACTGACAGCCAGTATTTACTAGCAAAAACTATGTTTAGCCAACAGGACTAACTGGCTGTTCTACTCTTTTGTGTTTGCACCCACTACAAGCTCATGTGACTTGTTTGTTATATAATCAACTATGTATGGTGCTGCTTTGTTAAAATGTTACACACCTCAGTATTTGGATTTTCCTTAAATCTTTTTAGTAAACATATGAGAATAATGCTACACTGTAAATTCATTTACACAACATAAATCATATTAAAATTTCAGTGACATGCACAGTGTTGCACGTGATATCAACTAGTATTAGCAGCATATTAACTGCAGTATTCTAATGTAGCGCTGAATGTCTTAGTCACTACTAATAAAAATAAATATAACCTTAAGGATATTATAACAAAATTAGAGATGCAACTAGAATACTTCTAGGGAGAAGTTGTAGCTATCTCCCATATAGCCAGCTATGGTTTATTTTTACCCCATATATATATAACAAACAGCAACTAATAACATATCCACTTAAAGGAGAAGGAAAAGCTTGCAGCACTTGGGGGTGCCAAATGTTAGGCATCCCCAAGTGATTGTGTTGACTTACCTGAAACCCCAGGCCGGTGCTCCTATCAGCAGAAAACTGCACTGGCCCAGGGTTATACCATTGAGCACCACTTTCGTCTTCTTCTGTCTTTAAATTTCCCGTGGCAATCGCATGCGCAGTTGAACAAAATAGCTGTCTTTTTAGTTAAAGTTCGGCTTTTCATTCTACTGCGCAGGTGCAGCCATGGGAAGAAGGAGGAAGATGGAAGAAGATCGCTCCGTGGCTCCACTGGTATAATCCAGGGTATAATTCAAATATAAACAAGCACATGTTTTAACCAGAGAGGACTGGTATAATCCAGGGCAGTTGCAGTTTTCTGCTGATAGGAGCACCAGCCTGGAGTTTCAGGTAAGTAACTACAATCACTTGGGAGTGCCTAACATTTGTGCTGCAAGCCTTTCCTTCTCCTTTAAGTATACTACAGTGTTTGTTATGATGGAAATACATTATTCTACTTTCTCTAAATGACCCACAGGTCAGGTAAGTACTAGAGGGACCACTGAACTAAGGGCAAGTGGGTAGAACTGAGGTTTCAAATATAAACAAGCACATGTTTTAACCAGAGAGGACTTACCCTTTAGATTTAGCCTGTGAGTAAGATGGACCCACGTTTACAACATGGATATATCAGGAACATGACAATAACTTACATGCAGGCACTGAAACAGTGAAACAGAAATAATTGTCAAATAAAAGATTCCTATAGGTGATGGCAAAGCAGAGACAGGTTTTGTTTGTATGCTTAACAAGCTGTACAGCAGCAATGGCCTGTGGAGAAATATATCCAGGAATTCCATACTCCACATCAAAATAGTCCTTATAATCCTTATAAAGCCACATGTTGACTGGATACAGAGCATATGAGGGGCCACACATGGCATAGACAGCATTTTTATTGTACCAATTGTTCCTGCAAAATAAAAATAATCAGAACAGCAGATGTGTAACAAGTTGCTGCAGCTCCTCTTTCTTTCCTCATATACGGATGCACCATGCACTGGCCTACATAGTATACTGGCAGAGGACATTTTCAAACCTGCCAAATCCCCAAATGAATATGCCTAGTGTATAGGGGGCCTCCCTTATATGCACAGCTTTAGGAGACAGGACAATTACAAGAAGAACCGTGCACTACTTATGCACAGGAGCTCTACATTGTCTGCCCTTTAAATGAGAACTAAACCCTAAAAGTTAATATGGCTGTAATTGCTGGGAAACTGAACTTAATGAACCAGCCGAAAGGTTCAGTATCTCTATATAAGTAATGATCCAGGCATTCAAAACTGTCACAGGAGTTTCCCATCATGGATTTGTTTGGAGTGTGTTATTGACACTCACATGCTCAGTGGGCTCTGAGCAGCTGTTGAGAAGCTAAACTTAGGGGTCGTCACACATCATAAAACAGAAAATGAGGTTTGTCATATAAGCTCATGCTGCAGAGCTGATTATTAAATTCTGATGCTAATTGTGGTGGTTTCTGAGCTGCCAATACCAATTATCTGAACTATTTTCTATTCAGCCTTATATTGTGACATTTATATTCTATATATACAGTATATTGTCATACCTCCCACTGTCGCGGGACAGTCAAGATTTTGTAGGCTCAACCCGCAGTCCTGGATTGTTAATGAAATGTCCCAACTTTCTATTTGATCTGCTGCACTGAACAGCCAGAAAAAGATACAAAGTTTCTAAAACTTAATTGGCTTCTGAATAGCCCAGAATATGCGACAGGTGCACTTCAATACATTTTTAACAATTTAAGATAAGCAAAGAAACAGTTGTTACAATTTAAGATAAGCATGTCTCTTGGGGAAACTGTGACTTGCAGCTTAAAGGGAAATTCACTTTCATTAGCAAAACTGTAATAACACAAAAACCTGATGCTAAAACCTCCAAAAATGTGCTCAAACTTTCCATAACCTGCAAATTTTGTAAAATGGACATGGTAAATAGGGGGTGTGGTCATAAGATGGGCGTAGTCAAACAATTTGCATGCCAAATCTTTTTGTCCCTCTTTCTATTTCCAAAATGTTGGGAGGTATATTTTATGCATCAGTCCCTATGCTCAGTGAGTGAAAGCAGCACAGAGCATGTGCAGTGAATCAGCAGAAAAGAAGATGGGGAGCTACTGGGGCATCTTTGGAGACACAGATCTTTACTGCTAAAGGGCTGTGGTTGCCTTGGGCCCAAACAAAAACTGAAAACATGATAACCTACTTCTTTAGTTAAGCTTTAGTTCTCCTTTGATCTCAGGAGACTGGTGTTATTTAACCACACCGCATTTGCTTAGTAATCGTCCTATATATTATTGTAGTTGTTCGGCTTGTGTGAGCTCTTAGTACATACGTGCACAGAATTACTAAAACATACGTAGGGAGAATTTTCAGTTTTTTTTATCTTTTGCTTTTTTAACATTTTCATGCCCTTGGTCAGTGACAAGAATGCAATAATGGCAAGTATCTGTGTTTTTTGGCACCCAATGGCATCAGCTGTGTCAACAGCTGGACATGTTCTAATCCTGTTTCTTATCTGTACTGTACAGAAGTTGAATCCAAGGCTTCTCTTATGTTGAAATAATATTCATATTTAGCATTTATGATAGAGAAGCTTATATTACTATGGCTAAAGCTGTGTCACAGCCTCATGTCATCAATTATTTTTGCCTTGCAAATGCTTACATCGCAGCCAACATTCTGAAATTAGGGATAAGCTCATGTGAGTGAAGATATATTTTATTTTTGGAGTCTACATAATGCTGTAGTAACAATTATGAGCCTGGAGTCGATTCATTGCTCATATAGTAACACAACAACTTTTGAGTAACATCAACATGGGCTGGTAAAACAAGGAAACTGAAATAGATGTTGATTTCAAAGAAGATTAAACCCCATTACATGGACCTATAGTAAAAAGGTTTGTAAATGTACAACATTTTTTAACATTGATATTCTGAATAATATCACATCCCATAGATGCACAAAAAAAACCTAAAAGCCTTTATTTCTTGCTGGCTCAGGGCAGACAAACAAAATCACTCAACATGGAGATGATGTTCATGTTGCAGAAAGTAACTACAATACAGATATGCTTTTGAAGCATTTTTCTTATGTTGAGTATACAGTACTGTGTTTGTCTTGGACATAAGTTACTTTGTTTATCATATGAAAAGATGTATATAAAACAGAAGCGCATTACTGCTATATAGGAACTACACACCTTATTTCAGAATTGCCCGTATAATGGGGCATAGGTCACCAAAGCAGAAGATTTACAATCATTGTAGAAAGTAAAAAGGCAGCGGGAGCATAGATACAAACAATAAAAGGGAGAAAAGCGGAAATAAGGAAAGTGGTATTCCTAAAACCCATGTGGTCTCAACACAAATCTGATACAATAATCAACAACACTGGATCATGTTATAATATCACCAGACTAATGTAAAAAAGAAAAATCATTGCTGTCCCTAATCCTTCAGACTAGATCTTTACAAGGCAGAAATTATAACTGCCGCATAAGGGAATCATTTATATACAGTAGCAAGTAAGGAAGCCATTATAGACACACTAAATATAGTGGGACACCAGGACTTGTCCAGGGTCGCAAAGAATCAAAGCAGGGTTTCTAATATGAGATCCCACAAGGTTGATCACTTAACCAGTAGGCCAACTCCTCTAAATCCCAAATCACAGCCTGTTCTCATTCAAGTATAAGAAAATTCACACAATCTTACAAATTTTAAATTGGAGAAAATGGTCCAAACTAGAGTCCAGCACAGGTCCAAATGAAAGGACCTGTGCCTGACCCGAACCCGCTGACCTCTAACCTGACCCACACCTGCAACCCAACACATCCCCCTACCCAGAGCCACTACCTGACCCACACCCTATATGTCAAACTTACCACCCGACCTGGGACCTGTGAAACCGGGAGTGACATCATTTCAGATCGGAAGTGGCGTCACTTCACGGCCCGTTCATCCAGAAAGGTACAAATATTTCCTTGTAGCACCAGGGAGGGTGGGAGGGACCAGTCTTGCAAATTTGCCCAGGCAGGTTACCTACGGGACTACCTGCATGGGTAGGGAATCAGTGATTTTCTACCGCTTTGCGGGTATTCCGTGGGTACCCGACCCAGTGCAGGGCTCTAGTCCAGACCACACTGGGCCACTTACTAGAGCATGTAATGGCATATTTACATTTGCGTAGGCTTCATGATATTTTGTTGCTGTTACGAACATATTTGCATCTAAATAGATGGCACTTTACAAACTATCTGAGTATTCTTTCTACATGTTTGTTCTCCGTTTTTGACCCATAGCTGTTTTTCAGCTTTTTATTACATATTTGGTTTGGCTTTAGCCTTTTCATCTTTTCTCCTCTAGTACAGTGTACGACCTCTTGTGTGTTTCGAATTTGTGAACCTGAGCTACCAGTTCAGACTTTGGCCTCTTCCTATACTTGCTTTTCCATCATTCCTATTCAGTCCTCCTATTTCCAGCTCCAGTTGTCCTCGACCAAGTGTGAAGCACTGGAGAGGCTATTTCTTGATTGCATATTCTTCTAAATAAAACCTGGTTGCAAAAGGACTGTTTTCCCATCACATGCACACATTAAAGCTTTGGTAAAGAAAAAGAGCGTTTCATATGATGTTTTCATAATAAATTATTCCCAGTAATATTTCCACAACAGAGTAGCATAGATAAACTGTATCACATGACTGATTTTGTTTCACTTGTTCATTCAGTCTTTAGCTAAGTATTACATGACATCTGAACACTAGCTGATAAAAATAAACCTAGCTACAGCGTTCTTGCAAAAGTATCAGACTACACAGAATTTCAGATGGCAGAATGTTAACAATCCAAACTGGACTGTACTTAACCACTGCTGATTAATGTGTTTTATACTGTTCTCTGGATGTTCGTATATGCAATGAAATATTGCTGTGTTCCATATTTATTAAAAAATTTAAATATGAATGTATAATAAATATGGAATAACTGTTATGTCCTAGAACTAGCCCAGATGTGTCTTATGATTATACAGTATTATTTTTTGTTTTACATTTAGTTGAGTCACAGAAATTAACACAGAAAGTACGAAATAGAATAAAGTCCATCAGTTTGAATCATAAACATCCAGAGATAGAGAGGCAGAAGCCATATGATATGCGGCATATGTCTATTGATGTCAGCAAGTGATATTTGGGGTTTACCAGTAAATCAGTCATTACAACTTCTGTTGGCAGAAAATGCATATCCTGGATGGGTGCTGACAAAAACAAAACCCTTCATATACTTGTGAACAAAACCTTGTTTATTAAGTTTCAGTGAATGTCCTTTAATTACTGGCACAGGAACAACTTAGTATTCAAAAGGGATAACGTCTTATAAAATCCCATTTATTGCATGGCTTCTCCCCTCTCAATGTATTCAGACCCTGCATTGCTGTATCTATTGGTTGCTTTTTTCATTTGTTCTGCATTAAGCAGGGGGCCGTCTTTAGCTCTTGTATCAGTTAGATTTTGTCTGTAACCTGTATGTTAGATATTTGTATTTTACAAAGAACTTTGTAGAAATTGTTTGTATCACATCATTCCCTGCTCCAGCAGAACCTACAATCGGAAGTGTGAGAAGAAGAAACTAGACTACCCTGAGAAACACAGACATAGTATATAATAATATAGAAACACAATGCAGAACCCAAGTCCCATAGTTTTATGCATACAACCTACACATGCCTTCAGTCACTCCATTCCTACTCCCTAAATCATGATATAAACAGCAGAACTTGATAAGTTAACCTATGACACTATCTGGCAGAATTCCATGGCAAGTTTGGAACACAAAGTTATGCACATTAATATTAGTGGCACAGAATACAGGCATCTGTTTATTATAAGCTTATGTTTTGATACCTGTGCTCATTTTTTTTTATTGATAACATCTACAGTATGTGCAAGCCACAATGTATTTGTTAACGAACATTGTTTCGCTCAACATCATTAAATTCTGACCAAAAGCTTGGACTGTCATAAGACAATCCAGTGCGGCTTTTCTTTCCAGTCTAGCCTACATTAAAGCATCATTATCCTGGCCAAGGATGGAATTAGAAGAAATAATATTTTTATGGTGTTTTTAAAAAAGTGATGATTGAGGTTCAGAAAGTTTTGCTTTGTAAATCACACAGTTGGATCAGGGTATTATGATGTTCAATTGATATGTTTGTTATGTCAAGACTACAATAATTCTTTAACTGATAAACTAACAGCTAGGGGCACATTTACCTATGGTCGAATATTGAAGGTTAATTAACCCTTGATATTCGACCGTCGAAGTAAAATCCTTCGACTTCGAAGTCGAAGGATTTACCGATATTCCTACGATCGAACGATCGAAGGAATAATCGTTCAAACAATTCGAAGGATTTTAATCCATCGATCGAAGGATTTTCCTTTGATCAGAAAATTGTTAGGAAGCCTATGGGGACCTTCCCCATAGGCTAACATTGGCCTCGGTAGGTTTTAGGTGACGAACTGGGGGTCAAAGAATTTTTTAAAGAGACAGTACTTTGACTATTGAATGTTTGAATAGTCGAACAATTTTTAGTTCGATTCGAAGTCGAAGGTCGTAGTTGAAAGTCGAAGTAGTCCATTCGATGGCCGAAGTAGCCAAAAAAAACATTCGAAATTCAAACTATTTTTCCTCTATTCCTTCACTTGAACTAAGTAAATGGGCCCCCTTGTGTTGATAAAGTAAGCTTGACTCATATGTTAGCACCTGAAAAGAGTATCACTTTAGGGCAAATTTACTTATGGTCGGGTTAATTAACCCTCGATATTCGACTGCCGAATTGAAATCCTTCGACTTCGAATATCGTTGGATCGAATGATCAAACGAAAAATCGTTCGATCAAACGATTTAATCCTTCGAATCGTTCGATTCTAAGGATTTTAATCCATCGATCGAACAATTTTTCTTAGACCTAAAAAAGCTAGCTACCTTCCCCATAGGCTAACATTGACTTTGGTAGCTTTTAGGTGGCGAACTAGGGGGTCGAAGTTTTTTTTTAAAGAGACAGTACTTCAACTATCGAATGGTCGAATAGTCGAACGATTTTTAGTTCGAATCGTTCGATTTTTGTATGCTGACGTCACACCCCTGGAGAGTTCAGGGTCGGTACTGATCCCCACTTTTGTATTAGTTAGATGTTATGCAACTGGGCTTGGGTAGAGGGCAGCCTAAAAGACCACTACAATCATCAACATCCAGCACAGTGTGGGCATTGGGTTTCCATTGTTTTATAGAACCTCTGTTTATGTACACCCTACTTCATAGCCAAGAATACAGGAATGATGTCATTAAAGCATTATTCGGCAGTCAAAAGAGGTTCTAAGGAAGTTTTTTAAATTGACCCTATACTAGTTCACATAAAGTACCCCACCTGTAGAAGAATACATACTGCTACCATTACGAGCTCGCCCAAATCATAAATCCTTTTTTCGCAAGATCCATTAAAATGAATTACACCATATCCAAAGTAATCAAAGGTTTTTGTAAAAAAAATAGGCCCAAGATGTTCTTTAAAAGTTACAAAATGATCACCTCTTTACAGTTAAAGAACCAGTGTGCAATATGTATCATAACTTTCAATATTTTAGTACTCTCGAAAACATAGATATTCTTGTGGACAGGGCTGCCATAAAGGGGGCACAGGGGGATAGTCGTCCTGGTCCCAGTAGAATTAAAGAATTAAAGTTTAAAGCCCCCCTTGAGAGAATGCAGGACATTACCGAAAGCTGAAGCTGCTAAAAAGCCAAAGCCACTGAAAAGCTGAACCCACTGAAGAACCAAGTTGCCAAAACGAGCCGAAGTTGTGAAAGGAGCCAAAGGAGAACAAAGAAGATCACACACAAAATTTAGGTAAGTTCCACAGTACATGACAGCCAGGGTCGGAGTAGGGGGGCCCTGGGACAGCAGTCACAGTGGGCCCCCGTCCGGCCCCCGCTCCCCTACTGTGACACGTGAGCCACTTGGCGCCATGCACCCCTCGGCGTGCATGCACAAACAGTGCCACTTGGTGCGCATGCGGCAAATGCACTTCCACTTTTTAGACAATCCCAATATTGGGAGATGGGGTCTGGCCCAGCCCATGAGGGTTGGGGCCCACCGGGTTTTTTCCCGGTGTCCCGCCGGGCCAGTGCGACCCAGCTCCCACTAAAATGAAAAAACATGCAATAAAATCAAATTCCATATGCACATTATTTTAGTTCACCATGTTTTGCGGAAAATTAAGGGAATGCAAACACAAATTGGGTGCATTATACCTTTTATAATGACTTAGGACACTAAAGATACCTAAATAATTAGGCGAAAGAGAATGCCTGTAAACTAAACAGAACAAAACAATATTTACCAGTTAAAAACAAAGGTTAAATGTAGCACTTGTCAATTCCAGTGTGCAGAAGGAGGAGGACATATAGTACATATGCTGATCCCTGATACAGTTTCTTGTCTGAAATGTTTCACTTCATGAAAATGTGCCAGAGGCAAGTACTTGAAAGGTGTTGTTGTGAGAAGTTTCAACCTAAACTCACGCAGTAGGTAGGTATGCTAAGGACAGGCAGCAGCTTGAATGAGTGCATGGTAGTTACTGAAAGTTATGGATGTATATATATATATTCAATAACAAAGTAAAATGGGAAGGGCCTATGCCAAGTATGGTACAAGAAGTAGTGTCCTTTCAGCTGTGTGTGAGCTATAACTACTGGCTAATGCAGGTGCAAAACTTGGGTTTGGGTGAACCCAGAACAAACAGATACCGGTGTCCGTGTCTCCCTTACCTCTTGTTGAGGTTTTTTTTTTTACAGATGTGCAGAAGTTATAGCAAATTAAAAATAGATGTTATCCTCTTCACTTCTTCTCTTTTACTTCTTTGATAAATCTAAAGTTCCTGTATAAGAACAACTGACACCAACGTTTCTTAGTGAAAATGTATGGGGCAGATTTATCAAAGGTGGAGGTGAATTTTCATATGAAAAAAAATTCGAACTTCAAGCTATTTTTTGTGTACTTCGGCTAGGAAATAGTCCAAATTTGATTGGAATTTAAAAAAAAAATCAAAAATTTGAATATCGAAATTTATCATGTACTGTCTCTTTAAAAATTCGACTTTGACCATTCGACATCTAAAACCTGCCGAATTGCTGTTTTAGCCTATGGGGGACCTCCTAGAACCTATTTGGAGTCAATTGGTGGACTTTGAAAAATCAAAGGTTTTTTTGGGAAAAACTTTGAATCGAAATCGATCGAATGCGCTATTCCTTCGATTCCAACAATTTGAATTTGGCCGACTACAGACCTATTCGATTGAAAACAGACCTATTCGACCAAAAAAAACTTCAACTTCATTTTGGTTGGTCTTTTTGAATTTGAATTTCGAAGTTTTTTCAATTCGAAATTCGACCCTTGATAAATATGGCCCTATGTGTTTAGTTATTGTTCAGCCTGGAGACCCTTTCTGGGCTGAGGTGAAGAACCGCATATAGCAGTGCTCTACCCTTGAGAGCAGCTGAGTGAGTCATAAGTAAAAGAGATTGTGGCAGGCACTAAAGTGACAGACTGAAGAGAAATAAGACACAGGCAACCTATTTTCTGTTTTGTGGTTCTTTCCTGAATGCCCATCAGATCACTGTACTGCCAAGGTATGGAAAAGTAGTAAGCAACAACCACATATATTTGGAGGGACCCCAGTGTCGGGCCAAGTCGGTCAGGCGTGCGCATGTGCAGAAGAGCGAATGCATCCAGGATGTGAGGTTTGCTGCCGCAGGTGGGGGAAACAAGGGTTTGATAAAGAGGAAGAGGTAAAGTGCCGGCACCCCTCCACCTTTGTGCCCTAGTCACGTGCCTCTTCTGCCTAACCCTCACCCCAAGTGAGTGGCTACCATGGTGAAGAGTGTGCCCAAGGAAAGTACAGACTTCATGTCGGAGAGTTCTATGTAGTGGATGGTAACGGATACTTTAAGGCATTACCATTGACTTGGCATGCTTGGGTAAGAGCTTATTCTAGTGGAGTGTTGCCATTCTGTGGAGAAGAGGGATCCTTAACCTGTCAGTGAAGAATATAGGTGTTGTGCGGAGGAGGGTGCTCTGGACACTCCTGTTGTAGAATCAGGGCTGACTATAATAGTGGGTCCTAAGTTTTCAGAACTCACTACAGTGGAGCACACTGTGACTGTACTTAAAAGGTGGAAGCTGAACCACACCATGAAGATTAACCCTCCCATGGAGTGCCTTCAGGGCCACTGTGGAGAAAGCAGTGGTTAGAAAGGCTGTATTCTGTGGCAGAGGCCTCATTTGGCTGTTAGGAACAGTAAGGCATTAGTTGCTTAGATTCCACCTGGCTGGAAAGTGTATAAGTAGGAGTATCATAAAGAGGAGAATGTTGCCACAAGATTTGGATGATTATTATGGCCCTCCTGTTGTCTCCTGGATGAAGAAAATTCCAGGGTCCTGACAGGTAGTGCCTAGCCTGATGTTTTTTAGGTCTGTGTCTCAGGTGTAATGGATAATGCAAGTATTTGGGGTTTGTATATGCCTGATGCATCTGAGTGGGTATAGGACCAGATGGATGCTTTGTCGGCGTATTGTAATAATTAAAGGGATACTGTCATGGGAAAAAAACATTTTTTCAAAATGAATCAGTTAATAGTGCTGCTCCAGCAGAATTCTGCACTGAAATCCAAAACAGATTTTTTTATATTCAATTTTGAAATCTGACATCGGGCTAGACATATTGTCAATTTCCCAGCTGCCCCAAGTCATGTGACTTGTGTTCTGATAAACTTTAATCACCCTTTACTGCTGTACTGCAAGTTGGAGTGATATCACCCCCTCCCTTCCCCCCCCCCAGCAGCCAAACAAAAGAACAATGGGAAGGTAACCATAACAGCTCCCTAACACAAGATAACAGCTGCTTGGTAGATCTAAGAACAGCACTCAATAGTAAAAACCCATCTCCCACTGAGACACATTCAGTTACATTGAGAAGGAAAAACAGCAGCCTGCAGGCACAAGTCACATGACATGGGGCAGCTGGGAAATTGACAAAATGTCTAGCCCCGTGTCAGATTTCAAAATTGAATATAAAAAAATCTGTTTGCTCTTTTGAGAAATGGATCTCAGTGCAGAATTCTGCCAGAGCAGCACTATTAACTGATTCATTTTGAAAAAAAACATTTTTCCCATGACAGCATCCCTTTAAAAATAAAAACTCTGCCCTGGTTGCCTGACCCACAAAGGCCAGCCGCACGAGAAATTTGCTTGCTTCTGGAGCCGCTCCAGTAAACACAAAGGATGTGCAATCGCGTGATTTTTCAGGTGGACGGGTAGGAGGGGACGACAGAGGATGCCAGCCTCCTTGCTCCCTCAGAAGAAATCCAGCACTGTCCACCCAGGAAGAGAGAAGCATCAAAAGGACTGAACTATATCCAGTTTGTGGCCTTGGAGTGGTAGTATGAGAGAACCATTCTTTTTCATGGGGTGAAGTACTCCCCTGATTTTAGCCTAAATGTCTATCCTCTTTATGGAACATGTGTGGAGAAGCCTCGTCTGAGATAGGTTAGGAGGAGTTACCAAAGAAGATCTGAAAAGTTAAAAGGTGTCCACATTATACAAAGGTGATCCAATTTATATGTACTTTACCATTTTTTGTTTTCTTGTTTAGGAGAGGCTTCTGAAGTGTGGTGTACAGTGTAAAATGTTTAATGTTTTCTGGGACCCTAGCAATGTTCCCTCTAACAAATTGGAGTGTGCAAAGATTTTTGTGTGAAAACACAACATTTTGTATCAATTCTAACATGACCACACAGTTTATAATAACTGGGCACACAAGTTATTATAGAATTGCAAGTTCAGTGTCGGACTGGGATGCCAGGGGCCCACCAGAAAACCTTAGACTGTGGCCCACTTTCCAAACTATTATTCCTGCTCTCTTCACTCAACCTCTTTATTCTCCTACATACTATACTCTATTCTTCCATTATTAAGCCCCTTAAAGAAATAGGAAATGACCATGAAATAGGCCAAATGGTTAGAAGCAAGAGGCCCACTGACACCTGGGCCCACCGGGAGTTTTCCTGGTATCCCTGTGGGCCAGTCCGACACTGCATGTACAGATCTATATAGAATATATAGGGTTTTTCAAGAATCACCAGTAGGCAAGACCTATTGTTTTTGAAATTTCTAGCAACATCTAGAAATAGGCAGTGTCGGACTGGGACTCCAGGGGCCCACCCAAAAAGCTTAGACCAGAGGCCCACCAAAAAACCTTAGACCAGGGGCCCACTCTCAGTACTACTATTTTTCCTCTCCTCACTCAACCTCTATTCTCCTAGTCTATTTTATTTATATACTATAGTACTATAATCTATTATTCCATCTATTTAGCCTCTTTGTTCTCAATGAAATTGAGAATGACCATGAAATAGGCCAGATGTTTAACAGCATGAGGGCCCACTGACACCTGGGCCCACCAGGAGTTTTCCTGGTATCCCTGTGGGCCAGTCCGACACTGTGCACGTTGCATAGAAAATAATTATTTTGTGCACATAGCTGAGAAGGAATTAGAGGGAACATAGAACTCTAGTCAGAAAGAAGGGGTTTTCCAAGCAGAGAATGTTCAACATGTTCATCATCCCTGTTGTGAAAAAGTGTAACCTATATACCAGCTGGCACAGGGACAGTATGAGAACTTTTTGTTCACTAGTCTATAGAAGGGTGAGGGAGCACATCGGGAGCCCGAGGTAACATAGTAACATAGTAAGTTAGGTTGAAAAAAGAAACCTGAGCTCCTAGTCAATTTGGGGGTATGGGACTCCCTGACCAATTTAAAGCTATTGGCAGGTACATCCTAGTGGGGTTATGCAATAAAAGAAAATAATAAGAATAAAATAAAAAAAATTGTATTTAAGGTCCGACTGTGATTTGCACCTAGCTCCACATTGGAAATCTGGCACTAGGTTACACAAGCCTGCTCTGTTTTTATGGCCTCCCATGGTGCTCTTATTTGTGTCTCTGAATGACACACAATTTAGGGGCAGGAGGGAAGACACCTATGTGCCGTCTCGTACCCAGCCAGCAGGCAGCACTTTACTCATCAGGGTAGCCCAGGAAATCCAGAGAGCACATTTTGAAGTACAGAGACCTGCAGAAATTCTGATATTCAAAGTGGAAAAAACATGGAGAAAGGCACCACTTGTTTTGTTTTTTGCACCTTGTCTTGTATTTATAAATTACATTTTGAACATCACAAACTATATGTGTATCTGTT
The DNA here is from genome assembly GCF_017654675.1 of Xenopus laevis. Classification (NCBI taxonomy): domain Eukaryota; kingdom Metazoa; phylum Chordata; class Amphibia; order Anura; family Pipidae; genus Xenopus; species Xenopus laevis. Next base: position 91,603,250 of record NC_054376.1, on the reverse strand, counting down.
AATAGTTTCACTCACTTGTAATCCTTCACTCACTTGTAATCCTATACAAAGCTACCTTTGTTTTCTTGAAGTTCTGTTTATCTAGGTGTATATGTAAATATATAAACATCAGCACTTCTGGTTATGCTTTGATGGTTCATTGTGGAGCCATCATCTGATTCCTTGTGTCTCCTGACAAGTATTTTCTGGTTTTGACCTCTGCCTGTTCTAGACTCCACTGTTCTGCTGTCAGCCATGACTTCTCCCTGTGCTTGACTTTGTTTCATGCCTTTGATACATCTGCTTTGTTTGGATGTTTTTCTTGTCAGTCTATTTCTCTCGGTTCTTGTCAGTGCATATTTGTTTATTTCTGGTGTATCTGGTTATCTAGTCTTCTTGGTCCCTGCAGAACCCAGTAAAGTTAGTTACTCTATTACAATTCCCCCAACGCTGTATTTTTTATGCTAAAAGATTTCCTCTAAAGGACTCAAGTTGTAAAGAACAAGATTGCTCTCTATTTGCCCAATTAATATTTTTATAAACATGTCCCTTTATGAAAGTATCAGTAGTTCAGAAACAAGAGATCATATACCATTTTACACCTTGAAGTATGGATATGTATTCCTAGACATATATAATCTTTGACAAGGTTTAGTAACCTCTCAGATTCTAAGTTGGTTCATAAAACCTTATGGCTTTTTCCTTGCACCCTCCAAGTGTTTCATAGAGGTAGTGATACACATGAAATCTTCACTTACATGGGGTTCCTCTTTAATGAATAACAATGTTTAGATAAACATTCTCTGAACTAAACATAAAAATCGTAATAATATTCGATATGTAGGTAAGTTGATTCCATACAGGTATGGATCCCCGTTATCCAGAATACTGGGAACCTGGGGTTTTCCAGATAAGGGCTCTTTCTGTAGTTGGATCTCAATAGTCTGCTATAAAATGATTTAAACCTTAAATAAACCCAATAGGATTGTAAGGATTAATTATATCTTAGTTGAGATCAAGTACAAGGTACTGTTTTATAAGTAGAGAGAAAAAGGGAATCACTTTTAAAAATGTGAATTATTTGATTAAACTAGAGTCTACAGGAGACAGCCTTCCCATAATTCGCTGCTTTCTGGATAATGGGTTTCATGGATCAACTGAAACAAATTTTCTTTCAAATGTACTTCTTCATTAACGATTTACCAATGGAATATTTGCTCTGGGCCTGCCAGTGCATTAAAGCAGCCCAGAAATTGCATTTACATAATTGTCTGTGGTTGTATGCACATTTCCTGTTAGTAAAAATAACACATCCGGAATTATGTCAATTGTCTGTTTAACAATTACAGGTATGGGACCTGTTATCCATAATGCTTGGGACCTGGGACTTTCCGGATAAGGGATCTTTCCATAATTTGGATCTCCATACCTTAAATCTGATATAAAATCAATAAAATAATATTATAAACCCAATAGGATTAGGATGAATTATATCTTAATTGAGATCAAGTACAAGGTACTGTTTAATTATTACAGAGAAAAATAAAATAATTTTGAAAAATGTGAAATATTTAATTAAAATGGAGTCTACAGGAGACGTCCTTCCCATAATTTGCCACTTGATAATGGGTTTCTCGATAATGGATCCCATACCTGTATTTCGTAGCATATATTGCATCAGTGCAAAAACAAACAGTGACCAACCAGCAATAAGGTTTATGGTTATTAGTCTAGCGCAGTTAGCTAATTGAAATCATATATCTGAATTAGCCACAATGCTGCAAAGGTTCACCTGCTTCTTAAACTTCTGGTTCTTGTATATAAAAGCAAATAAACTGCTTTTTAGGGCTGTGAAAAAAAACAAATAGAATAAAAGTAATTTATGTCTTAAACTCAAACCTTCTTCCTACTACAATCTACAAAACTGAATTACATATAATATCACTAATATTGTATAGTATAATATCGCTAATATTGTTTTGAAATCAAATCATCTTTAAAACTACATAGACATCCAAAATGATCAAGCAGTCACTGTCTTTAACTGCTCAGTGATAAATATGTCAGTAACCGGACTTCCAGTTCCAAATTTAGCAGCGGCAGCAGTTAGGCATCTCATAAATGTGCCACTGGTGGTGGTCACAAGGGTTCCCTTCTGACTCTTTTAAAACTGTTGAAATATTGTACAGCTAGAAAAAGTTGTGTTGTTGGCTTGTTTAACAATACAATAAATTTGGTTCCTTGATTAGATGCTTGGAGATGATGTCCTGGGTTACGCTGCTAGTAAAGGAATACAGTTGCCTGCAGGCTACAGTCTGTTTGAGCCAAATGTACTACTTTGTCTAGCTGTCAACAAGTTACTGTTTTTTTCAGTGACCCAAATGGAAAATGTTTCAGCAAACAGTTGCTCAGGAGGAGAGAGGACAAAAGCTTATGTTACACGTCCATCAGCAACATGGAAGGCTGCAGATACCTGCTTCTTAATCACTTTCCTGTCATGTTGCTTTAAAGGGAAAATGTAGCCTATTTTTGAGAAGTATTGATCACCTGTTTGACTTCAAAAGAGTACAAAGTAAGAAGGCATAGATTATTGTGTTTGGAAAACATTCCTTCCCTATACATTTGCATTTGAGCTGGAGCTGACGTTTTGTTTGCCTGCACCAGGGCAGTCCAACAATGTCCCCTTCCTCTGCTCAATTGTCACTATCAATAATCAAATTCCTGGATTGAGGGGTTTTTCATGTTTCGCCAGACAGTCCCCATAGTCTTCTGCAGAACAACCACTTGTGAATGCAGCCCTGTACAGTAGAATAAAACAAGGCGATAACAAATAGGGGTCAATACAATAATAAAATAAAAGATAAATACAAAGCATACTTTCATTCAGGTGTAAGTGCTAAGTGTTAAAAGGACAATTGGAAGGAGGTTTCTAGTCCCCTAGAGCTTACAATCTGAGTGGAGAGAATCCACTTAGCAGTATAGAAATTCCAAAACTTAAAGGAGAACTAACAATTAATTAATGAAGTAATAATGGCCAGGAAAGGCCTAGGTAAAAATGTATGTACGCGTATAAATGTAAATGTTCAGCACAATCCAGCTTATAAGTGGCACATATAAATAAAAAAAAGAAATAAATAAGCATATTTAAGTACTAACCAAAACCTGCAAGGCCAAGCTGAATATTATATGGCACTAAAATGAAATGAAATAAGGATGATTTAATTGCATTGCATTGCAGTAGGAAGTGTACTGTATCATATTCTATTTGTAAAAGGTAAACCTATTTAGATATTTAAGAGAGAGTGGAGAGATGCTTGTTTGATAAGGAATGTTTCTGGAATTTGTATATTAACTAACCCTCTCACCAACAGAGATGGCCATAAAGTTGAAGATCTGCTCATTTGATGTCGTAGAGACAGAGCCGCTATCAGAAATCACAGGACACCTTACAGGTGTGCTCTTCCCACCACCACAGGCCCCACCCTAGACCACACACACCCCCACATCACAGTAAAAAAGTGACACAAACATGGGTGCAAAAAACCCATTGGTGTCCAAGGTCCCCCCTACAAAACTATTAGTGGCCAGGGTCCTCCACAGAAGGTAAAAAAAACATTGGTGGCCAACCCCCTTACAAATTAAAAAAAGAACATTAGTGGCCAGACCCCCTAATGTGGTCAGGGCCCCATTCGATAATAATTAAATAAAAATTGGTGGCCAGTGGCCTATAGAGTATTAAAAAACACATTGATGTTCAGTGGAATTTATCTCAGGTTCTTCTTCCTTGTTCTTGGTGATGACAGCTTCTTCAGTATCCTTTGGTTCCTTAGGGGCTTCAGGACTTCAGGTCTTCTGGTTTTCGGTGCTTCGGGACATTGAGTTCTGCTCATGCGCTGTCAAGGGGGGCCCAGCTTATTCAGAAAGAGTAGCACAGCCAGGTCCACTTTAGGCCCAGGCCTGGGACAACTGGATTTTTCTGATTTTCGGCCGAATATTGGTTGGGGACCTCCGTCTAAGGGCCCCATACACAGGCCAATAAGCTGCCGACTTAAGGTGGCCATACACGGATAGATCCGCTCGTTTGGCGATGTCGCCAAACGAGCGGATCTCCCTCCGATATGCCCACCTTGAGGTGGGCAATATCGGGCTGATCCGATCGTGGGCCCTAGGGCCCAACGATCGGATCCTAGCGCTCGCCAAACGGCGGTCGGATCGCAGGACCGCATCAACGAACAGATGCGGCCGCGATCCGACGGGATTTTTAATCCCATCCGATCGAGATCTGGCCGACTTTCGGCCAGATCTCGATCGGGGAAGCCCGTCGGGGGCCCCCATACACGGGCCAATAAGCTGCCGACTCGGTCTGTCGGCAGCTTTTATCGGCCCGTGTATGGCCACCTTTAGGGGCAAATTTACTAACAGGCGAATTTTCACCAGCGACCGATTTGCCACACTCTGCGCCACTCCGCTAGGGGCAGATTTGTTACCACTACACTCACTAAAATACAGAGTTGCGTCTCAGCAGCCAAACGCTGGTGAATATTTGTTAGCGTTACTTCGGCAGTGCGAGCATTTCATAGTGAATTTTCCCTAGCGTTAATTTCTGCCTAGCGAAACTTCGGTAGCACTCATGCGGTTAGGTTCATTTGAATAGGGCGGGTACCCAAAAGTCGTATGGACGTCTTTAATAGTAATGTTGGTGCAAAAGTTTGAAGTGGCCACTTTTTAAAATGAATGTCCAATGAGCCATAATAAAGACAGAAGAGATCCTCTAATGCCCTATACATGAGCCCACCCGTATATAAATGTGGCATGCCCCTCAAATTTGTTAAAAAAATTGTTCACACATAAATCTTTAATAGTTTGGACTTTTGAAGGCAAAGCCAGCGTTTTTGACAACTTTAATGAATTTCCGGCACACCGGATATAATGTCACAGACATAAGACTGAGGAAGACAAAGCTTTGTTTTATCAGTTTGCCTGGTATGAAGTGGTGACGGAAACTCTGCGAAAGAGGTAACGTTCAGTAAAATTCGCACTTTGCTAAATTTGTGGAGTAACAAATGTAGAGTGCGAACACTAGTGACAGTCTCGTTCGCTAGTGAATTGTCCTCCATGCCTGTTAGTGAATTGGCGAAGTCCCTGCAGATGGGACTTCTGGCGAAGTGTCGCTAGCGATGGCCACTTCATCTTTTAGCGAATCTGCCCCTTGGTCTATTAGCAGCTTTTATCGGCCAGTGTATGGCCACCTTAACATTGAATACATCTCTAAATATATTTTGTACCAGTAAAGAGCATTGTGTCAATATTTAGCTAGTGTAAAGTTAATTGCAACGGTGACACTGTCACTTGAGATATGTGTTACCCCTCCCTTCCACTCCGCGTCACATTTACGGCTAAAGTTTTGGAGCAGATGTTACTCAAATGCCAAACACTGGAAATAACAAGAGATGACAAATTGTGCCACAATTGTGCCCAATTTGCAATGAAACTAATTCACAATTGCATTCAGTGGCATAACTAGATATTACTGGGTCCCAGAGCAAATTATTTTTGGGGCACCAAACATGTCTAGAGGTTGACCTGTGTTACCAGTATTAATTGAAATTGTATACCCCCCTGGGCCCTCCTGCAGCCACAGGGTCTGCTTCCTCTGTAGTTACGCCCCTGGTTGCATTCATTTTGGCAAATCATGTCTGCGCTAGGTACAATGCCCCTTGCATCACAATGTCCTTCTGAGGAAAAAACATTGCACTGAGGGGAAAAAAACATGATGATTGCACTCAAAACTGCACTTTGCTCACTACACTTGAGCCCTATTGTGGTGGCTGTAGTAGTAATGTACCACATTATAACTTGATCCACTACTGAGAAAAGCAGCCCTTCTTGAGTAAGTTATATAGTAAGTTAGGTTGCAAAAAGACACGTTCAAACTTTTAAGTCTACATGTAAACTGCTAGTTAGTAATCCCACATACATTCCTCAAAGCAGCAATCTCTTTTAATAAAGGCTGACTTCCAAGTTGAAATTTCTTCAGGATTAGCACAACCCATCTCTCTCTTTCTTATGGGAAACAGCAGAGGAAGGCCAAGCCAGCCAGTGCCTTAGGGAACTCTGCGAACCAGCTCTCCCCCACTGCTGCAACCTAAGCATGTGGCTCTTCTGCTCTTCTGCCTACCCATAGTTCCGGCCCTAGGTAACAGATAATCCGTCATTCTTTAGTACCTTTCATCAGCATTGAGAGAACCATTTCAGTGATGACATTGAAGGAGATAAGTCTAAGGCCAACGGCAGACATAGCATTGGCTCTGCTGCTCTCAGCCTGCGTATTTTTTTCAGGCTAAGAGAAGCGGATCTTCTCTGTGCCCCATCTCCATTGATTTAAATAAGATCCACTTGTGTGCAGTAGTGAAGGGTGAATTTGTCCCGTCTTGAGGCAAATTGAAGTCGATAGGCTTTTAAAATTATTTTGAAACGTGTAAATTATTTTGAAACGTGTAAATTTCGACAATCTTTATACGCGTGCCTATTTTGTCCAAATGGCTGTCCAAATAATTTTGACGCGCGACAATTTTTATGCTCGCGACCCAAATTTTTTTGCCGCTGCAGTTTTGCATATTTATATGCCAGCATGAATGTACTTTTAATAAATAGTGTCAATAAATAGTGTCAATAAAGGCAACATTGCATCCATTTTAGCGAGACTGCACTTGTGACTGCGTTTGTAAATTACCCTTTAGGTATCTTAACTTGGTTATGTTCAGTCCTCTAACCAGAGGACTAACTGACACAGAGGCATCTCATTTTCATTTCTCCAACCTTTTAGACATGGTTATCCACAGGGGAGGATGGATTTAAGGGTATGTCTTAATATGACAGCTTTTTTCACATATGAGTGATGAGTCATATCCTTGCAGTGAACACCAACCATTTGGTTTTTTCGTGTGCTACCACCATTAATGTGGACATGATCTTGTGGTAACATGAATGTGGTTTAAAGTGGGTGTGGTTTAAAAACAGGGAGTGGTCAATATTGGCTTCCTTTTTTGGCCCTCCACCATGTAGGCCAGAAAATTCCAGCCCTCTGTACCACAGAAGTTGAACAACACTGTCTTAAAGGGTTCAACCTCCAAACACTTTTTTCAGCTGAGTTGTTTTCAGAAATACAGGAATACAGACTTTTTTTCAATTGCTTTCCATCTTTTATTTGGAGGCAAAATCAGCCTATTGGGTTTATTTCAGGTTTAAATGATTTTCTGATAGGAAGATCCAAATTACAAAAAAGATCTGTTATCTGGAAAACCCCAGGTCCCCAGCATTAAGGATAAGAGGTCCCATACCTGTAGCGCTAAATAAATAAAAATGCACCTAAATACATACATAAATATAATGCAGAAACACCTGTGTCTTCATACATATTATTTATTTATAACTTATCCTTCACTAAACAATTTGCTTTGTGAGAGGGCATGGCGTGAATTGAAATTTGTTAATTAATAAGCTTGTTTTAGATGTAATCTCAACCAAACACATAAAAAAATGGAAAGCATGCAGTTAATGACTTATTGTTCCAAGGTCAGCTTTGGAAATAATTTTGCATTACGTGGCAATGGCGTTTAGCAGTTGCATTTCTAATTACTGCATTGCTTTCTCTAACCTCCCGTGAAGCCCCAGCATACCATAAATGTAACTAAATAGACCCCCAGAAGAGTACAGCACAGGAGTGATAATTCTGCTGAGAATGGAAGGGAATAAACTGAAGAAAATATAAGTTGTACAATAAGAACAAAACATATGTAGTACAAATGGATGTATAGTACGTGGATTTGTGATTGTTACTGGAACATTTATAAAATATCTGTGTGAACAATTATAGCTTTTTCTGTACAAGGGAGGGCTGGGATGTTATGGCTTTTCTAGACCCATGGGAACTGAGCTCCTAGGAGACTTATGGGGGAATGTAATTAAAGTTGGTAACGGAAAAGATATTCGCAAGAAAGTTATGACAGTGGAAGAATGTTTGCGATTTTTTTTTTCTCTTTGGGACTTTATTACATTATTCCATTTGTACCATGGGCATTGTTTGTGTCTCACGCAGTAATTCATAGTAACTAATCAAATGTTTCCTTTCATCATTCTAAATGAACTGGGCCAGTAAATGCAAATTGCTGAATAGTTGCTATGGGTTACTGGACATGGCCAAACTGCTTTTGTTTCTACATATCTCCTAAAGTATTTTAATTTTGCGCTGAAAGCTTTATTACACTGGGCTCACTATTTTTCCATGTATTAATCAAACGATGCATGTGTTTGGCTCACCATCAAATAACATGATACAAATACTATTACAAATCCTATTATACTCTGTCACAGATCTTGCCAAACTATTTGCCTGATATCCCAGTTTGCTGCAAGGGGGTAGCATTAAATGCATTCCAAAGTATTCCATTACACAGAACTGTGATCCTGAAAGAGGAATATTTTGTATATTATTAGAAATAGGGGATGTTGAAAAACATTTACTGATAAACCTTTAGTGCTCCCTGCATTGCAAGAATGGAGACACAGTCAGTTGCCCATACATTAGAGTCAACATTAACAGCATTAATGGCTGTGTTACAGCGCTGAACCTAACCTTTATTCTTGACTCCTTGTTCTGTGGTTACATTTTTCTGACATATAAGTAGCAACTTGAAGCTTCCTATATGGCTTCTTCTTCATGTGTGAGCAGAAAGGTGCTGAAAAGACAAATTCTAGTAGCTAGACTGCTCATTAAACTGTATTTTTTGGAAAAAACATGGAATAATGCCTTTGTGGTTTAACAGACTGTATTTTATTTTTATAGGGGAGTAATTTACAACAAGGAAGGTATTGTGAAAAGTGCAAAAAAAAAACCCAGGTACAATCAGCCTTTTTTTGCACTGTGCACATTGCCTTCATCCCTTGCTGTATTGGCACAGGTCTCTGCACTTTGTTTCAGATTGGAGACTTGTGGCTACCACCTGAGATCTTGCTATCCTGATGACACCACCCTTAGGGCAAGGACAAGGCGTGCATGCTCCCCTGATGTTTCAATGTGCACATTTTGCTGGATTTTTTAGACTGCAAGGTACACAGCACAGCCATTGCCGAGGTAGAATTGCTGTCTGGGTGAGCATTAAGGGGCCACTCCTGCACCTTGGAGAATAATAGTAAATGATTGACCCTTCATACTTATAATTCTAGGTACAGATTATATAAATTATAGTGTATACTATCTGGCCATAGTAAACTGACTGCCCTCAATGAGACTTTATATTTGTATAGAAGCACTGCAAAATTTCTTAAATAATCAATGTTGTTGACATTTTGAAATAGGCTTCAATAATAATAAGCCAGAAAATAAACTGGTTCACTTCTTTGAGCTCTGACTGTAGCCACCATTGGGTATAGATATTACTTATTCCCATTAACTTTAGTTCCCTATGTTCTGTCCCCAAATTCTGAGCATCCATAAAAGCAAATCCTAATAACTGTCTTCATTGGGATCTTTAACTATAATAACTACTAGGCCACAATACAAAATTAAGCAGACATAATGGCCATGGAAAACCTATAGCACTCAATCATAACACTATTAAAACCTTGGATCCCTGGATTGCTAAATATCCCCTACAAGAGGCAGAACAAGAAAAGATTTGGTTATGCTCTTCTCCCAAAAGCACACAAAGCAACAGATAAATGATAATAATAGAGACCCATCAATTAAACTTGAATGGACATTGCTATATCCTATTTTTTCCATTTGAAGTAATAAAAACTTCAAATGAAAAATAAAACAACTTTAAAACGATCTAGCGCAATCAAGTTGTCAATCATAAAGTGATATTGCCTAATTATGCTACTTTCATGATATACCATGCTATAAGAATTCTATATTGTAAATATGCAGGCTGTTCTTTCATTAACAACATTTTTTTTATAGTTTCCATGAGTTAAACCAACTAAAAAGTTCAGCCTGCCCCATTGACAACTGATATCCAAGGTATAAAGATCTCTGTTTTGCTGATTCCTTGGGCGCACACATACTGAAAATCATATGAAAACTTGGATGGAATGAAATTTATGTACGTGTATGGAAAGCTTAACATAGTAAGCAGAGGCATAACTAGATATTACTGTGCCCCACAGAAAATTATTTTTCAGCCCCCAAAATGTCTAGAGGTTGACATGTTTTAACAATATTTACAGCAATTGTATATGAATTAGTGCCTCATAGGATTCAATCCTGGGTCCCGCTGCAGCCGCAGGGTCTGCTTCCTCTGTAGTTATGCCCCTGACAGTAAGTTAGCTTGGGGCTCATTTGCCCTAAAATGTACACCTTTAGGGGTAACACGTGGGCAAGGGCACTCTGCACCTTGACATTATTTAAAGTAAGGGCTATTTGTTGGTATCTTCTTACAATAGTTCCAAAACATAGACCAGAGACCCCAAGTCAAAGAGTAACAGTATTGCTTTATGTATTTTCCATCAAAATGCTTTGGAATCCATTGGGTTGAACCCTTAGAAGGAAATGTCAGATAACAATAAGGACCAAGAAAGCCATTAATAATCGTTGTAGAATAGGTGGTTAGGGTAGGTGTTAATCAGATGGGCAACCCTATTCTTAAATATCAGCTCAACTTTTACTTTAGATAGTGTCCTACTGATGTCATTCATTTTAGTAACAACAGTTTATAAAGTTATAAAGTGTCAAGAATGAGCAGTTTTTTTTGACATGGCAGCTTCTGTGCTGACAAACGAGTACTACTGTTTCACATGGAATCTAAAGCCTAAATCAGGCCAGTGAAACAAATAGCGAGACATTTAGTATGCCACCAGTCAAGGAGAACCTAACTTAATGGAAAGACAGACACACATTAAAGATTGTGACAAATCCTGGTGCAGCATTTAATATTACAATCTGTGATAAATCCAAGGGCAACTGTATCTAGCATTATATTATATTTATATAATACACAAAAGCCAAGAATATCTTGCAAATGATATCCTTATAAACAGTGACTAGTGATGTCATCATTTATAAACGGTGAGTAGTGATGTCATTTTTGTCACATGAATCTCTAAAACTTTTGTACCCCTTGTTGGAAAATATAAGGATATTAGAAGTAACCTCAGAGTTCCATGACCTGTATAAAAGCACAAGGTCAACTCCTCGGTAACTTATAATATCCTTATATTTTACAATAGGGGGTACTTTATTTGCTATATAATTTATATGTAAACTCAATCTCCAGTGAAAGCTCTTTTAAGCCATTCATATGACTTTGTGAATAATAAAAATACAGTTCCACGGAAATACATGCAGGGCTATCTGCAGAATTAACATTTCATCTAGAGGCATCAACATTTATGATGCTCATAACATCTAGGGGGTTATTTACTATACTCCGAATGCAAAAATCACAAAAAATTTGTGATTTTTTTTTTATAAAATCGGACTTTTAAAAAATCACGAATTTTTACGAATTCATTAAACCCCGAGGATGGAAAAGTCAGAATCTGAAAATCCGGCATCTCAGACCTGTCGAGGTTGCATATAAGTCAATGGGAGAAGTCCCAATGCTTTTTTGATGTGGGGTGAAAAATCCGAAAAATCTTAAAAATCGGATGATGAAAAATCCGAAGAAATCGTAAAAATCTGATTTTTTTTCCCGCAAAGCAAATTTTGGGGAAAATTTAATAATAAATAAGCACAAAAAACCCAGACAGGATGTATTCATGTACATTCCAAATCGAATAAGCAATTACTGCACACGAACCTATGGCAATTTGATCATAAAGGTCAGACTTACTTACAATGTTGGCTCTTTTAATACATTTTAAAGATTGATGATGATATAAGCTTGTGATACGTTTTCATCTAATCCAATGAGCATTTCAGTAAGTGATTACAGTGATTACAGAACACAATATCTGTGTTCATAGAGAATGTAACTGCAAAGTGGTGACAAGTCTAGAATAGGTTAAACACTGTAAGAGCTTTGCTTGCAAGATTGGCTTATAATATATCTGTTAGAAGATTACATGCTGTTATAATCATCCCATTAAAAGAACTGCAGACAGATAAAAATGTGCATATTGAAATAGCTGTAATTGTTTGAGTCCCATGTTGTTGCCTTCAATCAGATTCTCCCTAGGTACTGCGGTGAAGGGGTAAATGAGGACAGAAGCATATGGAAGAGTAATTAAGCGACCCATGTCTATAGTATTGCTCCTAGCTGGCAATACCATTTTCTTCTTTACACTGGAAGACATATAGCTGGACAGATGGACTGAACATTAACTTTACTGCTGTCACAATTTGTTTTTGGGAAGTCTATTTAGATGGAACTATTTGTGGCATGTAAAATGCTGTCTTTGTCCATGTTTCCCTGGGCTATGAGTTAAGTTGCCCAGACAATGATTTGCATATCCATAGCACATTTGCAGTATAGCAGCTAAAACAGCTTGGTTGCATCCTGTATGTGTGAATTCACTTTCTGTTGTATTTCAAAAAAGTTTCAGAATAATTGCAAATATTTAAAGGGAAGACCAAAAATAATATGCTGTCCAAAGTCAAGAGCTGTAACCAGCGGCGTAACTAGATATTACTGGGCTCAACAGAAAATTATTTTTCAGGCCCCCAAATTTCTAGAGGTTGATCTGGTTTACAAATAATTATTGAGGTTTGATATGAATTAGGGCCTCGTGGGGCCCCTATATCTCCTGGGCCCCCCTGCAGCCGCAGGATCAGCTTCCTCTGTAGCCATTCCCCTGGCTGTATCACCATTGGTGTATTTCAGTGATTACAGACTGAATACAGATTCTCTTTTTATATTTTGATCTTTATTGAGTTGCTGTTAGAAGATAAAACAGCAAACCATGAAAATGTGTTCATACATATAACAGAATAAAGGAGAAAAGAGAGTGGGGTTTGTGGTTGTGTAATATTCGGTTGAGGTGCTGTACATCTAAATTATTCATTGATTTTCAAAAACTCAGTCTTTATTGATCTATTCTATTTGCTCAAAGGGCACCTACTGTACGTTGTATGTTGTTCATAGGTTGTATAGATTAAATGCTCTCAAGTTCTGTAGATTTAAGTCTTTTTTTTACATTTCCACAAATGTTCCCATTCATGCATTTATTCGTGCATATATTGGCTGCCATTGCCCATTACTTTGACTTTGCCAGCAGCAAAAATTACTTAATGAATTGTTGGGAGATTTTACACTTTTCCTACTTTCGTGCAATGTTTATTCTGCAAGCTTAATGATTAAAGAATGAAGGTTATCCAGGGTTGGTAGTGCCTCTCCAACAAAAACCCCACAAGAATGGAAGATGATTATGATGGATGCTTCACATAGCATTGCCATACGTCTAATAAACACCATAGGGGTTATAAGGTGGGTTAAACCTGACAAATGTAAAGGAAACTTCCTTTATGGCCACATGTTCACCCGCTTGGATACTACAGACATATTGTTTTCTCTGGAACGCTCTGCCTTGAGTTGTCAGACTTTCTCCTTTTTTCCAAACTTACAAACACTCCCTAAAGACTCACCTGTTTAGGGAAGCTTATTCAATGTACCTTGTCTTAATGTGTCATAAATCACAAATTTGTTTCTGAAAACCTATTGGGGGAAATTTACTAAAGGGCGAAGTGGCTAACGCTGGTGAAAATTCGCCAGTGTGACGTCATTTCGCAAATTTACTAACGGAAGCTGGCGTAATTTCGCCAAGGAGATAGACTCTGACACAACTTCGCACTCTAACGCCAGGCGGATTTTCGGTCTGGTGAAAGAGCAATACTATGCAAATTCACTAAGTTTTTTATTTTACTGACCGTTACCTCTATCGCCAGACTTGCCTTCACCACCTCAGACCAGGCGAAGTGCAATGGAGTAGATAGGAGTTCCTCATTAAAAAGTTGAACATTTTTCTAAGTCCCAAAAAACGCTGGCGTTTTTTCCTATTTAAAGGGTGATAGACTGAAAAAGATTGCAAAATACTGTTGTTATGGCAGGTTCAAGTTCACTGAAGGTTACATCACTCTAATGGCATAAGAATAAAGGGTTAAAAAAGCACAGTTAAGCATCATTGAATTAATACCATGACAAAAAGCTAACAGTTTCAGCACTAGAACATTGTGATGTTTTCATACTACATTATTAATTTATGGTGCTTCCTTGAGGTTTTGTTTGTCTCTTATACCTATCGGAGTGAAGATGTTAATGACAGATGAAATCACATTAATCCATCATTTCACTGGTGGTGGTGTTGGTGATTATTAATATTTTTCATTGCATTTCTTGTGACTGGTTGCTGCTGGAGTAGATGAACAACCTGTCATTTTATTTGTATAGCTTATTGAACAATTTTTTAAGATAACTTGTGGTCATTTAAGCCACTGCTACATTCTGGCTAGATATTTTAGGAGACGATTCAGTTACTGTTATGCAACAGCAAGTCTTTTTCCTGGCTGACATGCGGTCATGCTCCATAAAAAACAATTTGTCACTATTTGGGCAACTTCCTTTGGGGTTTAATCATTGCCAAAGTTGCACTATGTGACATTAGACTAAGAGGTTTTCTTAATCCCTACTATTTTTACACATGCTTATAACATGATAGTTACCCCTATATGATGACATTTATCATACAAGTTCTATTAATAAGTCTTGTTTACTATGATATTTCTTACTGAATACTGACATTATGTGCAGTTTTAAATTTAACACCGCAGCCGCTTAAGTAGCAGGACTGCAAAACTAATCCCATATTTTATATAACAATTAGGCTCTAAGCAGAATGACCTTTACATGTAATTTATGTTAAGTTAAGATGACATGCTAGTAGCTGTTTTTTACAATATTTGTAGATACGTGATAGATAGATAGATAGATAGATAGATAGATAGATAGATAGATAGATAGATAGATAGATAGATAGATAGATAGATAGATGATAGATAGATGGATAAATGATAGATACTGTAGATAGATAGATAGATAGATAGATAGATAGATAGATAGATAGATAGATAGATAGAATATTTGACTGCCCAGAGAATTTACTCCTCTGTTATTAATAGACAGTTTACCAATAACTTGAAGCATAATTTGGGACTACCTAGATTTAGGTATACCTAGCACAATGCATGTTAGAAACATATGCAAAATAATCCTAGTGAATTCCTAGTTTCCTCCTGTTAATTTGGTAGCCAGAATCAACACTCACAAAACCAAGCTAAATTGCAGACTAAACTGCTAAGACTGAGTATATATTGTACATAACAGTCAACATTAGGGCTGTCTTAGAGCAAGTATTTGTTTAGAAAACAGCTTTTTCATGCGAATTGAGCTTCTTATAACAGAGATACTAGCAATACGCCTACTTTTTCAACCAGATATCAGTGAATAGGGCTTCTGCTGAATGTATTTTTTTCAAATTTAGGGCAATGACACATGGAAAGATTAGTCGCCCCTGTTAAAAAATCGCAACTGCGGTTAACAAATCTCCCTGAAAATGCCTTGCCGTTCACTAACCTTGCACACATTCCTTGCCTTAATTGCAGGGAAATGCATTTCTCTTGCTTGAATATGGAAGGAGGTGGGGTTTGTTTATACAAAGCTTGTTTTTTCCATTTCTCCAAGTATGTTAGGTTTTAAGTAAATTTACCACATATAATTTAGGTATTTTGTGTTTTAGAAGGTTCTAAATAATACTATAAAACTATGAGACCTTTCTACATAGAAAGCTTAAAATGTCAGTTTTGAAATGGTTGAGATCCAATGTGGGAGAACTGATCAACAGATACTGCACATGTTTCTCCAAAGTGTTTCTCCTGCTCAAGGACATGCCACCAATTAGCATAGGGTTCACCTACAGTTTAGTTTTTCACACAAGGTCATACTGTTTACCTTTTTATGCTGACTACATAATATACTGTAAATCGAGCCTCAGGCTATTCATTTAGTTGGATTATCTCTCTCACATGTCAAGCTTTAGATTTGATCATGTTTTGAATATAAATTGAGCTAAAATGCAGACCATGCTATGGGAGAGGGTTTGAAAAGATTCTCATTATCAGTGTCCTTTATTTATATGACACCTTACAACCTTTATACATTGTTCACCTTAGTCATATTTATAATGGGACTTTCTTGATCTTTTGCATTATCTCAAACTCAAAAGATGCCCTGCTGACCCTAGGATGGCAGTAGAGTTTATAAATTGATAGCAGAATAATGATATTAGTAAATATCTGATAGATAATAAATACCTGAATCCTTATTGCTGTATCTTGATTTTCATATTAATGCATCTATTACAGCTTGTATAACGTTTTCATCATTCATTTTAAACAGTTCCATTGCAATACCGTATTTTTATGCTTCATAAGTAACAACCTTAGGTTCTGTGAATATACTTAGAATGTATATGTTGCCTAAGCATTCATTTTGGGGGTTTAGTTTTCCTTTAATTAAAAACAGAAAATTAAGACAAATTAAGTCCCTTTTAAGGAGAAGTCAACTCACTATTTTTGGTGTTGCTGATATGGTACCATTGGTATCTTATGTATCTAATATATAATTACATGATACAATAGTCGTTAATATAATAATGACACAGTCCTATAAGAAGGAGCTCTGGAGAAATGGATTTTGATCCAAAAAAAAAGATTCAATGTAGAAAAGAGTAGAAAAACACAATTTATGCTGCATAATTTACTTTTAAAAATGGGCTTAGAAACTCACCATTACCACCTTGTAACCTATGTAATATGTGGTTATTTTTGTTTTTATGTAATGTTTCAGAGAACCTCAAAAACATAATATTTTCCTAGTTATGTGTTTTTTATACAGTGAATCTACTTTAAAGTGTCCTACGATATATGTACTTGGTGTTGGCACAATATATAAAAGATGTTACTCTATCTAATCTATTTTTGGAATCCCGCCTAAGATTAAGTTGGAGTGCTGCTATTTAGCACACATACACACATGCAGTTTGGATTTCTCAACTTCACCAATAGAAAAATTGTTTTAATTTATGAGCAACTGTAACAGCTTGGCAGATTTACAGTATCTCTGTGCCAGAATGGCCAGTATCATATAATGATACCATGAACTTGCTTAACTTGTCCACCTAATTTCAACGCTTCAGTTTACTGACAACTGTTACAAAGTGATTTATTCAGGAGTAGGAGTTTAGATGCACACTGATTTTTTTTTTTGTGGCTTGTTTAAAGCTTCTATAACAATTTAGCTACTTAAAGACATTCAGCTGAAGCCACCAAATCAACACCTTCTGAAAATCAGTTTGATTTATGATAATATCTTGCCCTAAATATAACATGTTTGATTCCTGTCATTTTTTTCTTTCTTACACAGACACTAATAAACTCACCCTCCAAGCTCTTATGTTTATATTTATAACAGATAGATGGATACATAGACAGGCAGATAGATATAGGTTTTCACTTCCTAAAGGGCCACTGTAGAGTATCTTTAAATACATATGCTGTCATTACTTTATGGTATCCCTCTGTTCAAGCTATGAGACAATCTGTGCTATGGAGTTGCTATAAAGAGTGAGGTTTATGTAACCATTCAATTGGCCACATATCCAATACCATAATATCACCAGACTGCAGGGAAGCAACCTCTACTGGATGTCTGACTGGATGTCTGGTATGGGATTACAAGAAAGAGGTGAGAAGGAAGCATTTAGCTAGCCTACCAGAGAGACTATGGAGTATATTTATCAAAGAATGAAGTTAGAGATCACCACTAGTCCACTAGTCCACTAGTGTGAAATTCTGCCACTCTCCATTCATTTCGATGGGATTTTTACAGGCATATTTATCAAAGCATGAACTTTCACTTTCATCCATTGATAAATACTCTTTAAAAATCCAATAGAAATGAATGGAAAGTGGCTAAATTTCACACTAGTGGACTCGGGTGATCTCTAACTTCACTCTTTGATAAATATACCCCTAAGGCTGCTCAGGGCTTGTAATATCTTTAGAAAGCAAAAGCAAAATACTGTAAATATGCATTCAGGTCTTAACTCTTGATGAGACCCTTTCTAGTATAATTCAGCGATTTTTCATCAGAGAAAGTTGATAATTTTTTATCAGGTATCAAAGTTTCCTGTTCAGGAAACATACACAATGGAAAATGTTCCAATACCATTTAAATGCCATTGAAATTTGTCTGTAATGTTCCTAATTCCATGTGGCACAAGACACTAGTAAGGGGTCACCTCTCCCCTTAAGATCTGATGTCCATTGGTAGTATAATGCAAGTTGTTAGCATGGCTGCCTTGCAGTATTGGGGTCCTATGTCTGATTCCAGCCAGGAAGGCAGCAAAATTTTGGGGGCTTGAGAGTGCATTCACTCACCCACGTGGGAAGGGTACGCTCAGGGCCCGGCACTAGGACCATGCGGCCTTGGGGCGACCACTTCACAAGATCCGCATTTACCTGCATTACCTGCAACCTTAATGAGATCCTTCCAACATTCCAAAAATATAGCGGACATCTAATGAAAAATGTTGAATTAAAAACATAGCGGTAGGTTAATTGGCTCCTGATACAATTAACCATAGTGTGTGAATATAATAAGAAATTATTTAAACAACGTATAATCTATTAAGTACTGTGAAATATGTTGAAATAAAGGATAGTAATAAAAATAAGGTAACTGTCTGAATGTCTTCAGAAAAGAATCACCTGTGCTATCAACATTTATCGCTCTGCTTCTCCAAAAATTCAGATGGCCTAATCCTCACTCAATCCTAACTTATCCCTATTGCTTTTTATCTTTTTAGGAAGCCCTCCTATATTTCCTATATTTCATTTGAAACAGCTTTTTCAATAAGTAAGAAAACGGTTTCCTTCAGCTCTCCAAAAAGGGAAACTTACATTATACAACAAGAGCAGTTCTGTTAAGCACATAAATAAGCACATAAATGTGTGTTCATGTTTCTTCATTTGCACAATGCTTCCACTACTAGATTATAGAGCTGGGAACAAGTCAGATTTGTATTTCAGCTATTCCTGTTAAAGCCCATTGGAATGCTGGAGATTAAGCTCCAGATAAAATCAGTGTTGATGGTAGCTGGTTTTAGTTAGCTCAGCAGAGGCAGAGATATAGCATTTGCAAATATCAATATATTAACATTAACATATATTAAAAATTTGCATATCAACTTCAGCAATAAAAAGCCTCAAATGCGTCATGTTAATAAGAAACACAGTTGTATAGCAAGTTTACCTCAAGCAGGCCTGGTATTCCAAGTGGAAAAATGCTGCACTGTAGGCAAAAAACATTGATTTATGTCCCAATACTGCACTTTGCACCATACACTGCATTCATAAATTCATTATCTCTCTTTAGCCCCTTACTAGCTGGTAAAACTGGAAAGAGGAACAGTAAAGCCAAAAAAGACTACCATTTATATATACAAGCTGCTGTGTATCTATAGGGGCTTTGCAGCTCTTTTTGATTCCACTGATTGATTATCAGACTTTAGGCGGGGCACCTGGATCATAACTGTTTGCTTTTGAATTTGAGCTGAATGCTGAGGATCAATTGCAAACTCACTGAACTGTTATGTCCCATGTGGCCCCCCTTAAAGTTGCTGACTAACTCAGAGTTAGGGAGCTGAAAATCAGAAAGTAGTGTTCTGTTCTGTTATATTTAGGGATGCACCGAATCCATGATTCGATTCGGGATTCAGACAGGATTCTGCCTTTTTCAGCAGGATTCGGATTCAACCAAATCATTCTGCCCGGCCAAAACTAATCAGAGTCCTAATTTGAACAAATTAGGGACGGGGAGGGAAATCACATGACTTTTTGTCACAAAACAAGGAAGTAAAAAATGTTTTCCCCTTCCCCCCTAATTTGCATATGCACATTAGGATTCGGTATTCGGCCGAATCTTTCAGGAGGATTCAGGGGTTCTGCCGAATCCAGAATAGTGGATTCTGTGCATCGGTAGTTATGTTAGACATCCGCTCACTCTGCCGTTATAGATTACATATTTGGCTAACTATATTAAAAATGTTTATTTTGTACATACTATTTACCAAGTTTTTATTACACTGTTCTTTTAAGCTTTAGTTCTTTAATACACAAAGTAGATGTGGATCTTCTTTCTCTGCCTGTGTAGAAACAGTCTAGTAGAAGTAATGCAATAGTAGCAACTGTTGGTCTATTTACAAATAGAAGGAAACTTTGGCTGTTAGGGTGAACTGATCTGTATAGATTAACAAATTGCATTCAGTTGTTTTATACATTGGCAATAAAAGATGAAGGATGACTATTTTTGCTTATATTTAGGTCCCAGAAAACAATAACTAATATGCTTACCCCTTACTTTTTTTGATTATGCTTTCAAAACAGATAACTACAGTAATAAGTTGATGGCTCTGTCATTTCTACCCACTAAGATCCACAAATGGAACAGGTGTTTACTTCTAGTAGTGATTTATTTAGACACTTAGTGCTAGTTGATATGAATAACCTAAATCCTTTGCTTTTCCCTAATTTAGCATTGTAACAAACCTATTTTCTGCAAAGTGCCCTCTAGGAAAAGAGACATTTCACAGCAAAGTCTGAAGACTTATAGGCACTGTGTGGCCATAGACGTAACAATTTCAATCTTTCCTGTGACCAAGATCATTCCTTTTCAATACAGATGTGTTAGAGTTGAATTGTCCGATATACAGATAGAAACAATAGAATTTTTACCTCTATCTGATTCAGCAGTAAAAGTGGCTAATGTTAGGGCCGACTGACCAGCCAACCGATATGCAAGTCTTCGGCTTGTCTTCCGCCATACACACACTGAATATCGTCTAAAACTTAAGGTGGCCATACATGGAGAGATCCGCTCGTTGTCGCCAAACGAGCGGATCTCCCTCCGATATGCCCACCTTGAGTGGGCAATATCGGGCTGATCCGATCATGGGCCCTAGGGCCCAACGATCGAATCCTAATGAACGGGAACGGGCTGTCGGATCGCGGGGCCGCATCAACGGACAGATGCGGCCGCGATCCGACAGGATTTTTAGTCCCATCCGATCGAGATCTGCCCGACTCGGTCTGTCGGCAGCTTTTATCGGCATGTGTATGGCCACCTTTGTGTCTATGGCCATCTCTCGGCCTCTTCCACTATTGTCTCTAATACAGTCTCTTGTTCATAGTTTTCCCTTCTGCAACACAGCTTGTATGGTGATTCAGCAGGGACAAAGGATTGTGCCATAAATGCATTTTCAGATTTATGAAATCATTACTACATTGCATTATATTGTAGTATTACTACCCATCCTTTTCACATTTAGTCAAATCTTAATACAGTTTCTCTAAATATGTAATCCATTTTATTTACAAATTTTTACCAAAAACTCTTCTATGCCTTGCCTCCCACTGATCCCTGCAGTTCATATACTTTCTTTGTTTTCACTTATTATTCCCAGTTGTTGTGTATTTAGCATATCTTACAAAATAGCCTTTTTTTCACATAGTATCAGATTGTCCTTTTCTGTTAACCATTGCACTGTGCTGAATTTGCGTATTACCCATTTCACTATGTTCTTCTTGTTAGTTGGCCATTGCATTGCACCCTCCAGCTAACTGCATAATTCTCCTTGCTATACACTAGGGGTATAGGGTCTTGGGAGATCAGTCACAGGAGGGGAGCGGGTGCAAAGCTGCCACTGGCTAGTCTAGATATATGTACCTCTGCATTCAGGTAGATAGATATTTATAGATATATATGTTTCAGAAGGCTGCAGTGTAGTAGTTTAGATGAAGTTTTGCTTCACTTTCTGAACTGTAATGATTTTTTTTAATTTTTCTCTCTATTTTACTTTTTACATTTTATCTTCTGATGTCCCACGTAGAACTGTACTGCTAATATATATACATATATGTAGTCCAAATAACATGGACACACAAGACATTGCATGGATGGATCAATTGAAATAGATTTTCATTAAAGATTCACAATGGAATAGTTGCTCTGGGCCTGCCAGTGCATTAAAGCAGCCCAGAAATAATTGCATTTACATAATTGTCTGTGGTTGTATGCACATTCCCTGCATGTAAAAATAACACACCCTGAATGATGTCAATTGTCTGTTTAATGATTACAGGTATGGGACCTGTTATCCAGAATGCCTGGGACGAGGGGCTTTCCGGATAAGAGATATCTGCGTAATATGAATCTCCATACCTAAAGTCTGCTGAAAATCATTTAAAGGAAAACTATACCCCCAAAATGAATACTTGAGCAACAGATAGTCTATATCAAATTAAGTGGCATATTAAAGTGATAGTGACACCTCTAGTTTTGTAAAATATATTGTTTTAAAAAAACACTCCATTTCCTCATATGGAGAAGGATACTACTTCCTGTAGGGGACAAGTACTACTGCTTTCAGCCTCTCTTATTTCACACCCACTCCTGCAAAAATAAAATCCTCCTCTGTCTAAAAATCTCCTCTCCGCAGTGCTCAGGTTTGGTTTTTTTCAAATGGTGTTTTTAGCTCATTTGTTCCTTTTTCTGTCTGCTTGATTTTTCTTGCACTAAGGATCTACTCCAGCTCTGGGGTTAAAAGGTTAATCTTGCAAGCAGTCCTGGCACAGAGTTTACTGTTTGTGCAGAGAAGGTAGACAAGGGCCGCACATAATCAAGTGAGGCAGAATAAGTTAAAAGCACCATTAAAAAAAATGAGGAGTGGAGGATTGGAGGATTGTCATTGTATAGTTGCATACCTGAACATGAAACAAAGCAGCAGCACTGTGATAAAGAGGCTGTAAATCCTGACGCTGTGTAGCATAAGCGGACAACACCATTTAACTGTGCCAGATTCTTCCTGTCAGTCAAGCATTTGACTTCTGCCTTGCAAGCTCTGATTGAAAAGCCCCAA
The DNA here is from genome assembly GCF_017654675.1 of Xenopus laevis. NCBI lineage: Eukaryota > Metazoa > Chordata > Amphibia > Anura > Pipidae > Xenopus > Xenopus laevis. The sequence continues at coordinate 91,580,300 of NC_054376.1, read as the reverse complement.
GGGACCATAAGAACGTGTTGGAGTCCGACACTCTCTTAATGGGGAATTGGCCCTTATTCAAATTTACATAGGAACATTGAGGAACATGGTCTAAAGGAACATGGTCTAAAGGACGTATAGTAGTGATGTGCGGGTAGGGATTTCCCCAACCCGCACCCAACCCTAATCCGCCTCCCTTAGCCCATGCCCGCCCACACCCGACTTCCGGGTTCCTTTTATAGACCCACACCAACCGGCCCCACCAATGATGTCACAAAAGGGGAAGGGCAAGCAGGCGCAGCATCAGAACCTCGAAGTCGGGAGCCAGCTTTTGACAGTGGCGGACGGATAGAGCAGGAGAAGAGCTCAGCCTGCCACCCGCGAAGAAGAATGAGAGGTCGGCCAGAACCCGTAGTCCCACAGGTATCGGGCTGGCCTGCACATCACTTACATAAAGGCATATTTTGATGAATAATTCAAATATGCTAAAACCTGAGAAGTGTCACTAATTCTTTAAAGAATCTTATCAAACTGGAATATATATTTAAGTAAATTTTGCCGTTTTAGATCTCTTGCCTTGAACCACCATTTTGTGATGTCTGTGTGCTGCCTCAGAGATCACCTGACCAGAAATACTGCAGCTCTAACTGTAACAGGAAGAAGTGTGAAAAGACAGCACACTCACTGTCTGTTAATTGGCTCGTGTGACCTAACAAGTATAGTTTGTTTGGTATGTTTGTGTGCACCTTGAATCATATAATCCCAGGGGGCTGCCCTTTTTTTTAAAAAAATGGCAATTTTCTATTTATGATTACCCAATGGCACATACTACTAAAAAAGTACATTATTATGAAAATGGTTTATTTACATGAAGCAGGGTTTTACATATGAGCTGTTTTATTCAATATATTTTTATAGAGACCTACATTGCTTGAGGCGTATAGTTTTTCTTTAAAAATTAAATAAACCACAAAGTATTGCTTTGCCTTCAATAAGGGTTAATTGTATCTTAGTTGGGATAAAGTAGAAGCTACGGTTTTATTTTTACAGAGAAAAAGGTAATAATATCTTAAAACTTTATTTCATTAAAATGTAATCTATGGGAAGCTGGCCTTCCCGTAATTTGGAGCTTTCTGGATAAAAACTTTCCGGATAAGAGATCCTATACCTGTATTAGGTGGAATTAGCTAGTAAGCACTTGAATTCTTATCACGACCTTGAAAGAAATCCATTTTGCCAAAATGACTATTGAGCAGTAAAGCAGCAAAATAGAGAGTAAAACAAATTGTAAATGCATTGTTGCTATAAGCCCCATGTTTATTTGTAGATAGCAAAGCAAATAGTTTGTTTTAAGCCTTTGTTTTAAGAAGATATTTTTCAGCCGGCATTCCTGGCAGGCATGCAAGGTCACTTACACTTCATTTATAACTTGTGATCACATGCATCTGTCATATCAGATCCCTTTCACTAGAATGTAACATCTAGTTCTTCGAAACCAGATTTTTCGGTATTGCTTTTATGCAGCATGCAGGCAGCTTTCACATGCAGTGCACGCAGAATCCATTCACAGGACATTCATTGCATCCCTGTTAATAATTGACAAGGGGCATTTTCAAAGACAACAGACTTGTATTGGAAAAACTCCAGGAAGAATGTTTATTAGCTCCAAGTCTCCTTTCTAGTCAGATAAGCATTTCAGATATGGAACATATTTAGTAATTTCACAATGAACCTTGACTTTTCACTCACTCTTAACACAATGTTAAAGATACATAGTCATGCAGGATTATTTTACTCATTCGCTTGAATGCCACAGCATTTGCTTTCACTTGTTTAATGTTTAGAGGTATACAATGAGATGATCTGGGGACAAGCCCTCAGAAATCAACAATGGTGGTCTAGGAGGTTTGTCATGATTGACTACATTTTTTATAGAATTCTGTAATTGTACCAAAATGTTATATTGTTGGTAATTGGCATACAAATAGCAATACAACAAAATAGGTAGGCAGTCTGTGGATGCATTCTTTAACACCTATTAACTGCACAATGTGACATAGTGAAGAGCTGGGCTTGATTAACCTTAACTGGTCAGTTTGACTGGGAGGGTGAGAGAGGTCTATGACGTGAACATGTCTGACAGCCATCTATGTGGTTGTATAGCTGAACACTGGTTATGTTATGAGCTGTTTACTGAAGAAAACTGGCTGTTTTTTCTATATGTTAGGGATCCAGTCTACAGTATATGGAGCATTGGCTTGAAATGTCCTGTTGTCACAGAGAGGGCACAACCTAATGCTAATCTTACCTGCACCACAAACCTGCAAGTTACTTGATCTGTGGAGGAGTATAAGAAGGTAGACGGCAGGAGAGGGCCAAGTGGAGTGTGAAGCATTGTACTATTTTTCTATTATCATTATTAGGAGTTGTGTGAACTGCTGGGTACTGGAGAAGCTGTGACTGTGAATAAAGCTACAGTTACTGAGTCTCTAGTTTAACCAAATGAAGTGTTTTATTATACCTTTACCATTTCCTGTAATGGTTTTATGTTCCCTAAAGGGTTAATTGAGCTATTACTACTAAAGGTTTCATCACACATGGTGCACCATGTTACACCCTTGCACTTCATTCATGCTAATATGAATAAAAGGTCCAAGAAGTTCACTCGATGCTTTGTACAGTTCTAGTAAATGCTGCCCTCCTTGTTTGATCATAGCTAGAAGTAAAACTTTCTGATAAAGAAGTTGCTTAGCGAGTGCATTTTGTCTTATAAAGTTTGATATCATTATGCATGTCCTCCTATTTATAGTGTTACCATTTCATTAGTAACCAAAGAATTTGATTAAACACGTTTAAGACATTTGGGCTTCCATCTCCTCTTAAAACATTTCTGTTCTTTTCCACTGGGAGTAAAATATTAGCCATAAGCACTCTTGTTCATCTGGGAGGAAATGCACTCAGATGTATTTTATGCTCCATTATTTTAACTTGAAACATTAACATGAATCACTAACCCAGAACTATGAGAGCTCTAAACTATTTTATGGCAAAGCTGTTCCCTTTAATCATTTTTCAAATGCCCCATGGGACTGATGAAACTTACAAGCGCACCATGGCTGACTGGACTTGTAAAAAAAAGGTACTAAAACAACTATAAGTCTCCAAGATCAGTTATAGAAATATACAGTCCTACATTCAGTAAGCAGATTGCTTCCCGGAAATACAAGAATGTAACTGCACACACCACTGGATAAACTTTAACTACAAATTGATTTTTACATATTATGGGATTTAACAGTGTGCAGAAAAACTTGTTATTGCAAACAAACACTAGATCAAGCAGTGTCTCTGTACTTACTGTAACAGATGGTTCTTTATTGCTCTTGCTATATTTGTCTAGGGCTGTATGTCTCTTACACATATATTTTAAAATGTGGTACCTGCATTGAAAAAAATGCAGAAAATGTCTGGTGATATGTGCTCTGAAAGCTTGCAATTGCTACTTATTCACTTATCATCAATAAAAGTTATCACCAAACTTTACATTTTCTTACACACAAAGATATGCTTTTTTGGAGGAAATCAGGCTGATCCATATATCCCCGCCAGACCAAAACATGGAAATAAGGAGCTCAGTATGAATAATCCCCTCCCATCTCCAAGCTGCAACCTTTGAAATTGCTTTGACATAAGAAGTAGCTTATTGTACAGAGGGCTTATATGTGGACAGATAATTTGATTTACTACCGTCTCCTTTTAATACAGTGTTTCAGTATAACTAGGATATTGGACACAAAGTTAGAAGAGCGTCAGTGATTTCAACTTTGGGCTTTGCCCTGTTTAATGTAAACAATAAATTATTCTCAATTAAAAAATAGGAAACAAACTATACTCTGCATATGCTCTCATTTTAAAATTATGCATAAGAAATGTGTATAATGCATCTTTACATGTAAAGCAGATGAGACACTTTGTTTACTTTTCTATTCTATCACTGTGGTGATATTCTTTAGCCACACTTCCTGTCCAGTTAGTTAATAACAACAAGAGCTCACAGAGCAAGGTCAATAAATCTTTATCTGCTATTGTTTTGTTTGCAACATTAATAATAATAACTGTTAAGCGAATAAAATGACAGGCTACAAGAGATGAGAAATGTTAAAAGTAAACCAAAGCAAATAAAACATATTTGAGCTGTAATTCTAACTTTAAGGGGCAGATGTATGAAGGGTCGATTTACGAGGGTTAATTAACCCTCGATATTCGACTAGGAACTAAAATCCTTCGACTTCGAATATCGAAGTCGAAGGATTTAGCGCAAATGCTGCGATCGAACGATCGAAGGATTATTCCTTCGATCGAACGATTAAATCCTCGAACGATTCGAAGGATTTAAATCCAACGATCGAAGGAATATCCTTCGATCAAAAAAACTTAGGCAAGCCTATGGGGACCTTCCCCATAGGCTAACATTGACTTCGGTAGCTTTTAGCTGCCGAAGTAGGGGGTCGAAGTTTTTTTTAAAGAGGCAGTACTTCGACTATCGAATGGTCGAATAGTCGAACGATTTTTAGTTCGAATCCTTCGATTCGTAGTCGTAGTCGTAGTCGAAGGTCGAAGTAGCCCATTCGATGGTCGAAGTAGCCCAAAAAACACTTCGAAATTCGAAGTTTTTTTACTTCGAATCCTTCACTCGAGGTTCATGAATCGGCCCCTAAATCTGTAAAGGTGTGAGGTCTATTATCTAGAAATGCTTGCAATCTGGGGTTTTACAGATAATTGGTCTTTCAAGAATTTGGAGCACCAAACCATTAAACCAATTAAATAGTTTTTTTTCTGCAGGTATGGTTTTATGCAGCTTAGTTACCATCAAGATCAAAGTCATGTTTAAATTTTACAAAGCAAAAAGACAGTCTTTTGTTTGTGTTTCTTTTCTCTCCACGGAATCAAAAAAAAAATGTTATGGTAACTCTTTACGGATATGTTGGAGGATACTACAGACAATTCAAGGAGAAATGTACAAAAGACATGGGATCACTCATTTAGACCGGAGGAACATTCTTTGCTTTGAGGAGAGTGAGGCTGTGAAATGTTCTGCCTCTTGATATTGTGTGGAATTCCATGATGTCTGTTAGAGGGATCTTGGTATGTTTTTGGTCAGAAAAGATATCCATGACAACAGTTAGTAGTTAAAACTCAACAACAACATCTTGAAGGGTGGGGTTGAAAATATTTTTATTTTTAAGTGCTAGAAAATATACACTCTCTACAGGTGTGTAAAATATCAATATTTCAATATTTCGACCCGCACATCAATTGGTGCTTCTACATTTACTTCTTAAGGGAATACATTGAGAACAGTAATGATTTAATATCATTTTACATGACAATCATTTCTGTTCTGTGTTTTTAGCAGAAAACATAATGCCACAATCAGTGCTCTGAAGAGCAGCTCTTAAGGCACTAAAATTAGCTTTTCTGAAATTCAAGGTTTTTGTTGCCCCAGTGTATATTTGTTTTTTGCACCAGACATTAAATAAGATCACATTATCGTCACTATTACCCAGGGGTTCAATGACTTGCACATTTTCTATACGTTCTGGGTCACTAGAGATCACTAGATCCAGAGTAGCGTTGCTCGTGGCACAGGTAATATCTCTGAGAAAATTACCTTGGAAGTCTTCGCCCCCAACTTTACACCTAGTTTTTAAAAATCGTTCTTGAGGACTTCACCACCTCCTCTAACTTTGTCATTGTTACCTATTTGTACCAAGAGCACCGGGTCTTGCCCAGCCCCTCCCAATAATCTGTCCACTCGTTCCACCACATGCAGAACCCTAGCACCTATAACCTATTCTGCTTCTGACTTATTTGTAAATTTCCGTTATCCACATAACTGTGAGCTGCTATAAAGTTTCTCTTGTATTCAATCCATACGACCATAGCACACTGACAGTAAGCTTCTGTTGTGTTTCATATGTTTATTGGCTCATTTCAGCAGAAAAAAGACAACGTTTCGGGCCGCACAGGGCCCTTTATCAAGCCTGTGACCATATACACAACCCATCATTAAATAGTGATAAGTGAGGGCGGGGAAAGGGCAGGGGGAGTGTGCTGGGGGGGAGTGTCACGCTGGAACATCAATTAAAACAATTGTCATAATGATACACATCATACAAGCATTATTGCTGTTCCATCAATAATAAAAATCTTTACGTATAGTGTCCATCATAGCCTGCATCCAATATGTAAGTTTTGTAAATTGTTCATAAGGATATGAAGTGTCCATTATTTCCTAGTCCATATATATAATTGTTCAAAGTCCAGTGTCATAGAAGGAAAACAAATTAGACGGTTGCGAACAACCCTTTGTAACCCCTAAATCAGTTAGGCTCAATTGAAAAAAATTGTTTTAATCAAACACAAGAAAAGAAATAGAAATCGAAAATTGAAAATTAAGGAAAATTAAGAAAAATTAAGAAAAATCTGAGACGCTTATATTATATAAAGTTTCTCTTGAGCTGCCAATTAAATATCATCAATAAGCATGAATTATTCCGCCTGGTACAGTTTTGTGGCCAAATTTATGAATTAGCATTAAAATAATGCCATGTTTTCTATTTTGCAGAAAAATTGCAGATTCGTATGCACCCATTGCCTTCCACATCAACCAAATAGATCAGAGCACTCCCCCTTTCTAAAGAGCTGTCCGGCCAACATGGGAACTGTTAAGTTGTTTCACTTGTTTTTTTTAACTGGAAAAGCTATAAAATGAATGCACTTGTTTCAACACAGCTAATAGTGTGTTATTATAGTGTCCCTTTCAAAATTAACAACAAAGTAGCAGCATGGCAAGCACATTGTTATGTACTGTTATTTATTTGGGGTTATCAGTAGGTAAAACCTCTATGCCAAAGTAAATACACAAGGAAGCACACGCCAAAATATGTTATTTTTATCCTAGTACATCCGCTTGTCTTACGCCCAAATGTAAGATGTACAGTCTAAATTCTACACATTTGTGTGGAGCTCATATCCTTTTCATTTCATCTGCTGTAAATCTAACCTTTGGATTTGCTATTTGCCAAGACAGGGATTTGCAAAATAATTTCAATTTCAGTAATGTATCTTACAATACATATACATGTATATAATAACATACATACATCACATGTTAAGACATATATTTCCAAATTATTTAATGGGTTTTAACCAGTATTGTTTTAATCTATAACATACATTTGCTGAATACACAAGGCATATTTTGGGGGATATGGAATTTTATATATACAGCTTCATTCTTGCGATCTTAATCCCATAAAGAAAACTAAAACCCAACAAAGGATATTAAGTACCAGTCCAGAAGTACAGTTCAAACACTTGGTATCAATTTATAAAACAAGGGTGGACACCTTGCAGTTTTGCGCCAACTGACCACCTCAAAACAGCATATCCTACTGATGGCACACCAGTTTAAGTGGTACAGCAGCCCTATGACAGTAAAGACAAGTGCTCTGTAGATGTCCCCTGTTACTCCATATATTTTGGATCTCAATCCACCCATGTCTGGTGTCATTGACTTTGCACATGCCCAGTATTCTATGGGTTTCTTTGAGTTTTTACTGAGCTAACTCTGTTCACAGGACAAGACTTCATTTTTAGGTGGTTTAATTATGAACCCCCTCCCCTAGGGTACACACGCACACACAAATAAAAAGTAGTACGTTTGCCCAGTAGCTTTTAGGGATGCACCGAATCCAGGACTTGGTTTCGGGATTCGGCTAGGATTCAGCCTTTTTTAGCAGGATTCGGATTCGGATGAATCCTTCTGCCCGGCCGAACCGAATCTGAATTTTCATATGCAAATTAGGGACAGGGAGTGAAATCACATGAGTTTTTGTCGCATAACAAGGAAGTAAAGCATGTTTTCCCCTTCCCACCCCTAATTTGTATATGCAAATTAGGGTTCAGATTCGGTTCGGTATTCGGCCGAATCTTTTGCGAAGGATTCGGGGGTTCGGCCGAATCCAAAATAGTGGATTCGGTGCATCCTTAGTAGCTTTGGCCCATAACAACCATTAACAGGTGACCAGTAAATTCTACCTGTTGATTGGTGGTAATGTTATTATTTATTTACTATTATACTGTATTGTTATTTTTTATAACATAATCCCACTTTAAATTACATGTAAATGCCCCTCTATGTCCCAGCTGTTTATGCATTCATGCTTATATCACTAGCACATTTGTTGGGTTTAATTGCATCCTATTTAGTGGCAAATTTACTAAAGGGTGAAGTGACCAATGCTGGCGAAAATTCGTTTTGGGACTTCGCTTATTTACTAACGGGCGCTGGCGTAAATTCACTAGTGGAGGAGATAGACTCTAGCGCTACTTCACACTTTAACAGCAGGGGAATTCTCGCTCTGGCGAATGGACGTAACTACGCAAATTCACTTAGATGCGTATTTTAATGAACGTTACCTCTTGCGCCACACTTGCCTTCGTCACCTCAGACCAGATGAAGTGCAATAGAGTAGTAAAAAAAAAATGTAAAATTCAAACGCTGGTGACTTTTCAGTTTTTTTAGGGTGATAGGCTGCAAAAGATCGTAAATTTTTTTTAGGGTACCCGGCTCCCCCCCTACATTTCCTTACATATGGCACATAAACTATACACTGGACTCATGTGTAGGGCATTATAACAACTCTATTTTATTTTATTAAGGTTTCCCGGGCTTGTGTAGTGTAATGTATTTGCTGCAACATATACGTCCATTGGAATTTAACTTCCCGCCATATGCAAATTAGCCAACGCTAGCGCAACTTCACTTTGCATGCCGAATTAACGGTAGCGAAACTTTGCCATCATTCGGCGCCGTGGACGCAACTTCGCATTTTAGTGAATTAGCGTTGTCCTGCCGAATCTTCGCCTGGCGAAGTGTGGCTATGTGAGCGAAGCTGTCAATGGCGAATTTTCGGAGGTTAGTGAATTTGCTCCATAGTGCTGTTTTTGTTTTTTATATAGGGAATAATGTAGCCCCGAAGGACATTATAAGCCTCTAAAGGAGTTCCATGACAACATAAAGGCGCAAGGCCAAAGGCCAGGTGCTTTTATACAGGTCATGGAATTCCAAAGTGACTTTTAATATACCCTTTTTTACAACATGGGGTACACAATATACACGGTTCTGTGAGTCACGTGACACAGATTACATCTATGTTGCACACCAGGTGAGCATAGTCTGATATATGCCATTTAATATGCGAAATCCTAATTTATGTTATAAACATTCAAAATGTATATTATATTAACCTATGTAGATGTCTTGCACAGTCTCTGATATAACCTTATTAGCTCTCTAAAGTGTCTTGATTACTCCCTATAAAAGACGGAGTGCTGTCACATGTAGGCCCTTGATAACAAGCTATTTTTGTCACCGAAAAGAGAAATATGTGAATGAAAGACTATGAGACTTATGACCATTGCTCCCATGCACTCTGAAATCCTAGTGCTGGAGTAGCTAATATTACACTTCTAATTAAGGATTATGTAAAGTCATGTGAAACTTGGAAACTTACATTTGACCTGGGTCAGCACTGACCTAACAGCTTCATTGCTTTCACAATGTTGAGTGACTAATCTCCTCATCCCTTAATACACTGGCCAAGCGTTGCTTCTGTTTGAATGATCATACTGTCAGGCTCGTCGCACATGGAATGATAATGCTTGTGTCATAGAGTGCATGGCAATCCAGTGTAAACAGTAGGAGTTTGAATATATGGTAGGAGGTTAATGTTTTATACTAGGAACTAGGAATGGGCTAATTATATTATGCAATATGTAACTCCTAGCAAGAATTTTCAGTCGCTTCCACTCCAAAATTACATATATATATATATATATATATATATATATATATATATATATACATACAGATATATAGAATAATCTATAGGAATGGAATTTGCTTTTAAAGGAAAACTATACCCCCCAAACAATGTAGGTCTCTATAAAAAGATATTGTATAAAACAGCTCATATGTAAAATCCTGCTTCATGTAAATAAACCATTTTCATAATAATATACTTTTCTAGTAGTATGTGCCATTGGGTAATCATAAATAGAAAATTGCCATTTTAAAAAATAAGGGCCGCCCCCTGGGATCGTAGGATTCACTGTACTCACAAACATACCAACAAACTGTACTTGTCACATGAGCCAATTAACAGACAGAGTTGTGTCTTTTGCTTCCACACTTCTTCCTGTTACAGTTAGAGTTGTAGTATTTCTGGTCAGGTGATCTCTGAGGCAGCACACAGACCATCACGAAATGGTGGCTCAAGGCAAGAGATGTAAAAGGGCAATATTTACTTAAATATATATTCCAGTTTGGTAAGATTCTTTAATATGCCACTTAATATGATATGAACTATCTGTTGCTTAAGTGTTCATTTTGGGGGTATAGTTTTCCTTTAAATGTTTAAATGTTACTACCTGACAGGGAACTGCATTTTTCCCCTGTCTAAAAGCAGAGCTGTGATTGGTTACCCACATCCTACAGTCCTTCTAGGGGAGACTTATTAGGACACTTGAAACTCTCGTTTGTAAGACACAGGCCAGAAGGATCTAAGGGCAGTTCCAAAAGAAAGGTGTATTTTTTAATGGTAGCAATCCTTTTTAACCCAGATTGAAGTTACAAGTTACGTCATTTACACTGGCAGGGTCAGATCAATTAAAGGTTTAGTCTGCTTAGGAGTATTTGCAGTTGTTTTGTAGCCCACCCACCAGTGAAAAAAAGTGGAAGTTCTGGCAACCCATAGCAACAAACTAGCAGGTGGCCTTTTCTGGTGTTATTGGTTGCTGTGGGTTACTGTACCTGCATGTTACTACATGATCCTGTTAACCACTTATAAATCTGCTGTTCCACATTCGTGATGTCAAGGTTTCCCCAATGCATCAATAATCTTACTTACTATATCCATTAGAAGCCAAATAGATTTAATGGTTAAAGTTAATAAGTTCTTACCGTGGGGATGTCTAAATATGTTAGTTGTTTCACTGATAAGACCAACCTATATCATACATATTTGCCTCATCATTTCACCAATAAAGTGTAAAATATATGACTTTATTTTTTATATAAGAGGATGTTTTGCCTTTTATACATCTATAATGATGAGAATGAGCCTGAGTTAGTGACATGTTTCACCTTTACTGGATACTTGGTTTAGATGTTCATTTTTGTGTAGGTACATCCATCTGCACAGCACATATTGAGCTCTATAAGGCCAATGGTACATGGTCCATTTGATTGGATAGGAGACAGGGAGATAATCTTGACATGAATAAATCCTGTCTAGTAATAATTGCGTCCATGTAATATAAGTCTCACATTACCCTTCAGAGTTGAGTAGAATTATAGGCCTTTGATGTATGTGACATTACCAAATACAATGTTGGTGGCCCATAGTAATTGCTCTAAAAGTTTCTACAAATATCTACAAAAGTGGTAATTATTCAACCCTGGCAGACATTACAGCTCCTTGTTAATCTTAAACATTTTGTTGAACTGTTTGTGAAGGTATAATCACTGTACATAGCTTGAGCCTCTGCCAAATGACTCTGTTGTTTATCCAAAAAAAACAACATATGATGACTCCAAGGCAATTATTTTCTCTGGATTACCATACAGAGACCAATCTATTATGCTTTATCCTGTTGTTTCCTCGTGTCATCTACATTTTAGTGCTGAGTTAATTAACTCTGATTTTAGATGCAGTTCAAGATGTCGCCATTATGAGTAAATTCTACCACAACTTGTAAAACCAAATGTGCACTTGACAATGTATTGCCTGTATAGATTATTCCTTTTGGTCAACTTTTCCCAGGAGACTTCAAGAACTAGAACACATTAGGGGGCAGATTTATCAAGGGTTGAATTTTGAATAAAAAAAAACCTTCAAAATTCAAATAAAAAAAGACCAACTGCAATTTATTTAAAAAATCAAAGTTTTTTTTGGGTGAATAGGCCGTTTTCATTCGAATTCGAATCAAAGTTTTTTCAAAGTCCACCAATTGACTCCAAATAGGTTGTAGGAGGTCCCCCATAGGCTAGAAAAACAATTCAGCAGGTTTTAGATGGCGAATGGTAGAACTGAATTTTTAAAGAGATAGTAGATGTTAATTTCTATATTCGAATTTTCACATTTTTTTCAAATTCAAATCGAATTCCCAATGTTTTAATGATTGATGATGTAAATTGCTTCACTGAAGTGTTGCAGAGTTTCTATGCATAAAAATGGTTAAACTTATGTCTTCTCTCTATCCTATAGCCCAGTGGTCCCCAACCAGTGGCTTGTGAGCAACATGTTGCTCACGACCCCTGGGATGTTGCTCCCAATGGCCTCAAAGCAGGTGCTTATTTTTCAATTTCTTTCTTGAAGGCAAGTTTTGGTGCATAAAAACCAGGTGTCCTGCCAAACAGAACCTCCTGTAGGCTGCCAGTCCACATAGGGGCTAACAATAGCCAATCACAGCCCTTATTTGGCACTCCTTAGAACTATTTTCATGCTTGTGTTGCTCCCCAACTCTTTTCGTGCCCATTTTTTTAATTAAGCTATGACTACTCCTTTACTTCTGTATCCATTGGAGACAGGGTTTTGACAAGTGGGTGTTGGGAGTAATTACAAGCCCAATTAAATTACTATGATATTCTAGGAAACTGCAAAAATAAAAAGCCACACACTGGATATTAGATAAGCTTGGTTGTCATTCCTGCTATCCTCCTTCCCTGCACCTTTCCCCAGTGTTTTGTGTTATAGTACCTAATGGTTAACTTTAGCAAGACCCTGTCTTACAATATGTAGCGTAATAAAGGCTATGGATGGTCCTAAGCAGGAAGGAACTTCTTGGGGGGAAGGACATTGATCATTACATATAAACATATATGAGGGTCATACGATAATTGCTCAAATCTGTAAACCACTTGTAGAACTTGGGTCATGCGCTTTATTGCTTCCTCCTAGTCAACACCTCTGGTCCTTGGGGGGGGATTCATAGGCCCTGGGCTGATAATATTTGTCTACCTATGCCTGTATTCTCTAGAAGTCAGGTAGGTTATTCATGGAAAACATTTCAGTTTGATGTTCAAGTTCTTTTTGGTCAACCTCATGTAATATGCAATGAGTTAACAATATGTTTTCTAGCAGCCCTGCAACCAGTACATCTCACTGAAATCTTACCTTACCTTTTGTCAGATGTGGTTCATGTCTGCTGTCTGGAAATAACCTTGTCTTGTTTTTCAAGTCTGTTTGTTTGCTGCTAACCCTGCCAACCAAGCATGACTTCTTTCCCTGTCCTAACCAGTGACCTGCTTGTCTCTCTCTCTCCTTCTCTCTCTCTTTATTTTGGTTCCAAACATCCAACTTGCCTTCCCTTCATTCTAGATTGAGGCTACACAGCCATCACAGGAGATGCTGAACCCCGAGCTTAAATGAAACCCATGAAAAGGGGTAAAGTGTACCAAACCTGACAAACTATTATTCAGCTTAGTGAAAGTGTTGAATCATTTCTCCCTGTTTAAGATGCCATTGTCACAATACAGTACCAGCCTTATACATACAAACTGTAAATTGCTCATAATCAGCTAATAAAATCATGGTGCATATGATAGTGAGAAAGATCATTTCTATTAATTCTGTTCTAATAGAAGCACATTTATAAATTGGTGTAAGTGAGAGTTCCTCACTCTAAAAATTAATAGAAAGCATTGTAATTTCACAATCTAATGAAAATTCATGTCTGAGTAGTATCCAGCAAAATTTGCAGCTTGCACCAACACTCATTTGTTGGGTTAAACATATTTTTAGAGCTGCTTGAAACCATTTTTAATTTTTATGCAAGATTGTGGAAGAAAAGTTGCATTTCATATGTAACTTCGAAAACTCTTGTTATCCCTTTAACAGTCAAGCACAAGAAAAAGGGAAATCAGACAGAAGATGCAATACGCAAAATTTTATGCACAAATGACAGTTCCTTTTTTTTTTTATATATATTCTGATTTATTAGAAATTTCAAAAGGGTTACAGAAAAAAGAAAAGGGGGTAATACACTCCGGGAAGCCAAAGAACAGGAGAAGGCATCCATTTAGTCAAACATCATATAGTATCACAATGATATCGAGGGAGCGACCTGACATCCCTGAGTATAATAAGAGCCGCTGATAACAACATGAGACAATTGTCGTAGAGGGGAGAGGAGAAGGGGAAGAAAAGGAAGAAAAATGAGAAAAGAAAAAGGGAAAAGATAGAAAGAGAAAGAAATCTTCTAGCAGACATGAATATCTCTCGCACAGGGCGCAGCATAGATAGATAGGGGTCTCCGAGTCCGGGAGTTAAATACCATCATTCTAGTATTCACATAAACTCTCACATCTACATAATGTATACAATAACAATGATGCACCTACCCTGTTATAGTGAGATGTGAACAGGGATCCTCTAGACGGGAGAGGCCAGCTCCCACCGGACAACATCCACATGCAGAGCCTACAATGTATAAGCTAATGCTCGGAAATCGGGCTGGATCGAAATTCCAGTGCTATTGCTTCCCTAGGAGCGACAGGCCAAATCAGGAAACACATCCCATCTCCAATTACATCACCAAAGTCAAGGCTATCTAAGTCTGCAGCAGCAGCTCGTATTTAGCTGAATGTTTAAACTGTACCCAATAAAACCATTTCTGAGTATATTTCTCAATATCTTGTGTGGATGATGCTTTATATCCTTCGAACCTTTCAATCTCAGAAATCTTCCGTAACCAATCCCGTATCCTGGGGGGAGTACGTTGTTTCCAGTTTATGGGAACAAGAAGTTTAGCCGTATCCAACAAGATTGGTACCAGAGATTTGCGATAAGCCTTAATTGAAGTGGAAGTGTGGTGGAGAAGTATCTCCAAGGGTTCATTAGGGACGTCTACATCTGTGAGTTCTTTAACGACATCTCTAATCTGAGAGACAGTTCCTTTTTGATTGTACATAACAATATGTTGCCTGTAAGAATAGGCATATGACAGAATATTTTCTTATCATTTATAGCCACATTGCTAAATAGCCGTATTGCCAAACCAAGCAAGTGCAAAGTTTGAACTCGTTAAGGAAATTGTAAGAAGTAATAATGGATGATATAATCCAAACAGTGCTTCCTCCGGGTAATTACAGAGCCTGTCTATAAGAATTTAAAGTTGGTTAATTATATGTGTGAACAAATTTCTGTCATAATAATTATATATTCAGAAATGGGAAAATGAAAACAGCAAACTTTTAACAGCTGACTTCAAATCCACAAAAATATTTTGTCTGGTTTTTTTTTCCAATAAATAATTTATGACTGTTAAGGAATGCTAAAATGACCCATTAATTAGACTAGATACTGTACATAGTATCTCATGTAATAACTTAATGTGCAAATCTTTCTTTTTGTGGAAATTTTATACAACAAACAGATGAGTATTTTAAGGTCCAAATGACCTTTGCATTCCATGGACCTGGGGGTCCCTTCCTAGCTGGGAAAGTTAGGAACAAAAATAATAAAAAGGTCTGTGCAAGTTCAAGCTTCTTGCTCTAATTCTTGGGGCATTACCATCCCTCCACACATGCTGAATATATTAGAACTTATTGGTGCTTCAGTTCTTTATAGTGACTCAAGTTTTCTTTCTCTCAATGCTTCAACACAAGTGGGTTGTGAGGCACATATTTCTCACCTTTTTGTCTAACTATCTGTATTAGAGGAATGTTACTTTATTGTGGGGTAATGGGAAAGTAAAACCAATATAAAGGATTCTGGAACAATAAAGAAATTGGTGGAGAAAAATATAATTGTAGTAAATGGACTTGAATTTATTTCAGAAAATGTTGGTACAAGTACCTGTCTAACAAAAACTTCATGCATGGTCCTTTTGTACATATGATGAACATCACACACACAAGTTATGCATTCAGAATTAATAATAATCATGTCTTTTGGATTTTAAAATCTAAGTGGATTTGATGTTAAATTAATTTCTGAACTAAAGGTGTAGTTAGGAAATGAATTGTTGTTTAAAAAAAATAATAACAGTTTCTTTATTTGATGTTGGATTTTCACTGTGTGGTTAGTAGCATTTATTTGCTTTCTGAGTGGAGTCACTGGTCCTTGCCAACAGGTGTGGACTGAGAATCAAAATAGGCCCTGGTGTTTTAGGTACACAGAGGCGAAAACAGCCCCCCACCAGCCCAATAAATAGTGGTTTTCTATGGCAAATTACTGTAGTCCCTCTGGAATTTACCAGAACTCACAGATTGCTTGCCAAGCATTTTCTGTTGAGTATCCCCTTTAGTTCTAGTATTAAATTAAACTATATTTGATAATTAAGCAAATTTATAATGGAAATGTTGCTCCTTATTGGTTACACTGGCTCAGTCTTAGCCCAAGTTTATGGCCCAAATACTATTTTTGTCATATGGAAATTTATTTATGATGTGAATTTTGAGTTGGATGATATTCATTGCAGCCAAACCAGTCCACCGCTCTGTGAAACTGAGACAAGGTGGCAACGGGACCTTGATGAACACATTTCTGCATTTCACCAGCCAAGAATGTTTTCGCAAAACTGCTGCGAAAAATCCTCATGACAAAAAAAATTGCAGAGAGTCAAAATTGTTGCGGCATAAAAATTGTCGCTCGTCAACATTATTCGGACGCCCATTGACTTTATTGCATTTGGACAAAATAGTCGCGCATGTAAAAATTGTCGCTCGCATCAAAATTGACATGCATCAACATTATTGTGATGCTCCTTGACTTCAATGTGTTTCCCGGATTTTTCACCATTTCGGGACAGATTCGCCCATCACTACTGGGCAGTGATAAGGTACCATCGTTGTTAAGGGCAATGGCACATGGGGCTCCTTTCCATATTGCAACATAATTATTAAGCCTTGATACAATTAAGTGGCAATACTGAGATTTTTCAGGAGTTTTGTCTCCAGTAGGGGAGCGTAATTTCTCAAACACCCTATGTGCCATTGCCTATAATTGTATACAGGTATAAATAAAACTTGGTGACTTATGGCTTTAAGGGAATAAATGGAGATACTATGAATGAAAAATTTGCAAGCTTTGTAGTAAGAGAAAGGTGAACGATTGAGGACTGCTGAGAAATAATCAACTCACCGACTACCTGCTGGTGTTCTTCTGATACAAGACCCAGTAGCCATTTAGCACCTTCTACTGATTTTTTCTTAGATTTTATTGTTACATGGACTGATAAAAGAACTGACGCAGAATTTATCTGGGAAGAGAGAAGTAAATTGTGGACTTAAAATTGGTAAGGTCTACAAAGAATTGAAATGTCATGATAGTATCCTTTCAATTTAGTGAAAAGAGCCCTAGGCGTGCATGGCATATTTTATTTGAAAGTCTCAAAGTATTTTACCCAGTGCTACAATAATGGATTTATATAATGCATTAATGTCAGTGCATACCAGGGACTGTTTAATGCTGTTTGTTTAAGCTGATTGATGATTTGGTGAAGCTTTCAAAGCCTTTTTTTATTAGAAATGTAACCCATTTTAATATAGAAAATACTATTATGATCTATTATGAATTTTCCAGAGAAGCTCAATGGCTCAAAATTATTCTGCAAAAATCAGGCAGATGTAAGGTTCAGCCTAGTTTACCACAGATCAAAGAGTTTGTAAATGATTAACTTTCAGTTGTGTGATCGCAACAACACTGTTGTTTATTCTTGAAGAAACACGTCAATGATATGCTAAGTCAAATTCTATGGTGCACTGAATTATTCATTGAAACAATGGCAAATCACTGTGTTAAAAAACACACCGCTACAGATAAAACACATTTACTACACCAGTGTATTTGGGGAAAAGTATAAAAGCTATTACAACATTTTAGCAACAACAAATAAAAACAATCCATAAATGTTTCTCAAGAATTTACAGGTATTCTTGTAGTCTGTCTTGTTACTATAAAAGTTTTTTTTATTTTGCACACAATTTTATTAAACAAGTGTGTATTTGCAGCCTCCTGAAAACAATTATATCCAGTCCTCCCTATATTTCATTGCCTTAAAATTTAAATATATCCCCAGAACAATATAGATGATATTTGGCCATCCCCTTTGAGTGAAGTACAGGACATATAAGCAATAAAGACTGACTTTTAGATAGTCTGGTATACTCATGACCCCTTAAGCGTGTAATACGTGGAAGTGACCAAGTTCAACTAAATCTGCCAAAAGAAGACTGCCTCAATAGCACAATTTAAATCAATGGATATGGAAGCTCTTTAACTTTTAAAATTTATGACTTTAAGGGGCATATTTATCAAGAGTCGAATTTCAAATTGAAAAAACTTCGAAATTCGAATTCAAGAAGACCAACCGAAATTAAATCGAAGTTTTTTTTTGGTCGAATAGGTCAGTTTTTGATCGAGTAGGTCCATATTCGGCTGAATTCAAACCGACCTTTGATAAATCTGCCCCTAATTGTTCACATATTTAGAAGTCTTTACATCCCTAGAAAATGCCAAAAGAATGTCAGTAAACAGGTCCATGAGCCCCACTTTCTAGAAAATGCATTAGAACATGCATTTTTAAACAGATACAAACATCTTCATTTGAAGCATACAAGACAGACATGTCCCCTGATAAGGCATTTTTTTGCATTTGCTGCAAATTTTAACTGGACTGGGAGCACTTCAACAATAGTCTTATATGTGCTATGTATTTTAGACTTGCTAGCTCCATTGGCTAAATATGAACAGGCAGATTTGGGCGGGTGTGAGATAGGGTTGCTACCTGGCCGGTATTAATTATGCATGATGCCAATGTTATTAATAGGAAAAAACGGCAAGAATATAGGAAGGCCGGTATTTTTTTCCAGAAAGGGTGGCAACCCTTGTCTGAGAAGATTCAGCAAGTTTTCATAAAGATACTTGACACTACAATACATATTATCAGATACAAGTTATACATTTTCAATTTGACTAGAGTATACCATTAAAAAAAAGAAAAACTGCACAGTATTCATATACCTGAAGCGATACCAGTGCTTGTGAATATCTATATATCACAAACAACGTTTTTTACCTTAAGATGGGTGGAATCCATGACAGCATACAAAACTAGTGATGCACAATTCATTTATCCTACCATACCAGGAAAGCAGAAAAGGGGCATTTGAGATACAGAGCATATATCTTTAGCAGACTGTCCAAACATCCAAAATACTTCATAGGATATCACTGCAATGCTTGGGTGGTGCATTATTCCAGCAGATATGATGATCTTAAAGAAAGAAAGCAGCGGGAGGTCCATACTTGGTCTAAGCCTCTTAAGCATTTGACTTTACTGGATGAAGGTGGATACCTTTTCTTGATACCATAAGCAATTCTTAAAACATTTTTTTCCATTACACTGCCTACCAAGCACTCCACAAGAAAATCAACGAGCCTTGGAAAACTATTAACTAGTGTACGCAAGACAGGTATTTTTAGCCAAATATATTTTCTTAGCGCAACTTCTATTTTGCAATGTTGCCATTAAAGCGGCATGATTGGATACCTTGTATAACAGCCAAGTGGTCCAGCATGCCAATTTGCGTGTAAAATTTCATCCAGCAATGATTCCTGCAAGGATGTATTACTTTTACTGGGTGCAACATTTCTAAACAGCATTGTGACACAAATTGGTAATACTTTATATTGCTGGCATGACAAATTTGTAAACAGCTACACAATCTTATAAAACGTTGTGTATATTTAGTACCAGTCAATAAGTCCCTCTTGTCTTGCTTGTACAGGGCCACAGAACGCCTCGGAACAGATATTTTCATTCGCTTTTACCATGTGCTTAATGAGGGTGCAATTATTGGTACAAATGTTTGCAAAAAGTCTACCCATATCAACCAAATCAGAAGCCTGCTTGATTTAAAACATGTAAACATTTAGGTTTACCTCCTGATTTGATGCTTTAGGTCAACAGACCTGGTACAAACTCCAGTTAGTCACATAACTGTAGGAGAGTTTTATCTCACAGTTAGCCATATGAGAAATCCTAATATAAGTACAAGTTCTAACAATAGTATTATAACTACAAAAGTGTTTGATTTAAAGGTGTCCACCCCAAAAAAAATGTTGCCTAGTAAAAGAAAATGTAATTCTTAGCAACTATCCAATGTATTTTGCACTCTGGGTTGCACAATTGTGATGGAAATCTTTGTTGTTTGGATGCTGTCATTACCATCACTTCAAAATGCATCTGATGCTGTAAGTGCAGTTTCACTGTCATTATATGATATAGAATTTTCATCAATTGCCATAGCATTATACACACACATAAGAGTTTGTGCCTGCATATACATATAATCAAACATATGAACATAAACCAATACAGGTAAAAAGAATCTTTCTTATTACTTGCAATCTAAAAGATAAAAAACACAGTAGTGATTTTGCAAGATGGACATATAGAAATGAGACATGTGGCATCATTTCAGATGGTGGCTTTATTTTATATATATATATATATGTTTGTATAAATGTTTCCTAGAGGAAACAAAGACCTGTCAAAGATGCTGTTTTATTGTTGTCTATGGTTAATATCTTTGCTATGGATAGCTTTAGGGGCACTTCCCGCTCACACTTTAATTACATCTTCAATCATTAAAATACCCCCATAAATCTAAACTGCGCCCATAAATCTGCCATTTGTTTCATTACTGCTTATCGGATTAGAAAGATTTAATCCGCCAGTAACTCTACAGCTGTGGTAATTCTGGTAAATAAAACCCTGGGCCAACAATCACAACTAATAGGAGCCAATTGCCATGCCAGACAAATTGTGCTACATGCACAAGATCTGTTTAGCATTGTTCACAAACAAGTGTCACAGTTTACAATTGCTCTTCTAAGAGTCCAATACCTATTTAATGCTAATTCCTCTCTAACAATGATTCCTCACATTTATCTCAAGTACTTCAGTCGATGGCTGCCTTCAAAGATTATCTGAAAACTGCTCCACAATAATAGATTTTAAAAGTAAAGTTGTTTGCAGATCACAGACTCTTCCAGTGCTACTAGACATTGCCCTTCTTCATGCCTTTCATGAGTTGTAAGGCTTATAGAGTGGCATCTGATTTTCTTGGCTGAAGTATGAGAAACATGGTTGTTAACACCTGTTCATGCCTTGCAAGATGGTATTTGAAACTGCCCACTCTGGGTTAAATTTAAGTACATGAACCCATGTGCCAGCAGTTCTGATTGGTTGCCGATTCTTCTGTCATATAATCTCTACACAAAGTATATAAATTAATTCTAGGTCCAATAACCTTTGGAGCATTGTGTTAACATAACTTGGAAACGAGTGCAGCCTATTATGTTTCAAACCAAAATAAACATTTCATAATATAATATTGCACAGAAAGCATATGAAAAGACAAATGCAATAATATTTTTAGTTTTACAAGGTATTAGTTACTTACCGCAAGCATCATGCACTGAAATGGAAGAGCATTTTCTTACGATGGTAATATGAAGTCCAGTTGTGAGAATGATAATAGATGGGCATCAATGGTTGGCCAAGGTTATTATCTTTTATTTATATATCAATTACATATACTGTGAATATGTATTTTTGGAGCTGAAATCTGCTTGTGTGTCCGAACACAGGAAGACACAATGGATCCCGGTGCAAGTACAGGGAAAGGCCGATGTCAATGGAGGGGCTTAGTGATATCAGCCATGTCTGACATTAGCCTTAGGTAAGTGCTTAAAACACTAGGTGGGGAGGTTGTTTTAGACAGTTGGAAAGATACAAAGGGTGCTTACTGTTTTGTTTTCCGAAGTTGCCAGAAGTTTCTTCATGAAACAATTTCAGAAAACAAAGTACTTTCATATGTTTTCCCATCTGTGATTTACTTTATTGCCGGTGGGAAAGGATTAATGGTAGAGAGGGTTGCCACCTGTCCAATTTTCACTTGGTCAGCCCGGTATATGGAAGGTAAACAGCCAATCTCTGATTGCCACGTCATAGCCCTGATACCAACATCACCCACCCCTCCCCCTGTCCTGAGTTGATCTACCGAAAAGGTGGCAACCATATTGGTAGATCTGTTGCATAGATTTAACTACAACAAATATCCCTGTCTGGCATCACCCTTACAGAATCCAGAATCCGTAACCACATATGGAGAAGACCCTGCGGTTGCATGGAGGCCCAAGAGTGTAGGGGGCCCAGTGAGACCCTAATTAATGAGCAATTTTAATATATTTTTGTATAATAGGCCAATAGGGCCCTAAATTAAATTTGCTGTGAGGCCCAGTAACATCTAGTTATGCCACCGGCTAGTCACTATACTACAGTCAGTTCTTTTCACAGATAAAGCTAGTACAGTCATACCAGTGTTAACTAAATCACTCATCCACCTACAACCATAAAGTTAAGTCATAAATGACTAACAATCAATTTATGTGTGAGAATGAATTTACCATGCTGGGCAAAGTGCAAAGAAACTGGAACAAATTGCAATGTTTTTAACCCTTCACACACTATTCTTTACCATTACCCAGCATGCTGCTATCAGGGACAAATCGTTATGGTCAATTCAGGAGGATTTGGACCAGGTATTAAAAAAGGCATCTACCATTATTAAATTATCTCTGTGGCCTTGCCGTTCTCCTCCCATAATTATCTTATGTTGTACAGGTATGGGATCCATAACCCAGAAAGCTCTTAATTACTACTTTAAATATTTAAAAAAAATGTGGCTCTTGATTTATTGTTTTAAGAGCAGGACTAGCAAAATGAACCTGAGTTATGTTTAAAGATCAATATATGGAAGTTTTAGTGCAAAGTTGTGCTTAGTCCAGGTATGGGATCCGTTATCTGGAAACCCATTATCCAGAAAGCTTTGAATTATGGATAGTGTGTCTCTCATAGACTTATTGAAAGCAAAACCATATTATTGGGTTTATTTCATGTTTATATGATTTTCTAGTAAGATAGGGTATGATGAGTCAAAATACGGAAAGATCCATTATCTGGAAACCCAAGGTCCAGCGCATTATGTATAACAAGCCCCATACCTGTACTTTGTGTTTGTTTTGATGCATTACATTTTTGCTGTATTATGCAGGTATGTCCCTTTAACCATAATATATTCTTAATGATATGTTCTGATTGTCATAAATATTTAATATATTGTTTTCTTCATTTTGGGGAACTTAGAGAATGTGCTATAAAATGCTTTCAAAGTTTAGGTGAAGTTCCAAACCAATGAAAACAAGCAGCATGAAAAACAAGCACTAATCATCATCCACTCATCTTCACCAACTGGTCTGTTATGACTTCATCCTACATACTTTTATCATCCTTTTATTTCCAACTTCCCAGCCAAATGCTGATCATCAGTCCTAAGTTCAAACCACACTGGGTGCAACACCCAACACTGGGTGCAAACACATAGCTTATCATGATTTGTAATAAAGGGACAATAATAGCATTTGAAGGGATTTTGCAGCAGCTCTTGAAAGAATGTTTTACTTTTATGTACAGTAAATACAAAGAACCCCTCAATTCTGTGTAAAGCGATTGCTGTAAAATTCATAACCTATTTATAAAGCTCTGTTATAGATAAAACTTAAAAAGTAATTCTGTCTTTCCTTTTATACGGGTTATATGTGTAAAGGAGCACAAAGCTCATATTCACCAATTTTAAAAAGTGCATATGTCAGAATACCATGAAAAATAATGCCAATATTTTATACCAGTCTAGTCTATTGAAATCAATGGAGCAAATTAAAAAAATAAATAAAACATTTTACATTTAAAAAGGGCAACTTTAAAGGGGTTGTTCACTTTTAAATTAACTTTTAGTATGATGTAGAGCAGGGATCCCCAACCTTTTTAACCCGTGAGCAACATTCAGAAGTAAAAGGAGTTGGGGAGCAAAACATGCATGAAAAATGTTCTTGGGGTGCCATATAAGGGCTGTGATTGGCCATTTAGTAGCCCCTATGTGGATTGTCAACCTATGTGGATTGTCAACTACAACAAATATCCCTGTCTGGCATCACCCTTACAGAATCCAGAATCCGTAACCACATATGGAGAAGACCCTGCGGTTGCATGGAGGCCCAAGAGTGTAGGGGGCCCAGTGAGACCCTAATTAATGAGCAATTTTAATATATTTTTGTATAATAGGCCAATAGGGCCCTAAATTAAATTTGCTGTGAGGCCCAGTAACATCTAGTTATGCCACCGGCTAGTCACTATACTACAGTCAGTTCTTTTCACAGATAAAGCTAGTACAGTCATACCAGTGTTAACTAAATCACTCATCCACCTACAACCATAAAGTTAAGTCATAAATGACTAACAATCAATTTATGTGTGAGAATGAATTTACCATGCTGGGCAAAGTGCAAAGAAACTGGAACAAATTGCAATGTTTTTAACCCTTCACACACTATTCTTTACCATTACCCAGCATGCTGCTATCAGGGACAAATCCTTATGGTCAATTCAGGAGGATTTGGACCAGGTATTAAAAAAGGCATCTACCATTATTAAATTATCTCTGTGGCCTTGCCGTTCTCCTCCCATAATTATCTTATGTTGTACAGGTATGGGATCCATAACCCAGAAAGCTCTTAATTACTACTTTAAATATTTTAAAAAAATGTGGCTCTTGATTTATTGTTTTAAGAGCAGGACTAGCAAAATGAACCTGAGTTATGTTTAAAGATCAATATATGGAAGTTTTAGTGCAAAGTTGTGCTTAGTCCCGGTATGGGATCCGTTATCTGGAAACCCATTATCCAGAAAGCTTTGAATTATGGATAGTGTGTCTCTCATAGACTTATTGAAAGCAAAACCATATTATTGGGTTTATTTCATGTTTATATGATTTTCTAGTAAGATAGGGTATGATGATTCAAAATACGGAAAGATCCATTATCTGGAAACCCAAGGTCCAGCGCATTATGTATAACAAGCCCCATACCTGTACTTTGTGTTTGTTTTGATGCATTACATTTTTGCTGTATTATGCAGGTATGTCCCTTTAACCATAATATATTCTTAATGATATGTTCTGATTGTCATACATATTTAATATATTGTTTTCTTCATTTTGGGGAACTTAGAGAATGTGCTATAAAATGCTTTCAAAGTTTAGGTGAAGTTCCAAACCAATGAAAACAAGCAGCATGAAAAACAAGCACTAATCATCATCCACTCATCTTCACCAACTGGTCTGTTATGACTTCATCCTACATACTTTTATCATCCTTTTATTTCCAACTTCCCAGCCAAATGCTGATCATCAGTCCTAAGTTCAAACCACACTGGGTGCAACACCCAACACTGGGTGCAAACACATAGCTTATCATGATTTGTAATAAAGGGACAATAATAGCATTTGAAGGGATTTTGCAGCAGCTCTTGAAAGAATGTTTTACTTTTATGTACAGTAAATACAAAGAAGCCCTCAATTCTGTGTAAAGCGATTGCTGTAAAATTCATAACCTATTTATAAAGCTCTGTTATAGATAAAACTTGAAAAGTAATTCTGTCTTTCCTTTTATACGGGTTATATGTGTAAAGGAGCACAAAGCTCATATTCACCAATTTTAAAAAGTGCATATGTCAGAATACCATGAAAAATAATGCCAATATTTTATACCAGTCTAGTCTATTGAAATCAATGGAGCAAATTAAAAAAATAAATAAAACATTTTACATTTAAAAAGGGCAACTTTAAAGGGGTTGTTCACTTTTAAATTAACTTTTAGTATGATGTAGAGAGTGAGATTCTGACAATTTGCAACTGGTTTTGATTTTTTATTATATGTGGTTTTTGAGCTACTTATCTTTTTATGAAGCAGCATACCAGTTTGCAATTTACAGCAATTTACAGCAATCTGGTTGTTACTGTCCAAATTATCCTAGCAACCAGGCATTGATTTGAATAAAACACTGGATTATGAACAGGGGATGGACTGAATAGAAAGATGAGTAATAAAAAGTAGCACTAACAATACATTTGTAGCCTTAAAGAGCATTTGTGTTTAGATGGAGTTAATGATCCCCTTTTTGAAAGCGTTAAAGGACCAGTAACATCAATTTTTTAAATTCGTTAGTATAGAAGGAAAAAAAAACACAAAGACAAATTAAACTTTTAAATCACTACATCTTTATTAAGAAATAACTTACCGAAACTCTGCTTGCGCTCCTCTTCAGAAAAGGCGACGATCTATCATGCGGCGCTCGATTTGTTCTCCCTGGCTATCTCCTATAAGGAAGGCAAGGAGGAGAAATCGAGCGCCACACAATGGATCGCCTTTTCTGAAGAAGAGCGGAAGCGGAGTTTCGGTACGTTATTTCTTAATAAAGTGCTTTAAAAATTCAATCTGTCGTTGTGATTTTTTTTTAGTTCTAAACTAACTAATTAAAAAAAAATGATATTACTGGTCCTTTTAAGAGACAGACGAAGAAAGCAAATAAAATAAATAATAAACTATAAAAAAAAATATTAAGATCAACTGAAAATTGCTTAGAATTAGCCATTCTATAACATACTAAAAGTTAACCTGAAGGTAAACCACCCATTTAAATGTGATAACAGTAACATTTATGGAAAATAGTAAATACTTATTACACAAAGTAATAATGCCTATATTCAGCAAAGTAAATTGCTTTTATTCAACATTTTTTCTGGCACATGGAGTGTCCCTCAGTTTCACGTTTATGCTTGGATATGTTCGTTTCCTGAGGGTGGTCTGTTTTGTTCATGTTAGAGCTAGCATGCAGAAAGAACTGCATGGCTAAAAGAAATGTGTGGAATCTCGATGGATATGTCTAGACTTGCAGAATGCATCAGCTGAAGGAGGTCAGCTTTTGTTCTACTGACCATGGCCACTTATCTCTATCTTTGGCACTGTAAACATGAAGAGGAATTTGCTTTTTGAAAAAATATTTAGATACAGAACTGGTCTTTAATAAATCTGCTGAGAGATCAGTTGCAAAACTTAAAAAAAAAGAATATACTGGCAGCAGCTTCTGTTCTATTGTTGCAGGTAAAGGCAACTATATATTGGACCACCCATGTCTAGGAACTACCCAACCATATCACTTTCGTGTATTGATACTTTAGGCTTATGTCACAGGGGGATATTAGTTGCTGCTATTTATAGTTTACTAAATCCATTTGCTTTGTTTATTTTATAAAGGCATTATAGCCTACGGCCTATGGCGGTGCAGATTCAGGCATTGGAGTTCACAGGCGCCATCTTCAGCTGCTTTGGTAATCTTCGGAAATTTTCATGAGTTCCTGCACATTTGTCGCAAAACAGAAAATTGCTCCATCTGCGCATGCGCCGTCATGCTGGTCTCATTCCGAAGATTTCCAAAGAGAAGATGGCACCCATGAACTCCAATGCCTGCATCTGCACCGAGGGGTAAGTAAAACGTTAGGGGCATTTGCCCGTGGTAACACTTAGGCTGGGGGGAGGAGGGTCTATGTAGGGTAGGGGGGTAAGGTTTTTTTTTTAACTTTTTCAATTTCTTATAGTGACTATAACTCCTTTCCCCACTGAAAGTCACTTACCATTTAAATGAAAGGGATATCATTGTTCTATAATAAATGCTAGTACTGTGACTGGGACAGTGTCTGTCATAGGCAAAACATTTGTTTGAATAGGAAGCTGCTGCAGGCAGAGAAAGACTGCTGAGGTTATCTCTTTCAAACCACCCAGGGTGACACAGGCTTTTGCCTAACATCCCTTTAGGGCAGAGACAAACGTGGAGTTTCGGGGAGATTAAGTAAGCGACAAATCACCTCTTCTTCGGGCGACTAATTTCCCTGAACTGCCTTCTCACTGGCTAGAATTGAAATCATCAGTGGGATGGCACTCGGATCGATTCGTTTTACGAAGTCGCCCGAAGTTTCCTCGTGAGGCAACTTTGGGCGACTTCGGAGTCTGCACGTGTGTCTTTGACAATGGAAATTACACAACCCTCCACTGAAAGCTCCTATTTTACTTTTAACTGCACCAAAGCCTTCTGGCCAATCCCCTCTCCATTGGCACACTTATCTCCCTGTATCATTAGTTTGCTACTGTTGAATTTTCACCCTGGACAACCCAAGTCATGGATGTGATACTAGTGATTTCTAAAGTCACTGTATCATGCATGGAGACTCATCATTACTTTTTTTTCAGATACGTCAAGGAAACAAAACCACCACAGTCCATATTAAAAGCTGTAGGTCAGAGATTTGGATAGATCATCTGTGAGCTTCTATAGAGATGGTGGTTTGTGTTTGCTAAGATCCAGTAAAGGTGGCCATAGATGCACAGATATTATCATACAAAACTAATTTTCATATGATATACGGCGCATGCATGGTGGGAGACGAACCGACCGATATTGGCAGAAGACTTGAATATTGGTCGGCTTGGGATGGGGCTGGGTGGACAATTTTGATTGGGTGCCTTTGATCATCGCCCATTGTTAGTGCTGAATCATCAGATACAGGTAGAATTCTATTGTTTCTACCTGTATTTCTACCTGTATATATAACGATTCAGCTCTACATATATTCAGCTCTCTCTCGCTCTCTCTCTCTCTCTCTCTCTCTATATATATATAAACAAACTATCTTTCTTGAAAATATCTTTCCCAGGAAACAACAAATTGTAACTTATTTGGCCACCTTTAGTCTGCTAAAAGAAAATGGTATTCACTGTAGTCAACGTGCATGCTGACACAAAAGCCAACTAATCACCAGCAATTTCAAGTCACTCTGTATCATTTCCAGTCCAAAGTAGCAGCAATCAATAAGCCCTATGTGTCATTGCCCTTACAGTGTGAAGAAAGAGCTCCAAGTGTGACATAACTCATAAAGTACAGTTTATATTATAAAGAAAAAAATAACAAAACTATCACAGTTTGTGGCTGGGAAGCATGGGCTTCTTTTGTTACTTGTTTATTCATGACAGATATCTTATCAGTGTCTAATATTTGTTTAAGTTGTAGCATGTTATTAGAAACACTAGAAGCTGAACAATCTTTGGATATGTATATGTATAAGCTTACCGCTTTTAACAGTGAGTCCGGGTGCTCCAGGTCCAGACCTTCAGCGTAGGGGGAGTAGTTCACTGGAAATTGTAATTGCAGGCAGGCATCAATCCGGAACACCAAGGAGTAGAATTCAGGAGCCCAAAGTTTAAATAATACAAAATAATTTATTTTACATTTTGTATAAAAGCAAAAGCCTTACGCATTTCGTGTCACCAAGAGACACTTAATCATAACCTAAATTCTTGTAGAAACACCAGAGATATGTAAAGGAAAAGGAGCCAATTAGAAGTTAAATGTGCAAGCTATTAACTTTGACTATTAACTTGTATTTTTGCATTGTGTTATGTATTACCATTTACCCTGTATATTTACATAGTGTTTACATAGTATGTATTCTAAGAGTGCGCCAATAGAGGTAATGATATATGGAAGCCTATTGGTTGGCTGTACATATTGCTCCCATTTAACTTCTAATGGGCGTTTGTATATAAGAATTTAGCCTATGATTAAGGGGCAGATTTATCAAGGGTCGAATTTCGAAGTTAAAAATACTTCGAAATTCAACCATCGAATTGGAATACTTCGACTTTGAATATCGACGTTTTTTTTACATCGAATTGGCCATTTGTGGTCGAAGTAAAATCGTTTGATTGAACGGTGAAATCTTTCGAATCAAACGATTTTTCTCCGACTTCAAAAAACTTAGAAAAATGCTCCAGAAGGTCCCCATAGGCTAACATAGCACTTCGGCAGGTTTCATTTGTCGAAGTATTGAAATCAACGTTTTTTTTAAAGAGACAGTACTTCGATTATCGAATGGTCGAATATTCTAACTATTTTACTTTGAATCAAATTCGAAGACGAAGTCGAAGTCGTAGTATCCTATTCGATGGTCGAAGTATACAAAAAATTACTTCGAATTTTGAATTTTTTTACTTTCAAAATTCCCTCGAATTCACTTCGACCCATAATAAATCTGCCCCTAAGTGTCTCTTGGTGACATGGAACGCAAACATCTTTTGCTTTTAAACATAATGTAAAATAAAATATTTTGTATTATTTAAACTTTGGGCTCCTGACTTCTCCTTGGTGTTCCGGATTGTACCTGCTTGCAATTAAAATTTCCAGTTGCAGCATGATTAACATGTCTACTATACTGCTAACTTGCCACATGATTTGAACATTAATACAAGCACATTTTCTTTATATAAGTTTGTTTTATTTTATAACGTGATTAAAGGGTCAGTATACCCCCTTATTAAACATAAATGCAGTGAATAGGACTTGTGCTGAACATAGGTTTTGCCATTGTTTTAATCAAAATGTTTTTTGTACTTACTTGAGATAAATAAAACAAACAGTGAAACTAAATCTACTCCATGTCTGGTCCTTGCTGGTTAGAGAATTCTATTACTAGTAAACAAACAAATCCCTTTTACATATGTTGTGACTGTTTTGTCTTGTATTACCCACTATGCAGGGGGGTTATCTGTAATCCATTTTGTACAATTTAGTTTCATAGATTATGAGAAGCAAGTATAGAGACTTATAAATATTTTACATTGTGGGGCTACCCCAGCTGTCCTTCTATACAGGATCACAGGTTGGTTATACAGTTAAATCAGCCCAAGTGACTCATCTATTGATCCATCTGGGTTTTTTGGATTTTCTCACTTTAAGACCTGACGCCATCCGAGGAGCAAAGGGCTCCTCTCAACATGAAAGGCGGCTGTTATAAGCAGAAGTATGAGCAGTGACTGTCGACCATCAAAATAGAAAATCATCTGTGGTAGGTCAAATATTGTTTTACTCTACAGGTTTTACTCTTTTGTCTTCACTACACAAAAGGCACTGCTTTGGATGTTTATATATAAACAATACAAATTGCCAGGGAACGGGTTTTTGCAGGTTACGTGCCCCAAAACAAAACTATTCATTTTGAATCATATCAGTTTTGTTACTTTGTAACACTTTTCAAACTTACCAGTTCATTTGCTATTATGTATAGACAGCAAATGATTTCCTTTTACTCTTTAATAAAAAAACAGTACCTTGTACTTGGCCCAAACAAAGATATAGTTAATCTTTATTGGAGGCAAAATCAGCCTATTGGGTTTATTTAATGTTTGCATGATTTTCTAGTAGACTTTAGGTATGAAGATCCAAATTACGGAAAGATCCGTCATCCAGAAAACCCCAGGTCCCAAGCATTCTAGATAGCAGGTCCCATACTTGTACTAGCTATGCTTTTAAGAAGTGCTGCTGCCATTCTGGGTGCAGTATTATGGTAGAATTGCTTGGGGTGAATTTAACAAAAAAATCAGGAGCTTCACTGCTACTTATTTACTACTTTAACTGCACCTCAGCACTTTTACTGATGCTAATGAGAATATAAACACAAAAACGCAGTTTTATCTAATGAGTACAAATCTAAATGGAAAACAACTTTCCAATATACATTTATTAAAATAGTCATTGGCTTAAGGGTTAGTTCACATGAGGAGATTCGGGGAGATTTGACGCCTGTCGATTAATCGCCTCGTCTTCTAGGCGACAATCTCCCCGAACTGCGTTTTCCGAAGTCGCCCGAAGTTTCCTCCGTGAGGCAACTTCGGGTGACTATGGAAAAAGCAGCGCCGCATGGCTTTAGCACAGGTGACTTTTCATTATAGCCTATGGGAAGACACGCTGAGGCAGTTCGGGGAGATTGTCGCTTAGAAGACGAGGCGATTAGTCGCCAGGCGACAAAATCTCCCCGAATCTCCTAATGTGAACTAACCCTTAATAAGTTATTTTTACAAGATATTGCAATGTAAATAAAAAATGTCTGTGGCTTTCTGCGCTGCTGGTTCAGGCTGTTGAAACAAGTGGGCTCTCTTCCAGATAAGATTCTGTTTCCTCTTTCATCCCTCTCAATAGGTCTGTTAATTAGCTGGCTTCTGCTACAGCATACTGTTTTAATAGTCAAAACCAGCAATGCGACACAGATTCTAGCACCACCATACTTCACTGTAGGTATGGGTAAACCATATCAGGAGCCCTGAATAACACTAGAACGTGGCACAAAATAACATATTACTGTACTCAAAAAGTAAACTATAAAAGAAGCACATCTGTAGCTTGCCAAACAGCATAAGAGCTAGCTAGTTGCAATTTTGAATTTTTTTTGTGGTCAGATGAGATAAAGACAGAGCTTTTAGCCAAAGTTCAAAGTTATGTTTTTGTTGCAAATCAACTACTGCCCACACCTCAAAAAAACACATTGCTACAGCGAGATAAAGAGGCAGTAGCATGCAATACTTGCAACCTGGGGTTTTCCTACTAACATATATCTACGTTAAGTCTTCAATAAGGCTGTTATGCTATAAACAATTTGAAAAAGTTTCAAAATAAAGAATTGTTTATAAAGGACACTATTGGAAATGGCATACTCGTATTTTGATGTTCAACTGAATATTGTGCTACACATTTCTATTAATAAATAATTGTTAATGTCAGAGACGCATAAAGCTCTGAATTACAGGAAAGCAATCTTTCATAGACTCCATTATAATTAAAATAGAATTAAAATTATTAAAATTATCCATAATATCCATTTTTTCTGTAGTAATCAAACAGTACCTTGTACTTGATCCCAACTAAGATATTGTTAATTCTTACCAAAGGCAAAACAATCCTATAGGGTTTAATCTATGTAAGAACAGGGATCCCTACATTGCTTTGTGTTTTCACAGGATGATAACAGGTAGTTGCTACTGGCACCGACATGATTCTTTATTGTCTGGTATGAAAGTGCTTGTTATAGATTGGATGCACAGCCTTCAGCTCTGCTCTAGGGATGTAGCGAACGTCGGAAAAAAAGTTCGCGAACATATTCGCGAACTTGCGCAAAAACGCGAGCGGTTCGCGAACGGTTCGCGAACCCCATAGACTTCAATGGGAAGGCGAACTTTAACATCTAGAAAAGACATTTCTGGCCAGAAAAATGATTTTAAAGTTGTTTAAAGGGTGCAACGACCTGGACAGTGGCATGCCAGAGGGGGATCAAGGGCAAAAATGTATCTGAAAAATCTGCCTGTGTGTGCTTGGAAGAGATAGTGTAGGGGGAGAGCTGTTAGTGATTTCAGGGACAGATGATAGTAAGTTTGCTGGCTAGTAATCTGCTTGATACTGCTCTGTATTGGAGGGACAGAAGTCTGCAGGGATTTGAGGGACATTTTAGCTTAGGTAGCTTTGCTGGCTAGTAATCTGCTGTTCTCTTTAAACAACTGCCATACGTTGACCTTGTAGGCATTGTTTGCCCAGTTTTTTTGGACGCAGCCACTGAAGCACAGTTGCCAGAAAAAATATGCCATATAAATGCTGAAAATAGTCATTTTTCGCCATACGTTGACCTTGTAGACATTGTTTGCCCAGTTTTTTTGGACGCAGCCACTGAAGCACAGTTGCCAGAAAAATTATGCCATATAAATGCTGAAAATATAAATTTTTTTGGTTGCAGCCACTGAAGCACAGAGGCCAGAAAAATTATGCCATATAAATGCAGAAAATATGCATTTTTTTGGTCGCAGCCACTGAAGCACAGTTGACAGAAAAATTATGCCATATAAATGCTGAAAATATAAACTTTTTTGGTTGCAGCCACTGAAGCACAGAGGCCAGAAAAATTATGCCATATAAATGCAGAAAACATGCATTTTTTTGGTCGCAGCCACTGAAGCACAGTTGACAGAAAAATTATGCCATATAAATGCTGAAAATATAAATTTTTTTGGTTGCAGCCACTGAAGCACAGAGGCCAGAAAAATTATGCCATATAAATGCAGAAAATATGCATTTTTTTGGTTGCAGCCACTGAAGCACAGAGGCCAGAAAAATTATGCCATATAAATGCAGAAAATATGCATTTTTTTGGATGCAGCCACTGAAGCACAGTTGCCAGAAAAAATATGCCATATAAATGCTGAAAATAGTCATTTTTTGCCATACGTTGACCTTGTAGACATTGTTTGCCCAGTTTTTTTGGTTGCAGCCACTGAAGCACAGAGGCCAGAAAAAATTAAACCAGTAGGGTTTGCACCCTAGTTTGTAACGGTGGCGGAGGGAGGAGGAGGACGCTAAAGGACAGCTGTGTGTGGAGTCATGAGGCTTGAAGAGAAGGACAGCTGCATAGAAGTCAGAACAAGTCTTCCGGCGTGCAGTAACCCTCCGAGATCCACCCCTCATTCATTTTAATAAAGGTCAGGTAATCGACACTTTTGTGACCTAGGCGAGTTCTCTTCTCAGTTACAATCCCTCCTGCTGCACTGAAGGTCCTTTCTGAGAGCACACTTGAGGCTGGGCAAGACAAGAGGTTCATGGCAAATTGTGACAGCTCTGGCCACAGATCAAGCCTGCGCACCCAGTAGTCCAGGGGTTCATCGCTCCTCAGAGTGTCGATATCTGCAGTTAATGCCAGGTAGTCCGCTACCTGCCGGTCGAGGCGTTCTTTGAGGGTGGATCCAGAAGGGTTGTGGCGCTGCCTTGGACAGAAAAACATTTGCATGTCTGACGTTACAGACTGGCCAAAGGGCTTTGTCCTTGCAGGTGTGCTCGTGGCAGGATTACTGGCACCTCTGCCCCTGGAATGTTGATGAGTTCCTGAAGTGACATCACCCTTAAAAGCATTGTACAACATGTTTTGCAGGCTGGTTTGTAAATGCCGCATCTTTTCGGACTTGTGGTATGTTGGTAACATTTCTGACACTTTATGCTTGTACCGAGGGTCTAGTAGCGTTGCGACCCAGTACAGGTCCTTCTCCTTAAGCCTCTTGATACGGGGGTCCTTCAACAGGCATGACAGCATGAAAGACCCCATTCTCACAAGGTTGGATGCAGAGCTATCCATCTCCGCTTCCTCATTATCAAGGACTGCATCATCCACGGTCTCCTCCCCCCAGCCACGTACAAGACCAGGGGTCCCCAAAAGGTCACCACTAGCCCCCTGGGAAGCCTGCTCCTGTTGGTCCTCCTCCTCCTCCTCCACAAAGCCACCTTCCTCCTCTGACTCCACTTCTGGCACCTCTCCCTGCGTTGCAGCAGGTGCCTGGGTTCGTTCTGGTGATTCCGACCAGAAATCGTGCGCTTCCAGCTCCTCGTCACGCTGGTCTACAGCCTCATCTGTCACTCGTCGCACGGCACGCTCCAGGAAGAAAGCGAAGGGTATTAGGTCGCTGATGGTGCCTTCGGTGCGACTGACCATATTTGTCACCTCTTCAAAAGGTCGCATGAGCCTGCAGGCATCGCGCATAAGCACCCAGTAACGGGGGAAAAAAATCCCCAGCTGTGCAGATCCAGTCCTACCACCCAGTTCAAAAAGGTACTCGTTGACGGCCCTTTGTTGTTGCAGCAGACGTTCCAACATAAGGAGCGTTGAATTCCAGCGAGTCTGGCTGTCAGAAATCAAACGCCTGACTGGCATGTTGTAGCGCTGCTGAATGTCAGCAAGGCGTGCCATGGCTGTGTAGGAACGTCTGAAATGGGCCGACACCTTTCTGGACTGGGTGAGAACGTCCTGGAATCCTGGGTACTTGGAGACAAAACGTTGGACTATTAAATTTAACACATGTGCCATGCAGGGCACATGTGTTAAATTGCCTAGTCTCAACGCTGCCAACAGATTGCTTCCATTGTCACACACCACTTTTCCGATCTGCAGTTGGTGTGGGGTCAGCCACCGATCGGCCTGTGACTGCAGAGATGACAGGAGTACAGATCCGGTATGGTTTTTGCTTTCCAGGCACGTCATCCCCAAGACAGCGTGACAACGGCGTACCTGGCACGTCGAATAGCCTAGGGGGAGCTGGGGGTGCACAGGTGTGGAGGAGGAGAAGGAGGACCCAGCAGCAGAGTAAGAAGAAGAAGAAGACGAGGTAGAGAGCGATGGAGGAGTAGAGGTGGTGGCAGAACCGCGTGCAATCCGTGGCGGTGACACCAACTCCACTGTTGTTGTTGAGCTACCCATTCCCTGCTTCCCAGCCATTACCAAGTTCACCCAGTGGGCAGTGTAGGTGACATACCTGCCCTGACCATGCTTGGAGGACCATGCGTCAGTAGTCATATGGACCTTTGGCCCAACACTAAGTGACAGAGATGCGGTAACTTGGCTCTGCACATGTTGGTACAGGTGTGGTATTCCCTTTTTAGAAAAAAAATTGCGGCTGGGTACCTTCCACTGCGGTGTCCCAATTGCTACAAATTTGCGGAAGGCCTCAGAGTCCACCAGCTGGTATGGTAAAAGCTGGCGGGCTAAGAGTGCAGACAAGCCAGCTGTCAGACGCCGGGCAAGGGGGTGACAGTCAGACATTGGCTTCTTACGCTCAAACATGGCCTTCACAGAAACTTGGCTGGTGGCAGATGACTGGGAATGGGAACAGGTGGTCAAGGTGGAAGGCGGAGTGGAGGGTGGTTCAGACGGGTCAAGGAGAGCAGAGGTAGAGCAGTAAGATGCTGGACCAGAAGGAGTGTGGCTTTTAGTTTGCCTGTTGCCTTTGAGGTGTTGCTCCCAAAGTGCTTTGTGCTTGCCGCTCATGTGCCTTCGCATAGAAGTTGTACCTATGTGGCTGTTGGGCTTACCAAGGCTCAGTTTCTGACTGCACTCATTGCAAATTACAATGCTTTTGTCAGAGGCACACACATTAAAAAAATCCCACACTGCTGACTTTTTGGAAGTGTGCGATCTGGCGGTAACAGTAGAAGTTGGCGGAGTTGGCGGTATTGGCGGCAATGGCGGGTGCGTTGGCCGGCTGAACACAGGTGCCAATACATGTTGTTGCCCTGCTGATCCCTGCGGGCTGTCCTCCCTGCTTCTTCTAAGTCTTATTCTCCTACTGCCTCTCTGACTCTCCGTCTCTCCATCTGAACTACCCTCCTCTTGCTCTCTTCTACTAGGCACCCACAAAACATCAATCTCCTCATCATCATTCTCCTCAGATGCATCAATTTCTTCTGACACATCACAGAAGGAAGCAGCAGCGGGGACCTCCTCCTCATCACTCATTATGTCCATCTCTATCGTGTTCTCTGCCAGAATTAAATCTGGTGTAAGGTCCTCATCTCCTTCATCTTCTTCTGGCAATAATGGTTGCGCATTACTCAGTTCAAGAAACTCATTGGAAAATAACTCCTCTGACCCCAGTGAAGAAGGGGCACCGGTGGTGGAGGAAGTGTTACGTGGGGTGGCCATAGCAGTGGAGGATGAGGAGGATGTTGTGGTAAAGTTAGAAACGGTAGAGGATGGGGTGTGCTGTGTAAGCCAGTCAACTACCTCTTCAGCATTTTGGGAGTTCAGGGTCATTGGCTTTTTAAAACTGGGCAATTTGCTAGGGCCACAGGATTGCATAGCAGCACGGCCCTAGCACGGCCTCTGCGTGGCGGCCTGCCTTTGCCTGGCATTATTTTTAAAAAAACAACAACAACAACAAAAACTCAGTTGGTTTTTCTGGAAACGATAATACACACAGCTAGATGGCGGGTTGAAGAAAACACTGTGCAAATAATGCCTACAAAGTCAACGTATACACTACTACAGCGGTGGATACGGATTACGTAAAATATATGAATGCTGCTTGAAAAAAAGTAACTCAAGTGGTTTTTCTAGAGACGATAATATTATCAATATTTAGACAAAATGTGAACAAGGTCACACAGCTCGATGGCGGGTTGAAGAAAACAGTGTGCAAATAATGCCTACAAGGTCAACGTATACACTACTACAGCGGTGGATACGGATTACGTAAAATATATGAATGCTGCTTGAAAAAAAGTAACTCAAGTGGTTTTTCTAGAGACGATAATATTATCAATATTTAGACAAAATGTGAACAAGCTCACACAGCTCGATGGCGGGTTGAAGAAAACAGTGTGCAAATAATGCCTACAAGGTCAACGTATACACTACTACAGCGGTGGATACGGATTACGTAAAATATATGAATGCTGCTTGAAAAAAGTGACTCCGGTGTTTTTTCTGGAGACGGTAATATTATGGATATTTAGACAGAATGGGAACAAGGTCACACAGCTCGATGGCGGGTTGAAGAAAACAGTGTGCAAATAATGCCTACAAGGCCAACGTATACACTACTACAGCGGTGGATACGGATTACGTAAAATATATGAATGCTGCTTGAAAAAAGTGACTCCGGTGTTTTTTCTGGAGACGGTAATATTATGGATATTTAGACAGAATGGGAACAAGGTCACACAGCTCGATGGCGGGTTGAAGAAAACAGTGTGCAAATAATGCCTACAAGGTCAACGTATACACTACTACAGCGGTGGATACGGATTACGTAAAATATATGAATGCTGCTTGAAAAAAAGTAACTCAAGTGGTTTTTCTAGAGACGATAATATTATCAATATTTAGACAAAATGTGAACAAGCTCACACAGCTCGATGGCGGGTTGAAGAAAACACTCTGCAAATAATGCCTACAAGGCCAACGTATACACTACTACAGCGGTGGATACGGATTACGTAAAATATATGAATGCTGCTTGAAAAAAGTGACTCCGGTGTTTTTTCTGGAGACGGTAATATTATGGATATTTAGACAGAATGGGAACAAGGTCACACAGCTCGATGGCGGGTTGAAGAAAACAGTGTGCAAATAATGCCTACAAGGTCAACGTATACACTACTACAGCGGTGGATACGGATTACGTAAAATATATGAATGCTGCTTGAAAAAAAGTAACTCAAGTGGTTTTTCTAGAGACGATAATATTATCAATATTTAGACAAAATGTGAACAAGCTCACACAGCTCGATGGCGGGTTGAAGAAAACACTGTGCAAATAATGCCTACAAGGTCAACGTATACACTACTACAGCGGTGGATACGGATTACGTAAAATATATTATGGCTGCTTGAAAAAAGTCACTCCGGTGTTTTTTCTGGAGACGGTAATATTATGGATATTTAGACAGAATGTGAACAAGGTCACACAGCTAGGTGGCGGGTTGAAGAAAACACTG
Organism: Xenopus laevis; assembly: GCF_017654675.1. NCBI lineage: Eukaryota > Metazoa > Chordata > Amphibia > Anura > Pipidae > Xenopus > Xenopus laevis. The sequence continues at coordinate 91,541,159 of NC_054376.1, read as the reverse complement.
TGCAAATAATGCCTACAAGGTCAACGTATACACTACTACAGCGGTGGATACGGATTACGTAAAATATATTATGGCTGCTTGAAAAAAGTCACTCCGGTGTTTTTTCTGGAGACGGTAATATTATGGATATTTAGACAGAATGTGAACAAGGTCACACAGCTAGATGGCGGGTTGAAGAAAACACTGTGCAAATAATGCCTACAGGGCAAATAATGCCTAAAAGGTCAACTTATACACTACTACAGCGGTAGTAAAATAAAAAAAAGTAAAATAAAAAAAAAATGAATATTAAAGCTGCTGAACTACTAGGAGCAGCAGATTAGCACACCAGTCCCACTCCCCAACACTGCTAGACTAATAGCACTGGGCTCTTATAGTAGTAGTAGTAGTAGTAGTAAAACAACAAAAAAATAAATAAAAGCAGTCCTTACAAGGACTACTGTTATTGCAGCAGTCAGCAGATGAGATCAGAAGCAGGACAGCTGCCCACTGCAGCTACATACAGAGCACTGCAGTAGAAGGTAGATTACTAGCCAGCAAAGCTACCTAAGCTTAAATGTCCCTCAAACCCCTGCAGACTTCTGTCCCTCCAATAACAGAGCAGTATCAAAACGATTACTAGCCAGCAAACTTTCAACTGTCCCTGAAATCACTAACAGGCAGCAGCTCTCTCCCTACACTATCTCTTCAGCACACACAGGCAGAGTGAAAAAACGCTGCAGGGCTTCGGTTTTTATAGGGAAGGGGAGTGGTCCAGGGGAGAGCTTCCTGATTGGCTGCCATGTACCTGCTGGTCTGGGGTGAGAGGGCAAAAAAAAGCGCCAACAATGGCGAACCCAAAATGGCGAACGTCGCGCGACGTTCGCGAACTTCCGGCGAGCGCGAACACCCGATGTTCGCGCGAACAAGTTCGCCGGCGAACAGTTCGCGACATCTCTACTCTGCTCTCCTTGTGATGCATATGGCTGGTAATGTCATGATACAATATACTCAAACTTCCTCTCTTTGCAGTTTCCCCTTCTTTCTTGACTTTTCTTCTTGCATCAGCTATCATGATGCACAGTATTTTATTAATATTCTTCTTATAAATACTAAAGTGAGGTCATTACTTCGCACTTATCATGCACTACTGTTACTTCATACTTTTTTTTATTTGTTTTCTTCTATTATTCTTTACTTGCATACCTCCGCACTTCATGTTATTGTTTACTGGTTGCCATGTTTTTGCTGCCATTTTGCTTGGATAGGGGGAGGGCACTTACACTGTTTGGTTTGTTCCCTTGAAAAAGGTCACTGCCTGTGACCATAACATCTGGCTTTTGAATCAATAAAATTATTTTTCTTTTGTCACAAGTCCTGTTGAGTGCTGGACACACAGGTGCTTAACACAACTATATCACAATCGGCTCATTGATGCAGCGCTTGCTGACTTTTCATATCCATTTAATTGTAATTTCATTACCTCTATACCGCCCACCCAAGGTGTGCCTGTCGGAGGAATGATTTGCTTGTTTGGTAACCTTGCCAAACTAATGACTCTTACAGTGTATGGCCACCTTAACCCTTGCAGAATCACAGTACATGGATGCAGGGTGATAATCAGGTGGTTTTCCCTAAGCCTCCCCTGTCGTCGCTTAAGCTGCCCATACAGGGCCGGAACTAGGGGTAGGCAGAGTAGGCATGTGCCTAGGGTGCAAAGCTGAAGGGGCGCCAGGCACGCACCTTCTCTGCCTTTCCTACCCCTAGTCCGGCCCCCTCTCTGGCCGGCGTGTGTTTGTTTGCACATACGTGCACTGTCCCTTTCGCGCCACCTCATTTTTTTGTGTATGCGCACACACAGGTTCTTTTGCGCATGCTCCACTGTGGGGCGCTCCAACCAGCCGGGCTGCCTATGGCGTCTGCCCAGGCTGGCCGGGCATTGTGGCCATAGACGCAAATATCCGATCGTACGAATCCTCGATTTTAAGACCGTAAGTGGAGAGTCCTGAGATTTTTCGTCCCACAGAGATCGGTCGTTTGGTCGATTGGACATGTTAAAAGATTTCTGTCGGCTGCCGACAATTTCTCTGTATGTATTGCCGATCGTACGATTTTCAGTGAAAGACAGTCACCAGCTTTGTCAGACATAAACTTTCGTACGATTGCTGTCAGGATCATTGGCTGATCTATTCTTTTACTACTTTATTTGAACTGAATGATTAGTGGCAGGTCGGTGTTGGGGTAACCGGCTACTGACACCTTCACAGCACGTCTGTACATTCAGAAGTCCGATCATTCAAGGATTCAAACAATCGGATCTTTGCATCAATGGGCAGCTTTAGAAAAATAAGCAAGGGGGGCTTGCAATTGTGTTCTCTGCACTAAAATGCCAACTTTCCAATTTAATAACCTGAACTTCAGCTCATAGTTACCAGGAGTGGCATTTTGGTGTCCCTAGCAACGAGCTGACACTAGGGCTGCCATCTAGCCAGTATTTTACTGACCTGGCAGGTAAAAATGATGGCTAATCCTAATATTATTGATAGGGAAAAAAAGATAATAGGAAGGCCAGTATTTTTTTCCAGAAAAGGTGGCACCCTAGCTGACACATGAGGCAAGATTCGCACCTTAGCTCCCCTGGTTGAAAGTTTGGTTTTCACCAGGAAAGTAAAAATAATGCTTCATGACAATGTTATTATCAGGAAAAATATATATTATAGGAAAGTCGGTATGTTTTTCCTGCCAACCCTAGCTGCATGCTGTGGCACTATAGAGACCGTAATTCAACAACACAAACTGCAGAGGCATATGGTTCCATCCCACTGATAAAACCAATGAAAAGCTCTCCAGCTGATATATAGAAAACAATGAGCAGCCCTACATGTGTTAAGCCTGCGTGGGAGGGGGAAATATCCCGCCAACAAGCCCCGGCCCTAAGGCGTTTTATAAACAAAGAAAGACGTTTTAAACGCTGTTCGCCGGGCAGAATAATACCGGCCGTTAGTTCTCCGAACAATAACAAAGACAATACAATACAATACAGACTAGCACTATGACTATTTAATATTTTTTTCGTGAAAGAAACGTCTCTGGTTACCATGACGCGCACACCCAATAGGTAACCACAGCGCGAGCACGTTCTAAGCACGCCGTGCAGGCTGGGACCCCATTGGCTAGAGGAATGTGCGTGTCACGCCTCTTTCGTCGTCCCCCAACGCGCGTCCATTTTCTGCACCAGAAGTCGCCCGGCGTCTAGCCTGCCAATTACAGTAGTGTACAGTCACTGCGCGTGCGCTTCTCGTCGTCCGAGGCGCAACAGGAGAGTGTGCGCGCTGGAATGCGAGAGGCTGTTAAATGAAGAGGGAGGAGGAGGGCGTAGAGCAAGTAGTGCACGCGCAGGGGCGGGGAAAGTCACAGGAGGGGGTATAGGTGGCGGGGTCTGAAGCAACAGTACGGACAGTCACAGCGGGGGTATCCACTTGAGTCCATGGAGAGGACCGTCTTTCCCGGGTCACGTGTAGCCATCAGCTGCAGCAGCGTTCTCTAACCTTGGGCCGGCACTGCTCCTGCTCTGGTCGCTGCGCGGCTGAGGGGGCGTTGTGTCCCTGCGTGTGTGTGTGAGTGTGTGGAGAAGGAGCGGCGGGGATCGCGAGTGACAGCACAAGCAGCCGAGAGAGGGAGGAGGAGACGCCGCCTCTATGATGAAGTTCAAGCCGAACCAGACTCGGACGTACGACCGGGAGGGCTTTAAGAAACGGGCGGCCTGCCTTTGCTTCAGGAGCGAGCGGGAGGATGAGGTGAGGCACCCGGCCTTCTTGAACCCTTTGGCTCCCCCCAGCGGCTGGGTTGTTCATCGTGGAGTGGCGAGGCCTGTCTTTATACAGGAGCTGTCTGGCATGCTTCTTTCTGCCTACAGCTCTGCTTCAACTGCACACCAGCCCTGGCCTGTCCTGCTGCTCTTCTGGGAGTTGTAGTTCCGCCACAGCTTTAAGGAGGCCGGGTTGTACATCCACGCTGCCCATGTGTTTCTGGCCTGATCAGATCTTAACCCATCGCTGTCAGCCGAGTATTGGCTATTTGACAGGCTGGGATTGAGTGACACTTCCTATATTTAGCGTCTTGTGCCTCACGTCCCATTTAACCCCGTTTATTCAATGTGGCTGTTGAATTGGAGCAAATTTAATGGCATTTCCCCGGCTACTTGGGAAGGAAATATGTTAATGATGGGAGTTGTAGTTGCCTCTGCTTTCCTGTCACTTTTTGTCTATTTTTATTTAATGGTATTTTATCTGTGTGTGCATTGCAATTCTTTTTTTAACCTTTAGTAATCGCTTACTTAAGACTTGCAGGTATAATCTATCCCAGGGATATCAGTAGATCTCAAGACACGGTCAACAAACCGCTCGTGTTAATCAGCCTCCTTTTTCATGCTTTTAATTCAGATACTGTATGTATTATGTTAGTTACCTAAGAAATATTGTTAAATATAGCAATATACATTTTCCCATAAATAAGTATTCAAGTCATATTTTCCATAGAACAGAATGCTTTTATGGATGTAGATCATAATGGGACAAGATCACTCTCATTAGTAAGGTATGGTCGCTTCTGATCTATTCATTTCCCCAATGAGCTGTATAACTGTGACTACAGAAACCATTTTTATGGCCCCTATCACCTGCTCATTGGTTCCCATGGGCTGTCAGGTTTCCCTGTTCTCTCTGTGGGTCTCTTCAGTGACCGCTTTCATGTTTTAGAGGATACCTTTTGAGCACGATATTGGCCAGGTGAAATATCACATTTTTAAAGAACCAGGCACTGCTTTCAATAGCAATTACAACCTGAAAAGCCATTTAAAAATGTTGAATTTGCTGAATGTGTGGTGCCTTTCCTCAGAAAACTTTTCCCTTTGTTTTGTTGTAAATTTCTGATCATGGATGAACTGCCTCATGTGTGTATTACAGTGCAAGGATTGTAGGTGTGATTCCACCCAGGGTACTTTCTGCAATAAGTTGTATGTTCACCTCGTTTCTGCATGGATTCCTCCTACAGTCCATACATAAAATGGGACCTCAGGATGAAAGTTCCACTTGGGCAGGAGCTTGTGTACAATCTGTAAGATGTTCCAGTATATTTTGGAAGTGACAGATTCATAAGAGTGCGGCCATAGACGCACAGATAATATCGTACTAAACTAATTTTCGTACAATATTCAGTGCATGTATGGTGGGAAAAGAGCCAACCGATATCGGCAGAAGACTTGGATGTCGGACTGGACAGAAAGTTTTGATCAGGTGCCTTTAAAGGCACCCAAACATCAGCCATTGATAGTACAGAATTGTCAGATACAGGTAGAATTCTATTGGTTCTACCTGTATATATCTGACGATTCAGCTCTACTCGTGTGTTTTGAAATGAATGATCAGTCTTGGAATGATCTTTTCCAAGAAAGATTGCAATTGTTACGTCCAGCTTGTCTGCCAAGGGGCTTTCTACCTGTTTCCCCGATTGATATCTGGCCAAGATATTGATCAGGGAGGTTTTATTTTTCTGGCAATCAAAGGGCCGATTTGGCTAGTTGCTACAGTCTTCTTCCCTTCTGCTTCTGGGCTGGGGATTATTTTGGGACTCTTTTACTACAGAAATATGGTGTCTTTATCCTTCTAATATTGAGACATTCCTAATAATTATCATAAGGTCGTCAGTATTGTATTTGCTAAAACAGAATGATACAAAGAAATATTGCAAGGCTTCAGCTTTGCTCAAAAGCCTTCTTGCCCTACTTAAGTTAATTTTTTCTTGTGTTTTCTTGTAGGGCTGGTGGTTCTCCTTTAATTTAACTTTTCGTATGTAGTAGAATGGCTAATTTTAAGCAACTTTTCATTTGGGTTTTTTTTTCCCACCTTCTTCTATTTCCAGCTTTCAAAATGACTGACTTTCTATAGGACCTTATAGCAGACCCCTGGCATTTGCCAGAACTCTCAGATTGCCTTTCAGGGCCTTGTTCATGCCCTCTCCTATTCATATTCTATTCTGTCATTCAAATCCGTGCATAGTTGCTAGAGTAATTGGACTAATGTCTAGTGTTCTCTTGCATATTTAAGGTCCCCATAGACGCAAAGATTTTTCGTTGGTGAACGGTTGATTTCAGTGCAATCCGACCAATCCATCAAATTATGGTGAGGTTAGTGGGAATCGAATGATACGATTTTTCATCCAGCATCTGTCAGAAAATTGATTGGCCAGGTTCAAAAAAAAAAATTAACGGTCCTAGTGCAATCTATGTTTGCAGGGCCAAGCAGGCAGCTATCCTCCGTTTTTCTGGCAATGTCGCTTGAAATGGTCTTTTTAGTTGATGGACAAATCGTACGTGGTCTCACGATAACAAAAAGATCTTTTAAGGATTTTTACATCTATGGCCAGCTTTACCCTTGCTTTGCACTCTAATTGGAACTTGTATATCAAGTTTTGTCTAAAACTTGCTTGATTGGTATCCTTCTGTGATGGAGTATATAACTGGGCTTCACTGGTCATGGGGGGGGGGTAAGGCTACTTAAAAAGACAACTGATGTAATTAAATACAAGTTTATTATGAATTCAAGGTTTGACACTTCTGGTCACTACTCATAGTATTGCATACAAGGTGACAGGCATAACTGGATTTACACTTTTCAAACTGGAACCACTTAATTATATTGTTCAGTTTATAGGGTAAAAGCTGGCAATTATTCTTCATTAATAATTAAGTTGTTTTTCTGTGAGAAATGAAAAAGGGCACTTACAGACACCGCTTTCAATCAGATGATGTATGGTCTATATATTCTTATGAATGCTTGAACTTGCATAAGATAGATAGACAAACACACACAAAGTGGCTTGACTAAAATCCGTTTCACTGTTCATGCTATTACCCATGGGCACAATGTAGTTTATTGGCACTGTGCTTGATGCATTCTAAGGGTACTGGCTCACAGGGAGATTCGTTTCTCACATTTTAATCTGCTCTGCTGCAGGGATATACCATTGGCAATTTACTTTATGGCTGATGGGAAAGTATTTTTGGGAGATCTGTGTGATTTGCTCGTTTGTTTCCACTATTTTTACGATTTTATTTTTTCCAGCAACCCTCTCTTTTCAATTGTATTTAAATGGATTGTTCACCTTTCAAATAACTTTTTTTTTCAGTTTAGTTGTTTTCAGATTGTTCACCAGAAATAGACTCTTTCAGTTGCTTTCCATTTCTCAGAAGGCTCTGTTGTAATATTTTGTAACTATTGTATCAATTCTAACAGCTGACTTTAATGAAACTTGGGGATTCTGCTCAGCAGGGACAAATATATGAAATGTAATTTATGTATCCATTTAGAACAGTTTACAGTTGGTGATCCCTATCCTCAACCTGCTTAAGAAAGAAAACTTCAATAATCGAAAACTGCCGCAAATTGAAAGTAGTTGAAAAAAGTCTTTATTTCTAGTGAACTATCTGAAAACTATGGAACTTTTTTTTTTTTAATTTGGCAATAAATTATATTTTTAATGCTGACATACTCAGAACATCAATTCATGTATGTTCCAGACTGTCTCTGGAAAAGCTAGATGTTAGACTTGTGCTGTGCAATCAGCATGCATGGTCCTTATACTAAAAAGTGCAATAGCAAATGTGCTATGTCTAAAACGTTTCTCAGCACTCCCAACTAAACTGTATCTTTGGGTTTCTTTGTTTGTATTTTTTCTTTAGGTTTTATGTTTTTTTTTTTTTGTAGTAAGGCTGTCTGCCTTATTTCTATAAAGCCATGGGCACACACAGCTGTATTTTTCAGGCTAAGAGAAACAGATCTGCTCCGTTTTTCTTAGCCACTTTCCCTTCCGTGTAGTCTCGCACAGGCAGCGAAGCAAAGATTGGCCAAAGATGGCTCCTTTTGTTTGTGCCGACCTCTATTGCATGTGAGCGCACACAGGCGGATCAATCATATTGATTGAGATGAGGCACAGAGCAGATTCACAGGTCTAATTGGCTGGGAAATAATTAAAGGAACAGTAAAACCAAATAATTATAGTGTTTTAAAGGAATGACAATATAGTTTAGTGTTGCCCTGCACTGGTAGAATTGATGTTTTCTTCAGAAACACAACTATAGTTTATATAAACAAGCTGCTGTGTAGCCATGGGGGAAGCCATTCAAGCACATGATACACAGTAGATAACAGATACGTTGTGAAGAATCCCATTGTATACTACAGAGCTTATCTGTTATCTGCTGTGTATCCTGTGCCTTTTCTCCTTTATCAGCTTTGAATGGCTGCCCCCATGGCTACACAGCAGCTTGTTTGTATAAACTATAGTAGTGTTTCTGAAGCAAACACACCAGTTGTAACATTGCAACAGAATATTTTATTTTCATTACTTTAAAACACTTACATTTTTTGGTATTGCTGTTCCTTTTAAGCTGAAGTTAATAATGCTTTTGTTCTGGAAACATCTAGGGAGGCTGTAGAAAGTGATACTATTTTAAATAAGGATGCATCGAATCCAGGATTCGGTTTGGTATTCAGCCAGGATACGGCCTTTTTCAGCAGGATTTGGATTCGGACAATTTGCACTATAATGTTCCATTCCTTATTGAAATCACATGCGCAGGGAATTGTGGGGTTTGGAGGATGCCCTCTAAGGACAGCTGGCTGATACAAAGTAACAGTAGTCAGCCAGCTCAGCAAAGAAGTCAGACAGATCAGCAGAAGAGCAGGGGGGATAGGTTTAGGGAACTGTCAGAAACCATTAAAAATCATGAAAAGTCTGCATATTTTTTAATTGATGTATAATGCAAAGTTGCTTGAAACTATGTTTACTTTTCAAAAAGCTTAAGTTAGGTTTGTGTTGAGTTCCACTTTAACAATATTAATCTGGCCCTTTGTCCTATAAGGTTAAATGGCTAATTTCCTACAGTCTGAATTCTGCAAGGAAGTAGCTGAAATACTGTATGGGATCCTGTTGATGCCACAAGCCTGCAGCAGCACAGTATTGGGTGTCACTACTTGCTAAAGAGCATTTGTCCAACAGTGGTAGGTAATCCCTTGTCTGTGGAGAAAGAGTGAGCCACCTTTTTCCATTGCTTTACAATGTTGCCAAACAAGCAGATCTTTTGCTATTTTTGGCCAGTCAGGTGATAGACTAAATCAGGTCTTCCTAATATTTTGCTCCTTGGGCCAGAGTTTGGATGACATGGATCGTTTGCAGACCCTTTAGGAGCCATACTTGCACAGAGAATGAAACTGTTCATATATAAATCAGCTGTGTGAATAAATTGTGTACATCCATTATTAAGAAGGAAATCTAAACTAATGTACCCATTGTTTTTGTAGATTTATGAAGTTGGCAATTTTTAAAACTAGGGATGAACCCCTGAATCCTTCGCAAAAGATTTAGCCAAATACCGAACCAAATCCTGGAAAAAGGGAAAACATTTTTTACTTCCTTGTTTTGTGACAAAAAGTCAAGCGCTTTCCCTCCGCACCCCTAATTTGCATATGAAAATTCGGATTCTGCCGAAAAAGTCCAAATCCTGCGCATCCCTATTTTTAAACATACTATCCAACGTCTACTTGTGGGTTTTAATATTCAATAATTCAAGATATTGTGTATCTATACTAGTTGCATATTCTGTATGTGTCTAGTGTTGTGACTTGCTGCTATTGATGGGCGAATCTGACCCATTTTGCTTTGGAAAAAAATGCATGAAACTGAAAGTTTGCAGAAATACATTAGTCTATGGGCAACTTTTTTTTTTTTTTTTCACTCAAGAGTCTATGGGCATCATTTCACTCAATCAGTACTCTCCCTCTGCTTGGGGCTGAACATTTCAGCATAATCCATATTGGGTCCACTGCTTACTGACCTTATTATATCTGTGCACTGAGCAGAGGGAAACAGTTGCTGCCACTAGGTGAAAAGTACCCCACCAGGTAGATGGAAGATGGGAAAAGTCCATAGCAACTTTATTTGAGAAAAGTATTAAAAATACAATGGCTTTTGGTAAACCGCATTTTACCCTTCTATTTGGCATAAGTGTAAATTCATCTGAAAGCACAAAATATGGAAAAATTGACCCACTTTCACCAAAATATAAGTGTGAAAAGCGGCACTGAAAATATTGGCGTGTTTCGGATATCCTTAATTTAATTACTTTTTCCATGTTCCTTATTATTAAGGGAGATTTAGTTGCCTGGCGACTAATCACCTCTTCTTTGGGGTGACTAATCTCCCTGAATGGGAGCTTGACAAAGGGGTATCACCCCGAAACGTTGCTTCTCTGCAAATAAAGACACAAGGGATTTCCCTGTTTGAATTGCCGTGTGTGCCAGTGTATTTCTACTATTTAATCTCCCTGAATGCCTTCCCTCTGTCTTGCTCCGGCTATAATGGAAAGTCGCCTGTGGCATGGCACACGCGGTGCTTTGTATTCCGAAGTCGCCCGAAGTTTCCTCGTTTGCCGACTTCAGAATACGAAGTGCCGCATGTGCCATGCCGCAGGCGACTTTTCATTGTAGCCGGCACAAGACAGAGGGAAGGCGTTCAGGGAGATTTGTCGACCTTACCCTCAGAGTTGAATTAGCCCTGTTGAAATGTTTTGCCTTTAAACAGCCCTGTTTACCTGCGACAGCTGCCTATGCTACCCAGCAAGATTGTATAATTGAGGAATGGTAACCAGCACATCTCTACTCGGAAATGCTCAAGCAAGTGTTTGTGAGTGGAGGACAACTAGTTGCTGCTCATTGTGCTCCTATGCACATTGTCTCTTATTGGATATCATTAGCAGCATTCACAAGAGGATTGATGTTTCGACTGCTACAAGGGTGGTTTAAACATACATGTGTTGTAAACCTAAAAGAATGCTCCTTCTTTCATGTGTTGCTCACTAAAGTTTGAGGAACAACAAATCTGCAGTGTATCAGTTAGATGTGCCTGTGTCCGGGCCAACTCAGTAGTTCCAGGTACAGTCCCAGTTTAAGGCTGAAACTAGAGGAAAATAAGCCCCTGTAGCATTAGCTGTAAGGAAGAATCAACTACAACCTTAGACTTAGATAAGTATGGGTGATTCTTCATCTGGCTCATTATCCTAATATTTCTCTAAAGAACCAGGAGGTTCCTCAATTCTAATAGTTCCATTTTCAGTGCTTAGTGCAAAAGCTATAGACATCTCTTTATTCAAACAAGCAACAAAAAATATTTTTAGCCTGAGCTCATTTTAATGAAGCTGTGTGGAAAAAGGGCGTGTATTGTCACTTTGTCTAGTGTACTGGCAGGTCTGTTTCCTTAAATGTTAAGTAATAAGTGCTTCTTTCTGAAACTGGATCTTAAGCTAGAGACCTTTGCTGGAATTGCATTGGCAGCTCCTTGTGAAAAGACATGCGAGTTATCTCCTAGAGTCCCCGAATACTATAATGCCTGCCTTAATTGCTGTAAATTGTGGAAAGTGCTCTGAGTCCCACAGGGCATAATTGAATTGTAAATATAGTGCTCCTTTGCACTTCCATAACTCACTTATTACCAGGTGCAGTTTTCTTGACAGACATACATGAAATACTATACTATTTATAATGACAGGTTGGCCTGCTTTTCAGGATGATGTATTAGGGACTCTGTGTATAGTACTCTTATGTAATAATAATGGTATGTATGTATAACTTTATTTATAAAGCTCTGTTAAGGAGCTGCAGCACTGTACAGTGCATAAAAGTACAATATATATAAAAGTATACATGGGGGAGACAAATCACATAAATATATACAGAATCATATCAGGAAAAAGATCTTAAGTGCTATATGGTAAGAGACATAGGGGGTTATGTAATAAATGACATGAAGTTTGACTCAATGGAGACAGTGTTCTGGCCTCGGTGCAGCTTTTTACACTTTAGATACTGTGTTCTTTCAGTTTCTCTTTCATGTGTTTATACACTCATTTTAGTGCTGCATGTTGCTTCATTATGAACTTTTTCCAATTTGCACGTTTGCTTAGTTGGGCACTTGATATGAGGGATAATTAGCAATGCACATTATAGGGTGGTGGAACATATGGCTACTTGGGGAGATTAGTTGCCCAGGGACAAATCTGCTCTACTTCGGGCGACTAATCTCCCCAAAATGCCTTCCTGTCGGCTAGAATGTAAATCGCCGACAGGATAGTTTGGTTTCAGTTAGATTTAAATCCTACTTAATTTTGTACTATTGTATGTACGTGTTTGCTGGCCTTGCCCCTTGAACGTTCTCCCCTTGTTCAGGCTGATCAATCAGACAGTATACCAGATCACCCACTTATTAGTTAGATTGGCCTATGAATAAGTACCAATTGGTAGGAAACGTATAAGGCAGCAAACTATGATGTCTTAAAAATCCCATCTGATCGAGGACCACATTGGTTCATTGATGCTGTCCTCGATACAGCTGCCCATATTCTCCTTGTTGTGATGGGCCCACGATCGAATTGGCCTGATATCGCCCACCTCAAGGTGACATCTGGGAGAGATTGCCAAATGAATGGAGAAAGGTTGCCAAATGAGTGGATCTCTGAATGTATGGCCAGCTTTATTTGTGTACTTTTGCTCTCCGGTATTGAATGTGGAATCTTGGGGGTTCATGCTTGATTATTTTGCTGCATATAACTAAAATCTCCTAGTTGATCGGAGCAATATAACTTGTAGTACTACATCTATGTTAAGTCCGGTATACATGGCAATCCACTCCAAATAGATGGCTTTTTGTCTGACTTATGCTAGTTGTCTGCTATATCCAGTTGTTCAGCCCTTGGCCAACACTTGGATCTCCCCGTGCATACCTATCACAAGTGTTCATGCCTGATGGCATCTTCATCTAGCTTGCCCAATCAGATGCTGGTCCCAAAGCATAGGGTTTGGACTCCATACAGTGGCCTGTAGGATGCCAACATCTGTTTTTAGTTTACAGGAAATTTTAGTGGTTTTTTTTTTTTTTTGTCCTAATCAAGCATTTTTGGTTATGTTTTGTAATAACAAACACTAATTTGTTTGAATTCATAAAGACTAGGAATATGAAATTGATTTTATATACCTGTATTATTTTTGTCTTTTATATTTTGCATATTTGCAGACCCTTATTAGGTTGTCCACTGCCATCTTTGACATCTTGCATGCACACATTTGAATGCCCCAGTCCTTCAGATACTATCAATGAAATATAGTACTCATATGCAAGTCACTGCAGGGTACCCTTTAAGTTGTGATCCCACAGCAGCTTTGAACCCTGCCTGTTTTATTTTTATATATGTGCATCCAAACCCACTAAACAGTTACAGTATAAGCCCAACTCATAAGTGATAATTATATATATAAAATGAAAATATATGATTTTTTTTTTAAATGTCACCCTTGGGAGATGCAATTTTCAATGTTTAGGTTTAACCATACCCATCAATGAACTTCAAGCCAATTGAAGTGTGTCATGCCTAAATGAATCCAGGCCACTGAGGTTGATATGGTAGGCATATTAAGAATGTGTTTGCTAGAGCTGAAGGGGACAAGAAGGGGCATTAAAGGACCAGTAACATCAAAAAATTAAATTGTTTTAAAGTAATAAAAATATAATGCAGTGTTGCCCTGCACTAGTAAAACTGATGTGTTTGCTTCAGAAACATTACTATAGTTTATATAAATAAGCTGCTGTGTAGCCATGGGGGCAGCCATTCAAAGGAGAAAAGGCTCAAGTTACACAGCAGACAGCAGATAAGCTCTGTCTGTCTAATGGTGTTATCTGTTATCCATTATCTATCCTGTGCCATTTAGCCGTTTTTCAATTTCCGCCATTGCTACACAGCAGCTTGTTTATATGAACTATAGTAGTGTTTCTGAAGCAAACACATCCGTTTTACCAGTGCAGGGCAACACTACATGATATTTTCATTACTTTAAAACACTTTCAGTTTTTGGTGTTACTGTAACTCTTGAGTAATCACTGGCAGTTGAAGATGGACATATTTGAGGTTTGGGCAGCCTTGAAAACTGTAATTGTAGGACACTGCCAAAATACACGACAGCAGTAGGTCAGATGGCATACTCTCCAAGTATTTTTCAAAGTTCTTAAAGGTACAGTAACATCAAAAAAATTTGTGTTTTTAAGTAATAAATATGTAGTGTTGCCCTGCACTGGTAAAAGTGGGGTGTTTGTTTCAGAAAGACTATCATAGATTTATATAAACATGCTTCTGTGTAGCCACAACACAAACAGTAGATAACAGATAAAATATGTAGAATGCCATTGTATACTACATGGTTTATCTGTTATCAGCTGTGTATCTTGTGCCGCCCTTTTCTCTCTTTTTCAGTTTTGAATGGCAGCTTCCACAGCAACCCAGCAGCTTGTTTATATAAACTGTAGTAGACTTTTTGTCACGAAACAAGGAAGTAAAAAATGTTTTCCCCTTCCACCCCCTAATTTGCATATGCAAATTCAGTTTGGTATTCGGCCGAATCTTTCGCGAAGGATTCAGGGGTTCGGCCAAATCCAAAATAGTGGATTCGGTGCATCCCTATTTCATTCATTTTTTACACTTTCATTTGTTGGTGCTACTGTTCCTTTAAACATAGGTGAATGCTGATTCTGATGGTTGTAGTGCATGTTTTGTCAGTCAGCCCCTCTCCCAATGCCGCATGAGTTCTAATAACTTTGTGATCCTTTACTAATGTAGCTTTGACCTGTTTCAGAAGATAAAAGCAATTGGTTGGTTACTATGGACTGCTACTTTAATACCTCTGTTTATAAAGTTTAAACAACTACTAAAATTCACATTTCTTTGTATAGCAATTCTCATGCATTTTTAAAGTCTGATTACATTAAGTGACTGTTAAAAAGGCTGTGTGTATGCACTTCTTTATAGTTAGCTTGCTTTATATTTACAACCACTGAAATTTAGTAGCATTTTGAGCTTAACATTACAATTCTGCACACTTGCATTTACAGTAACTATAAGGGGCAGATTTACTAAGGTTCGAGTGAATTTTCGAATTTCGAAGTCATTTTTTGGATACTTCGACCATCGAATAGACGACTTCGACTTGAAGTAAAATCGTTTGAATGTTCGACCATTCGATAATCGAAGTACTGTCTCTTTAAAAAAAAAGCTTAGACTTCAAAACTTCGCCAAATTAAACCTGCTGAAGTGCTATGGGGACCTTCTAGACCATTTTTCTAAGTCTTTACACACATCGAAGTAAAATCGTTGGATCGTATGCTAAAATTGTTTGAACCGTTCGAACGATTTTACTTTGATTGTAGGATGGCCAAATTCGGTGAAAAATACTTTCAATTCGAGGGTCGAATTTCGAAGTATTTATCACTTCGAAATTCGACCCTTGATATAAGTCTGCCCCTAAGTGTGTGTTTTTTTTAAATTTTTTTAAATACATTGTAATGCAGAACATACAGGTATTCTATTAAAAAAATAAATAAAAAAAAACAACAAATCTCAAGGGGTTCTAATACAATACACAAAATTAAATACACTTACAGTTCTTTCCCGAGCACTTTTGCAATGTAATTATCCTAAACTGCCTCTAAAAGCGTTTTTCTGATGAAACTTCTTTAAAAGGCAATGAGGATTGTTATAAAGCTTGGCTGGGTAGGTGTTAAAACCCTGTTTAGAAGCTAATTTCTACCACAAACGGTGATTGATCAGTATTCACAATATACATATGCTTTTTTTCTATTTTGAATATAGTGTCCTTTTTACGCCCTCCTTCTATTCCTCCTTAATCATGGGACTTGATATCATTAGAATGTTTTCATAATGCAATTGTATATCAACATTTAAAATATACAGACAGTATAGGTACTAAACACATTTAATATGCAATTTATCATGTACCAGGTGACCTTATTATTAACTGGCCTTGAAACCATAACTTCTACTTTGACATATTACTATTGCAGGCTAAAAGTGGAATTTGCTTTGAATATTTTTTATTTTCGTGGTCAGCTTTACAGAAACAGAACAGCATCTCCGTGTTTTATTCACCTTGGATTTGTATACCATAGCAAATGCTGATTAGAAATATTTAACAAAGCCGTGGCTAATTTGGCGTAATGCTTTCCTTCCGTGCTATGTTATTGTTTATGGGAAATCTGGCGTGACTGAAAGGTACTTTTGTCTGCTAAGCAGAAAAAGGGAATCCGACCATAATAATTTACATCCTTTTAGCTTTGACTCGTTACATTGTACTTATTTGTGATTTAATTTATCCAGTATTTGTAGCATCACACTTGATGTACACTACCATAACATTTTCTAAACTAAAACCTGTAACTGCAGAATTAAAGAAAAACCATAATGTAGGTCTCTATAAAAATATCTTGCATAAAACAGCTCATATGTTAAACCCTGCTTGTGTAAATAAACCATTTTCATAATAATTCAGTTCACAAAGGATTCAGGGGTTCAGCCGAATCCAAAATAGTGGATTTGGTGTATCCCTACTTTTTTAGTACAGCTCTCCTTATGTTCAGACAGAACTATTACACCCAGAGGTGGGATGGGTGGGCAGGTTGCAGGCAGATGGTTTTTAAATTGTCTAATAAAGATGGATTTGTTTTAATACGTTCCGGTTCACATTTACTGATACCAGCTGGCGGTGTCCGCAACCCCCTTATCCTTGGATTGTTGTTTGCCGCGGCCAGAGCGGACCCAGCGGTTACATCTACCAGGCTGTCTGTGCATGCTCACCTCTCCAGGTTTGGATTGCTCTCGTTTGAATTTCCTCTGCAGGCAGATGGTAGGCTGTGTTTGCTAGCCTGACCTCTCCATACTTTTTGAGCCCCACTAGTAATGGAAAGGTGGTTACTTATATACTCATGCTTGCCCCACCCTGCTCCCTTCAATGATTTCTGATATAGAATGGGGTGGCCATGGGTATATACATTGGCAGGCCAGATTAGGGTCAAGCACGTTGGAAAAAAAAGAAAATCTTCAAACCATGTGACTAATTGTTAGAACATAATAAACGGTTTGTCGGAAGTGTGAGAATTTCATATGTAGTTGGATACAAACATACCTAACCTCATTCTACATAATAACAAGTGGAAGCAGTGGAAATGTGTCTTCTTGCGTGATAACTGCCATTTCTGGCAGGCTGACCGAAAGTTACCATAGAACACTACCTTTGGCATTATCTATTCAGCCAGGTCAAATTTGAAGGAGGGCAATATCTGCCTATGTTTTCTATGGTGTCTGCTAGTGGCACTGTACCATTGAAACTAAAACTTAAGGCTTCGGTGTCTAATGACAGTTCTGTGCTTCATACTCTTCAACAGTCATGGGGTATATTTATCAAAGAGTAAAGCTAGAGATCACAACAGTCACAGAGTGAAATTCTACCACTCTCCATTCATTTCTATGGGATTTTGAAAGGCGTATACAGTGGTGTGAAAAACTATTTGCCCCCTTCCTGATTTCTTATTCTTTTGCATGTTTGTCACACTTAAATGTTTCTGCTCATCAAAAACCGTTAACTATTAGTCAAAGATAACATAATTGAACACAAAATGCAGTTTTTAAATGAAGGTTTACGTTATTAAGGGAGAAAAAAAACTCCAAATCTACATGGGCCTGTGTGAAAAAGTGATTGCCCCCCTTGTTTAAAAAGAACTTAACTGTGGTTTATCACACCTGAGTTCAATTTCAAAGGTTATAAAGCCATTTCTAAAGCTTTGGGACTCCAGCAAACCACAGTGAGAGCCATTATCCACAAATGGCAAAAACATGGAACAGTGGTGAACCTTCCCAGGAGTGGCCGGCCGGCCGACCAAAATTACCCCAAGAGCGCAGAGACAACTCATCCGAGAGGCCACAAAAGACCCCAGGACAACATCTAAAGAACTGCAGGCCTCACTTGCCTCAATTAAGGTCAGTGTTCACGACTCCACCATAAGAAAGAGACTGGGCAAAAACGGCCTGCATGGCAGATTCCAAGGCGCAAACCACTTTTAAGCAAAAAGAACATTAAGGCTCGTCTCAATTTTGCTAAAAAACATCTCAATGATTGCCAAGACTTTTGGGAAAATACCTTGTGGACAGACGAGACAAAAGTTGAACTTTTTGGAAGGTGCGCGTCCCGTTACATCTGGCGTAAAAGTAACACATCATTTCAGAAAAAGAACATCATACCAACAGTAAAATATGGTGGTGGTAGTGTGATGGTCTGGGGTTGTTTTGCTGCTTCAGGACCTGGAAGACTTGCTGTGATAGATGGAACCATGAATTCTACTGTCTACCAAAAAATCCTGAAGGAGAATGTCCGGCCATCTGTTCGTCAACTCAAGCTGAAGCGATCTTGGGTGCTGCAGCAGGACAATGACCCAAAACACACCAGCAAATCCACCTCTGAATGGCTGAAGAAAAACAAAATGAAGACTTTGGAGTGGCCTAGTCAAAGTCCTGACCTGAATCCTATTGAGATGTTGTGGCATGACCTTAAAAAGGCGGTTCATGCTAGAAAACCCTCAAATAAAGCTGAATTACAACAATTCTGCAAAGATGAGTGGGCCAAAATTCCTCCAGAGCGCTGTAAAAGACTCGTTGCAAGTTATCGCAAACGCTTGATTGCAGTTATTGCTGCTAAGGGTGGCCCAACCAGTTATTAGGTTCAGGGGGCAATTACTTTTTCACACAGGTTTGGATTTCTTTTCTCCCTAAATAATAAAAACCCTAATTTAAAAACTGCATTTTGTGTTTACTTTTGTTATCTTTGACTAATAGTTAAATGTGTTTGATGATCAGAAACATTTTGTGTGACAAATATGCAAAAGAATAAGAAATCAGGAAGGGGGCAAATAGTTTTTCACACCACTGTATATCAAAGGATGAACTTTCTTCCTATAGATAAATACTCTTTAAAATCCCATAGAAATGAATGCAGAGTGGCAGAATTTCACTCTAGAGGACTATGGAGATCTCTCACTCTTAGATAAATATAACCCATGGAATAATCTTTATCATTAAAATCCATAAATGCTCCCATGTACAAATTTAAGTCCATACAGGATGGACTTGTTAAGATGGTATTGTGATTCGTACCACTGACCCTGTATAATGGCTGCTGACTGTTTAGGTGTAGCTAGAGGGTTTGTTTTGTTTCTGGAGGTGGTTTTAGAAGCATTCCTAGATATGTGGTAAAAAAGCTTGGCAATTACCTGTTTTGCTTTAGTCTTTGGCAAGGCAATGGGATGTACTTCATGATTTAAGCAAAAAAAATCCTCAATAGCCTGTTAAAGGGGAGGTACACACACACACTCCTCCTCTTTCTATTCATGCCCTATCTTATTTATATAGGAACGAAGAAAGCAGGTACCGGCACACAGGTGCGATTCAAGTAGGGGACTTAACCCTTACGTGTTTATTAAGTCGACACAACGTTTCGGGGGCAACTCCCCCTTCGTCAGGTGATACAGCCATACATGTGAGACAGGTTTAAATACCCAAAAGAAACTTCCCCCCCAGGATCCCATTGTCCAATGTCCAGAAGGGAATGCAAAATTGTCCAATCCTGGGGAACTCCCAATTAGAAAGTTCAACACCGTATGTGAAAAAAATCTATTTCCCAAACGAAAAAACCTATTTCCCAAACGAAAAAACAGAATTTAAGCAGAACAAAAATTTCCAAAAACAGTTATGAATATACCAAAAAAATTAAATCTAACGAATAAGGAGGATAACTTTCCCTAATAATTAGAAAAATAGAAAAATAATTTTGCCTCACCCTGGAAGTAAATTTCGTTCTTTTCATTCTAATATCTGAAAAAAGTAAAAAGAAGATGGTTAAGCATACGGAAAGGACTGCAAAAAGGAATGCAAAAAACAGGTTATCCAGGAGCAAATGTTATAGAAAACACATTAGACTGAATTCCTCATTCAAACCTTTAGGGGTCTGAGTTTGTAAGGTCCATATCCAGTAACTTTCCCGTTGTAATAATTTTTGTTTGAAATCCTGTCCATGTTTTTTGTTCACTTTTTCTAGAATTTGCCAATGCAACTGTGAGACACCATGTTTATACTCATAAAAATGTTTTGCCAAAATGGTTTCTTGCTTTTTCTTATTTTGTGTATTCCCCACCTCTGGTTGATAATTGCCAATTACAGATTTGTGCTCGTTCAGGCGCACCTTTAAAGATCTTTGTGTCTGGCCTACATATGCCATGCCACACAGACATTTAATGCAATATACAATCCCTTGTGTGTTGCACGTATGTATCCCTTTGATTTTATGGGGAGTACCTTTCAGGGGATGCATTACCTTATCACCCTTAATGATCCCATTACAATGGCCACAATTTTGGCATGGATAAGTGCCGCTATCTTATTTATATTCCACTCTCCCATTTAAATCAGTGAATTCTGAAATTGGAAACTGCTGAATAAAATGCTAAATAACAAAAAAGAAAGAAAACTAATTGCAAATGTTTCCAAAAAACCATTCAATTCATTGTACTAAAAAGTCATTTTAAAAGTAAACCACACATTTCAACAGTGTATATCGATCCTCATTGGTTATAATTGGTGCTTAGTTATGCTATTTTTATCGTACGGGGTCTACATGTAAAGTATAGTGTAATTCAGTATATTGGAAGAATGGTTGGCAGTTACATGTGTAACATGTTTGTGGCATTTAGTAATTGGGTAAAATGATGGATCTGCCTATGATTTGGTGGTACTTAACTTTATATCGTCCTTGTAAACTACAAAAGAGTGACAGATTTTCCAGCCACTAGTCTGTCTAAGCATTAGGCAACCATTACAGATGTTTTGCCTCTTGTGTGCAGTGGGGCTACAATTTCTCAGTGGGCCATTGCTCTAATGCAGTGATCCCAAACCAGTAGCTCGCGAGCAACATGTTGCTCACCAACCCATTGGGTGTTGCTCCAGTGGCTTCAAAACAGGTGCTTATTTTTGAATTCCAGACTTGGAGGCAAGTTTTGGTTGCTTAAAAACCGTCTGTTCTGCCAAATAGAGCCTCCTGTCTGCTACCAGTCCATATAAGGGCTACCAAACAGCCAATAACAGCCATTATTTGACATCCCCATGGAGTTTTTAATGCTGGTGTTGCTCCCCAACTCTTTTTTACATTCAAATGTTGCTCACGAGTAAAAAAGGTTGGGGACCCCTGCTTAATGTAATCTTTAGTGTGCAGCACAAGTGCCAGTTTTGCTTCCCACCTCTTAACACATATAAGTAACAACGTGGATAAGCTTTTTAGCATGCTAACCAGTTTTGTTTGGTTTATAATCACAATGCCTTGGTGTCTGCATTTAACATTGTGCCCTACTTTGCAGGTGCTATTGGTGAGCAGTAGTCGGTATCCAGATCAGTGGATTGTTCCTGGAGGAGGGATGGAGCCAGAAGAGGAGCCTGGTGGTGCTGCTGTGAGAGAAGTCTATGAGGAGGTATCCATTAGAATACTCTATATTTGACTGGATTTGACCCTGCATTTTCTTTTTACAGCTGGCAATTTAAAAAAGCATGAGCAAGAGGTTAAATGAGTCGTTATACTAAAGATAGTAAACATCTATTGACCCACATGCTATAAATGAGTAAATGCAATTCAGAAGAAAATACTTTATGCTTATGTTCAGGTGTTTGCATTGTAGTTAAACAAGAATATCCTGTTCATCCTCTCTTGTGTGGCATATGCCTTGCCTTAGTGACCTTCACGTTGTCACCCAACTATGCTAGTATATGTTTTTGACCATTCTCATCACCCTACCTCTGGTGATTTTAGTAGTGGTGCTGTCCCTAGTATCTATGGAATTCAGTTCCTTTGGTTTAGGCTTACAGATAAAGCTGTAAGCCCTATATCTCCACTCCACAGATATCTAGTATAGGTAAATCTAAAAACCACTCTACTCAGTGATAGCAATACATATGAACCCTTAAAGAAAGACCCAACCAGTGGTTACAAGAAAAAGGTGATAGGTTGCCTACAACAACTTGAAAAGGAGAAAGCCATTGATATGAGTTTTATACCACCACCTATACCCCAGAGAAGCCACACCATGCTTATATGGACCAAGATACACAAAGAAGGAGCCCCACTAAGACCCATTGTCAGCAGCATAAATTCAGTGACATACAACATTGCAAAATTTTTGGCTAACATCTTAGCCCCGTTGGTAGGCAATACAGTGCATCATATCCAGAATGCCAAAGAGTTTGTAACCAAGATTCACAGTGTTACACTAGAGGCAGAAGAAACAATGGTATCATATGATGTCACTTCATTGTTCACATGTATACCTACGACAGAGGCAATTGAGACTGTAAGAAATCGACTGCAACAAGATAACACCCTCGGCAGCAGAACGAAGCTCAGTCCCAAACAAGTATGTTTGTTGCTAGATGTGTGCCTTAACACCACATACTTTCAAGTACAAGGACCTTTTTTATAGACAAAAACATGGCTGTGCAATGGGTTCTCCAGTCTCTCCCATTGTAGCAAACTTGTACATGGAGGAAGTGGAAAGGAGGACCTTACTTACTTTCCAGGGAACTACATGAGTCACTAGTTAAGGTATGTGGATGACACTTGGGTTAAAATCAGATCCAATGAAGTGGCGGCCTTTACCGAACACATTAACTCGGTGGACAATAACATCAAGTTCACAGTGGAAGATGTCCACCAGAACAAACTTGCCTTTTTGGACTGTTTGATATGTATCCAAGAGGGGGGTAACTCGAAGACTGAAGTGTATATAGGAAACCTACTCATACAGATCAATATATGTTGGTTGATTCCCACCATCTGCTGGAAAACAAACTGGGTGTCAGAACTCTGCACCACAGGACGGAATGTGTGGCAACTGAAACAGAGTACAAAGACAGAGCAAAACCACCTCATAGGAGCTTATGAAAGTGTGTGGCTACCCAGACTGGGCCTGTGTCAAAACAGCAGCTACCAAGCCCAACAGGAACACCAATAGAAATAACTGCCCAGAGACACATAGTAGGCGAAACATAGTCATCCCATATGTATCTGGAGTGTCAGAGAAACTCGGGAGGATTTTCAACAAACACCACGTCCCTGTGTTTTTTTAAAC
The DNA here is from genome assembly GCF_017654675.1 of Xenopus laevis. Classification (NCBI taxonomy): domain Eukaryota; kingdom Metazoa; phylum Chordata; class Amphibia; order Anura; family Pipidae; genus Xenopus; species Xenopus laevis. The sequence continues at coordinate 91,518,071 of NC_054376.1, read as the reverse complement.
CTAGCAACACACTGAGACAAAAACTGGTACACATAAAGGATCCAACACCAAAAGGAAAAACAAAGCAATGTGGTGAGGAGTGCACAGATCTTACATTGGGGAGACAAAACAACTGCTCACCAAGCGAATGGCTCAGCATAGGAGGGCAAACTCTACAGGGCAAAACTCCGCTGTCTTTCTACACCTAAAAGATATATATATATATATATATATATATATATATATATAATCTCTCTCTTGATCGGGCAGGATAAAAAAATCCTGTCGCATCTGTGCGTCTATGCGGTCCTGCGATCTGACCGCCCGTATCGGATCCATTATGATCCGATTGTTGGGCCCTAGGGCCCACGATCGGATCAGCCCAATATCGCCCACTTCCATGTGGGCATATCGGGGAGAGATCCGCTCGTTTGGCAATATCGCCAAACGAGCTGATCGCTAAGTCTATGGCCACCTTTACTCTCATAGTTGGTAGTCCTTATTGATTAGGGATTTTTTTTGTAGCCTATAATTAAGTGCATATAGTAGAAAACATTTTACACTGTACTTTGTGTAAAATGGAACGGTCGTCTCCCATGGACTCTATATCCAAATTTGATTTGGATTTGAAAAATGGTTTCCGTATTCTCTTCAAAAATAAAACAGTACTTGCCGTTAATCCAAACTATGATATTAATCCTTATTGGAAGCAGAACCAGTCTTTTAGGTTTATTTAATATTTACGTGATTATATAGTAGAGTTGGGGTATAAAGATCCAAATTACAGAAAGATCAGTTATCCAGAAAATCCCAGGCCCCCAGCATTCTGGATAAATGGTCCCATAACTGTACTGGTTTTGCTTTTATTGTGCGTGTTTACATGGGATTTTGTGAGTAGTTGCTGTAAGAAAATAGTTTGATTCTTTTTCCCCAAAAAACAGCTCTTTCAATTGGGAACTGCAATGTTCCCTATATTATAAGGCAAAAACATCTGTTGAGTGTTTTAGATAAGTAAAATATGCTTTTTCTTCTAAGGCATAAAGTTTACATCAAGTTTGTTATTGGCATAGTGTAGAACATACCTTTCGTTTATGTAGGCGTCTTTATAGTGTAAATGTTGTTTCTTTGTTGGCCCAGCATTATTGATGGTTTCTTAAAGGGGCAGTATACCCCTTATTTAACACATGCTTAATAGGGCTTGTTCTAGAAATACTTTAATACTTTTAAAATACTTTTTGCGTCAGGAAAAATCTTAGATTTTTGTTATTTCTTGAGTTACACAGGGCAAACCAAGAATTTGAAGTTACTTGATGTTTGGTCCTTGTGATATCACAATGTGATATGTTACAATTCTATTAAAAATTCTGTACTGTTTTTATAATAATAAAACTTGCTATTCTTCTCCCAGCAATCCATCTTCTATTTATGTAGAAGTTCAACATTTTGATGGACAGTTTGGTTAAATGCATTGTATCCAATGTTCAGATAACCAATTTCCATAATAAGATAAATGTAGAGACAGATTGATGAGAGGTGATTTAATTATTTATTTCAGAAAGAGTACAGTTTTTTTTTAAAACTGATTATGTCTAGAAGTTTTTGTCAATAAACATCATTTCATGGAAGCAGTGTATATAATTCCACTTTAAACTTGACTAATCTGTACGACAGTAACTTAAAGGGAAAACATAACCTATTTTATTTTTAATTATGTTTATGTCATCATTTCATGTTCTAATGGTTTATGTATCTGTATGTTTGTATGAGTGGGAGCTGCTAAAGTACTGTAAAATATTTGCTTCAGTGAAAGGGGGCCCAAATTATCATGAAAAATGTTAGTGGTGGGGGCGGGAATAAAATGGGCGTTCTGTGACGCAAAAGGGGGCAGAGCCACATCATGCAATGGCCAGAAGGCCGAAAAAGCTACGTTTTGAGCAAATTGGGGGCGGGCCAAGGGCTTTTTATAAGGGTATTACCAATTTACCAGCTTTACATTGCTAGTAAATTTGTAATACCGGCCCTGGCCTTGGCAGGTGTTTTACTGGCTAGGCCGGTAAAATACCGGCCGGGTGGCAACCCTACTTAAGAGATTATGCATCATTAACATCTGTCCCTTCCCCAATGGAGGTTACAGTCTAATGGGCATGTTTTAAAAACATTGGAGATGAATACCTAAACAGATTTCCATAGATGTTGCCCATAACAACCTATCGGATCTTTCTTTTGTTTTCTAACTTGTAGGTGACTCTTTAAATCGAATTGCTGATTAATTTCCATGTGCAACATCTCCAGAAATCTGTGGAGATATTTATCTCCAATGTTGGTAAACATGCCCCTAAGTTCACAATCTCATTCACCCTTTGGACAATTATATTCGAAACCAAAAAACCTGCTTATATGGTTAGGAGTGTGAAACTAATTTGAATATGCAAATTAGGGTTTTGTGTATATATATATTATGTCATCCTAAACAATTGTTTTTTTTTTTTTTTTTACTAGGCTGGAGTAAAGGGTAAATTAGGAAGACTTCTTGGAATTTTTGAGGTGAATATGTTTCTGTTATTTTTAAAATAATACTGACCATGTTTCAATTAGGGTTCTTGACATGTATTGTCCTTAGGATCTATTGAAATTCCTCTAATGGGCAGTTCAACAGTGTAATTTATGCAAGTGCTTTACTCTTGGCACAGTTGGTTATGTTGCCTCTTAAAAGACCAGTAACCTCCAAAAGTCTATAACCTTTAAAGTGTGCATTTGTTGATTGAGCACCTACAAATCAACCATTTATCGACGACAGACAACTTTTATGTGAGAAATGTTTCATTCCCTGGTTATTTAGAAACCATGGATGACAATGCATAACTCCCCCATTACAACAGGCGCAGTACTACTGTATTCTTTGTTGTCAAGATGGCCACCGCATGTGTAAAAAGTACCTGGCCGACAGCCCTGGGGATGCGATATGAAATATATTGGGTAGCGCTGTATATGTGGTGTGTCACAACAGCTGCAGGCAAAGGAGGCAGGAAAGAAATTAACAGGCACCGATCCACATGTTAAACAATACGAATTACATATAGCTTGCTGTTTCCACCTTCATACAGCCCACGTAACTATAGAAAGCAGACACTACTATTCCTATTGGTGCAAGTAATAAGGAAGGTAGGTCATTAGTGGTCACTGCTGGTCTGTGTTTACATTAAATCAGTGAAAAGCTTCTGCTTGATTTAGTTTAGCGCACATGTTCTTACTGCTCCTGTGAACTGCACAGAATCGTGGTCTTGGTCTGACAGCAGAAGTGACTATGGGAATTTTTTACTATACTACTAGCCAGTATTTCTACAGGTATTTCACTTGTACAGCAAAACTTTGGGGGTCATTTATCAACACTGGGCAAAGTTGCCCATGGGCAGTTAACCATGGAAACCAATCAAATTGCTGCATTCATTGTTCTCCCTACAGCTGCCTGAAAAAAGCCAAGCACTGATTGGTTGCTATGGGTTACTGAAAATTTGCACAGTGTTGGTAAATGAGCCACATTATTTCTTGGGGGTCCCTTGTCCTTTAAATGATTTTGAAACAGTGGCTGTACCATTTGGAAGAGATTTTTAGGGTGAAACTTTCATCTTTGTTAGCATCATAGACCCTGGACCTTGACATACCACAGGGGACCCAATAGGTTTCCATATTACCTCCGTGTACAAGTGCAACACATTTCCCCTTATATATTAATTAACACTGCAAGGATGATATCTGCTGTGTTATTGGTAAGTTGTGGCTGACCGCTTTGTACTTGTGATTTTATGTATTTCCCGTTGATACAGCAATTTTCTTTCATCCAAGCAGAACCAAGATCGAAAGCATAGGACGTATGTTTATGTGCTCACTGTGACTGAAGTACTGGAAGACTGGGAAGATTCTGTAAATATTGGTAAGCTGTGATAACCTTTAACCCTATGCCTGCTATCAGAATTTCACATTTGTGTTTACCGCCAGACACTTTTTCAACATATTGTGCTCTCTTTCTTTAGAGACGTTAGGGGCTATATATTGTTTGTTTTTTTTGGGGGGGTGGGGTGGAGGGGGCAACATAAACATTGCTTCTAAATGTTAACTGAACAGAGACCTATATCAGAAACATTTTATTGAATGCATGAAAATGCAACGGATTTAGAAAATCTGAGTCTCCCAAATATGCAAATGTATATAGGTTTATTGATATATTGGATGTACCTATACTAAATATACCATGACCTGGATGAATGAAAATCTTCATAGTCATATTGCCTTCTGTATATATAAAAACATTTTTATAAGTAGACATTCTGTCAAATTGAACATGGGTAAATGTGTTCCTATTCCAAAACGAACTACAATGCTTTGCTAAAATTACCAAATTTAAAAAAAAAAAATTCAATAAATTTAGAAAAATCTCCTTTAATTCATGCATTGTATCTGCCACTTGCCATTATGTATCAAGGTAAAATATAAGGATATTTTACCTTGATACATAATGGTAAGTGGCAGATACAATGCATGAATTAAAGGAGATTTTTAAAAATGTACTTGCATATTGCATAGGTTTATCCAACTGTGTGGCATGGAGAGACCCCTAAATGCAGACCATGCATATGAATTCTAATGGTTTTCATTTCAACTACTCCAAATCGGCTTGTTTCCTGATTGCTTTTGGCTACTACTTATTGCCATCTGACCTATAGCCCAGGAGCCAGATGGATCCTATACAAGTGGCCATAATTTGTATGGCCACATTCTTATGTTCCATTTATTTGAGCATATAACCTGAATGACTGGACACCGGAGCTCTTCCTCATCTGCCGTTCTTATAACATGGATATATTGTACGTAAGGAGATTATGTTCTCCAACAAGTCCATGGTACAGTAATATCTGTTAGGATCATCAACCTAACATTTACAATCTAAAAAAATGCTTTAAAAGTTAAAGGAGAACTAAACCCCAAAAATAGCATGTTTTGTATACTGAACTTATTGCACCAGCCTAAAGTTTCAGCATCTGAAATAGCAGCAATGATCCAGGACTTCAACCTTGTCACAGGGGGTCACCATCTTGGAAAGTGTCTATGACACTCGCATGCTTAGTGGGCTCTGAGCAACTGTTGAGAAACTAAGCTTAGGGGTTGTCACAAATTATCCAGCAGAAAATGAGGTTTCTCTGTAATATAAGATGATGCTACAGGGCTGATTATTTAATTCTGATGCTAATTGCACTGGTTTCTGTGCTGCCATGTAGTAATTATCTGTATTAAGTACTAATCAGCCTTATATTGTGACATTTCTATTCTATGTGTACTGTATAATGTGAGTGGGTCCCTAAGCTCAGTAAGTGACATCAGCACAGAGCATGTGCAGTGAATCGGCAGAAAAGAAGATGGGGAGCTACTGGGGCATCTTTGGAGACACAGGTCTTTACTGCTAAAGGGCTGTGGTTGCCTTTGGCTCGTACAGAAGCCCACAAAATAATGTAAAACATTTCTAGATACATCTTTAGTTTAACTTTCCTTGTCCGTTAAATACTTTAACCATGAAGCTTTACTCTTGAAACCATTTCATGTTAAAACATAACAGCTTTTTTTTTTTATTTATTTGTAGGGAGAAAGAGGGAGTGGTTCAAAGTGGAAGATGCCCTGAAGGTCCTGCAGTGCCACAAGCCTGTACATGCAGAATATTTGGAAAAACTGAAATTGGGATGCTCACCGACGAATGGAAATTCAGTGGTGCCTCCAATCCCAGACAACAATTCTCTCTATGTTACGTCTGCACAGACTTCTAGCCTGCCATCGACTGTGAGATAAGCTATGTGCATTGTGGGATGGTGCATCATACGAGAAAATGGTCCTAGATGTTGTTATGCCGACATCCTTACAATAAGGCCTGGATTCTCCGTGTTTTGTTTTTCCTTCTTTCTCAACAATTTTGCCATCCTTTCTTTGTTTTTAACAATGTAAATTAGTATTTCATCAAACCAAAGCCCTCTGGATTTTTAAGATGCCCCAATGGACATTTTTTCCACTCCTGTCTTATGTATATACAACTGCTGTGGTTAACATAACTTTTTTTTTTTTTTTTTTTTGGGTGGCCATTTTTTCCTTACCTGCTTTGTTGCTGGAAGGGCTCCGTTTTATTTTTAGATGCATGGTGGACTCTTGGTGCTATGCATTAAATTTCCTCCTGTGTCGTACAAGGGCGATCTTGAAAACAAAACCTTGTTCTCTTCTAGAAGTGTGGCCTTTACCAAATTTAGCTCTGGGGAGGGTCTTTTTGCCTTGCTAACTGCACCAGAAGAATTAACTGGCTTTCAAATATGTTCTACTCTAGTATGATAAAGTAAAACAACTGTGGCATGTTAGCAGCAATAGGAGAATTAGTATAATCTATGGTTTGATTGTATAGATAGCACCACAAGTATATTGTAGCATGATTCATATGGCTTTTCCCTGAAAATTTTCTTCAAAATGTGTGCCATTTTTACATTTTAATATTTACTATAAGAAATTCAGATTGCCTAACTGCTACTAATCTGTCAGAATGTCGGTGAGTTATTTTTTTTTCTAGTGGGACATATCCGTTATCCATTAGTATCATCACTTTCATTTTGTGGTTTTTTTTTTTTTTTTTCCCCCCTCTTTGAGATTGATCTGCTTTTTGGAGTAGAAAGGAAGTTTCTGTAACTAGATATGCATTCTAATATGACTTGGAGTGTTGAGATAGTTGGACTTGTTTAATGCAGAAGTGATCGGCTTTGGGGCGAAAGCGCTTCGCAAAGCATTTGTCAGTGTCACATTGGAAAACCATATTGTAGCATCCAGCAATGTTGCTGCATTATTTTAAGCACTCTGTAAGGATACAATCCTGAACAAATATGAAGTGTAAGAGTTTCCATAGGTTCCAATGTAAGAGGCATATACTTGCACCTTCTGTGAGCTCATAAATAGCCGGCCCTTGTTTCATGGGAGCTTGAAGCCTCTGCTTCCACTTAAAGGAAAGAAAAAGTTGTCCATTTACTGTTTTTGTTTTTAAGATTGCTGAAGAGCAGCATGTGTCCTAAATTAAACTCCAGTTCAGGGTCTCTGATTCACTTGTGTGTACAGTGATGTGCCTACAGCTATTGGGGTCTGTTTCCAAACGATTGTTTCCTCCACCTTGTTGCCATGGAATTATTCCTTTAATAAATATGCCTCCGTATGTGTGCTAAGTAGCTGGATACAAAGCTGGGAATACTCATTAACATCTGGTGAGGTTGGGCAATGAGTGGATATTTGCCTCAGTTGGCAGTGGGCCATATCAAATCAAGCTGCTCCCCAAAGGCCAACAATCGCATCATAATAGAGTCCTGTGCAGAACTATTGATAAGGGGACAGCAATAAAGGGCTTGTGCAGTCCTTGGCATTTTCTAGCCTTTCCAATCGATATCTTACTGAAAAACTGCCAGATCTCTATTGAGAAGCCTAGAAAATTATAGACAGCTTGATAGGAAGGCCCCATACACTTGCTGGGAAGCTGCTGACTTGGCCTTGAGGGGCTTAGCTGGCAGTTTATATTGATCTTAAATTTGGCAGACACTTAATCTTCCCAGTGCCTGCCTACCTACTAAATCAGTAGTTGTGTCTAGTGCAGTTTGATATTGAATCTCTATAATGATAGGCACATTTCACCCAATACATATTTATGGCAGTCAAGTCAGCATATTTAGAGTTCTGTAAATGTGTTGCTAAACCCTCAAAAGTTTGAGCACGTGTATTTCTAATCCACTCAGTGAGTTCTCTACACCCTTACACTAAATAAAAACCGTACAGATAGTGCACCTTTCATTGTTGTGGGTTCCCCCGAATACAAGGTATTTTAGTGCACATCTTGATCTTGCCTGTGGTTGTTAGTGTGTAGCATTATAACACAGCTTTTTATTTTAGGCAAGACCAGAAACACTTGCTGCAAGAACATCTCAAATCTCCTGTAAGCGCTTCTCTTTGGCTACAGCTGTCCTGCCACCAGATTAGTCCTTGAATGCTGTTGCCATCATTGCCAACAGCAGCTGAGCTTCAAACAAATGGGTGGTTTAAATTCCCTATATTCCTTGCTAACGCAGTTACCTATGTGGCTAAACGTACAGGTTGTGTTATTGCCAATGCTTAAGACCTGGGATTTCCCAGGTAGAACATATTTCCATTATTTAGATCACTGTTCATAAAATCTATGAAAGCACCTTTAATTATTCAAATAACCAAAAGATTTACTGTGAATTAACAGCAGTCACAAGGCATTGGTATTATTAATGACAAAGTAAATCATAGTTGAAATGGTACAGAAGCAGATGTGTAATTATTGTAATATTAATTGTGTAAAACACACTCTCTCTCACTCACTCTCACACACACACTCTCACTCACTCACTCTTACACTCACACACACACACTCTCTCTTACACTCACACACACACTCTCTCTCTCACTTTCTCTCTCACACACACACTCTCTCTAACACACTCTCTCTTACACTCACACACTCTCTCTTTTCTTGTTACACCAAAAACTGCCACAAATAAAATCAAGCACATCTAAACATTGCAGCCCACTAGATTCCTCATATCCTATACATGCCTTTGTTACCCATATATGTTTGGCATACTTAACCAAACACAAGTAGCATAATGTGCTGTACATTTGGTTTCACCCTAGGGTGAGTTTTTGTTGGGCTAAACATGTTTACGAAGCCAAATGGGCAGGGACAGCCTTTCATTCTGTGTTCAGGCAGGTTTGAATGATGGTATCCCGTCATTCATACAACACTATGGGGGTTGTTTATCAAAATCCGAATTTATCTAACTCATTTCTGAAATATACTGTGACCAAATCTGCACGGATTTCCCCTAATGTATCAATACATTTTAAATTAGAAAAAAATATGTTGAGAAAAATGATTCAATTCGCGCCCTATAATATTTTCTACAGCCAAGTTTTGCAACATTATCAGCCATTATTCTTTCAGACATTAGAGTGCCACCGATAAAAATGTCCTGAAATGGTCCAGCCCTGATATCAGTCTGAGAAGCTGAGGCGCTATGTGAATATTGAGCTTCACTGTGATCATCTGACAAACCTGAACAACTGGAGCCAATTCGCTTGGAAGTATGAGCCAAAGTCTTTCAGAAGCAGTGGGCAAAGCTACAGATATACCTCAAAAGATTTAAAGCTGCTATTGGTGCGAAAGTTGGCTTTGTGCATTATTAAAGAGTAGAAATTGAATATTTAAGCAGGCCATACACTGCACAGCTGCCCACACAAATAGCCACATCACCAACGATCACATAATACACTGGGACCTGTTGATTGAGGACTATATCAAAATGCCAATGTGCTCCACATGTCTGTTGAGCAAGCCCTATTGTGGGGAAGCTTGCCGTCTGGTTGGTATTTAACCGGCCTGGCCAGTAAAAATTATGCTTCACCCTAATGTTATTAATAGGGAAAAAATATAAATATATAGGAAGACTGGTATTTTTTACTTAAAAAGGCGGCAACCCTAATTGTGGGCCCCATACATGGACCAATACATTGCTAAATAATTTTAAAAAATTGGCTTTTAGTGATTTGAAAAAGAAAGTGAGAGTACATTTCAGTCATTTTCAGTGTAGGATTAGTTAAAGGAAACTATACCCCTCAAACAATGTCTATAAAAATATATTGCATAAAACAGCTCATATGGAATGCAACATGCGTCCCACCTGCATTTGGCGCTTACATACGTCTGTGTGAGTACAGCCCCCCTTGACAATAATTGTGTGCGTTTACTCCTGCAGCTCAACGGAAGAAAGCGGAACGCAGGGGAGCGCAGCCAAAAACGCCCATGTGTACGAGCCCTTAATGTGCAGCGCAGGATGGAAAGCCTGGTGGATAACTGTTTGATAACTACAATCAGCAGAAACTCATTAATAGAAAGCTGTGGTTGAGCATCATCAGGGGGGCCAAGAAACAGATGCAATTGTATTGGTGTTTTAAGTAGCTATCTTATTTATCAGTGAGAAATATAGCAAATTTAACCTAACTCTGCCTCCATAAAACCACATAGAATCTATTTAGATTTTCCTGCCAATGTAGCGCTACTATTAAACATGAAATTGTGCCTGTACACATAGGCAGCATAGGCATAGGTTATACCCCACAATTCTGCATATCCAAAATTGACGCGTATCCTGAAAGCAAAATATTTCAATGGAAAATCCGAGGACTGAAACAGACTTTCAGAGAAGCTTGAAACAAGTCGTATAAATGTCCCTGCCAATTGCATGAGAGGGCTACCATTTGGAAAATAATTCAGGCTATTTTGCTTCTCCCCCGTTGTTAATAGACTGCAGGACTGCTTCCATACAAAGTCATTTTATAGTCCCGTTATTCTTCCAGGGAGTCTATGGGTAGGAAAGGGAGACAACTTGTCTATGGGTAGGAAAGAACGCTCTTGTGTAAAGCTGGCCATAGACGCAAAGATCTGATCGAGGATTCGTATGATTTTCGGACCATGTGTGGAGAGTCCCGACATTTTTCATCCGGCGGAGATCGGTCGATTGGACAGGTTAAAAGATTTCTGTCGGCTGCCGATAATATCTCTGCATGTATTGCCGATCAGACGATTTTCAGTGGGAGACTGTCACTAGCTTCGGTCAGACGTAACTTTCGTACGATTGCTGTCAGGGGCAGAACATCGGCTGATCTGTTCTTTTACTACTTTATTTGATCGGAATGGTTAGTGACAGGTCGGGAGATAGGAAAGTCCGATCGTACAATGATTCATACAATCGGATCTTTGCGTATATGGCCAGCTTAATAGTGGGAACTTTATGGAATTATGGAGACTTTAGTCTGTTGTACTGAGCGCTATTGGCTAATCACTAGATCACTAGATGTTTGGGTCCCTATATAGGAGACCTCATTCTGAGCTGTGAGGATGACTAGTCCCTTTTTGACAGTGTTGCTTTTTCTGTAGATATTTTGTGTCCAGCAATTCTATTCCATGTAAAAAAAAAAAAATTTTTGTAAATAAACCAGTAAAATTAAACCTTTTGTTACGCAACACAGATTTTCTTCTACTTGTAAAAATGCTGCTATGAATTAAAAAGAAATTGAGTGCGGTTACACCTTTTTTTTTTTTGGTTAAAGAAAGAGCGGTGCCACAGTCGTTTTATTAATTATCCTTGTGCCAATTAATTGCCTTTCTACCTTGGAGTTAATAGTACTATGTATATTTCTATTTGTTAGCTGAAGTCATTTTCTATTCATTCCTTAATGAATCCTCAGTGACTTTTGCTCTGGGAAGCTGCCGTTTACCTGATGTTATCCCACCACTGTACAACTTCCACATGTGCTAGCTTCTTGGTCAAGATCGAAGGCCTTCATCCAGTTATTGACATAATCCACACATTTAAATTGCAGTTCCCTTCTCTTACTGAGCCAGCAATGTCTAATTTGAGAAGTGCTAAACTTATCATGGTGGCTACTTTGGGGCCTAGTGTTCATATGGGAATTTTAGGTACCCTAGACCTGTCTAGCACAGCATTACCTACTCATTGGGGTATATTTATCAAAGAGTCACTGTCCTCTAGAGTGAAATCCCGCCACTCTCCATTTCTCTGGGATGTTGAAAGGCATATTTATCAAAAAATACTCCCATAGAAATGAATGGAGAGAGGAGGAATTTCACTCTAGAGGACGATGGCGACCTCTAACTTCACTCTAAATAAATATGCCCCATTGAGTGAGAAAATACTTGCTGGTTTTATTTTAGAGTTTTTTTGAGTTTGTACATTGTCATTCTCATGTTTTTATTTCCAATTAGGATTTCGGTTTAGGATTTGGACTTTTTCAGCGGGATTCAGATTCGTCCGAATCCTTCTGCCCAGCCGAACCAACTCCTAATTTGCATATGAAAAATAAGGGCGGGAGGGAAATTGCGTGGCCACAAAACAAGGAAGTAAAAAATGTTTTCACCTTCCCATCCCTAATTAGCATATGCTAATTAGGGTTCAGTTCAGTATTCAGCCGAATCTTTCGCTAAGGATTTGGGGGTTCGGCCGAATCCAAAATTTCCAATGAGCTAGAGTTTGTGAGAATGTTCAGTAAAAGATCCATGCCTGAAATCAATGTGTAGCAGCAATTCAGTTTTGTGTCATCCTGCTGCCTCCCTGTCCTGGCAAGGATTTGGCGAATGAGCGTCCAAGAATAAACTGCCTAATGGTTCATTTCCACCCTGCCTTCAGACACCATTCATATGTAAGGAATATTTTCAGTTCCTTTTTTACAATGGTCTTAAACCACCCAATTCACATGAATCAGTGGCCAAAAAGGCCCATCTCTCAAAATGACTCCTACATCCAGTCATTTTTATAGCTTGTTGGCATTGCTTTCCAAGAATTTTGTGCAGAATGTTTGATTTGCAAATACAGTACAACATCCTCCTTCATCAAGGACCCAGATATCTCTTTAGCAAGCGTCTCTTAAAGGATAAGTCTACTTTTATAATAAGTGAATGTAAAATTGACGAGGGTGCTGTTCTAAGAAATTTTTCAATGTACATTCATTATTTATTTAGTTTTTATTCCAAGATATTAAAGGATACATGTACTGTTAATATGAATGGATTTTGTTACAACAGCGCCACCTGCTGATCAGTTTCTGACCACCAAGTAGTGAAGGAAGTTGTCAGGAGAAAGAAAGAGGCTGATCTGATGTTCTTCTGCTTAGGAAAGGTTTGAGAAAGGTTTTTAATGGTTTTCCTTAGCAGAATCAGAGCAGCCTCTTTCTTTCTCCCGATAACTTCTTAAGCTGGCCATAGACGCAAAGATCCGAAATGAGGATTCGTACGATTTTCGGATTGTGTGTGGAGAGTCTCGACATTTTTCGTGCCATGGTGATCGGTTGTTCAGTCGATCGGACAGGTTAAAAGATTTCTGTCAGCTGCCAATAATATCTCTGCGTGTATTGCCGATCAGAAGATTTTCAGTGGGAGACTGTCACCAGCTTTTGTCGGATATAACTTTCGTACATTGCTGTCAGGGCAGAACATTGGCTGATCTGTTCTTTTATTACTTTATTTAAACTGAAGGTTAGTGGGAGATTGGGATGTCCGTTCATCCGATATTGCAGGTAAATCTGCACATCTATGGCCAGCTTTACTTGACTACTCAGTGAATAGAATGGTCGGAAACTGACCAGCAGGTGGCGCTGTTTTAACAAAATTCCTTCCCATTAACAGTACGTGTATCCCTTTATATCTGGAAATAAAAAGAAAATAAATAATGAATGTCAATTACAAAAGTGCTTAGAATAGCACCCTCATCAATTTTACAATCACTTATTTTAAAGGTTTACGTATCCTTTAAAATATATCTTCTGAATGTTATACAGTATATAATAAAATGTCCCCCCCCCCCTTTGACAGGAACTCTGCTCACAGTTTAATACTGCTTCTAACCCCCTTTTCCAACACCAGGGTGCCCAGCTCCAATACTCTTCTCCACTTTACCTTTCTTGTAAATGTCTAATTCCTTTCGATGGGCCTATAGATTTACCTTTGCAAAGGAATTAACTGATGTTTCATAAATGTTTTTATTCCTCTCTTTACACTTTCAGGGGCAAAACTTGTGGTTTCGCCTCAAGATCTTATATGGTCCCCAATGCGCTAAAAACAATTGACCATATAATATACACTGTATATAAAACCCCTCCACATTCTGGTGTTACTGGGCTGAGAAGTGCATGTGTTACACTAGTTTTCCTACTGAAGATAAACGTTCTGTTAAAAGAGGTACATTTATCAAAGGTCGAATTTCGGATTCATGTGAGTTTTTAAAAACTCCCATTAATTCAGAAATTCGACCAATCAAAAATTTATTTAAAAAAAACTAGTTTTTAAAACGTGGATCAATGAAATCGATCCAAAAACTCGAATCGAATTTGCTTTGAATATTAAAAAACTCTGAAAAAAACTTGAATGTCCGAAAGGCTGCAAAAAACAGCAATTCAGCCGGTTTTAGGTGCCGAATAGTCGAATTTGAGTTCTTAAAGGGCCAGATTATCTAATTACATCTAATTTGAATAACTCCCTAGTCTAATTTGACTATAAAAAAATGACAATTTCCAATTCGACCCTTGATAAATCTGCCCCTAAGTCTCGCGTTGGGCGTCTGATCTCTTTTCCCCAGTCCAATAATCTGCTACATCTTTTAGATGCCCCTTTTTCTGCAGCAGATATGGAGAAATCAAACTGATTTTAAGAAACGGTGTAAAGTGCAAAGAATTAAGCTTGTGAAGACGTATTCTTAGAGGTTAGAATGCATGATCTTTTGTAACTCGAACTGTATGTGTTTGATAAATGTGTAAAGATAAAAAACAAATGTACAGTATTGGCCTCGATCAGAAAAATGTCCACCTTGTGGCTGTCTGTCCAGTGCTGAGATTGTCAGGGAAGATGGGGGTCGGCTTTATAGGGGGCCACAGGTTGGACATTGCTGATGAAGGTTTTTAGGTAAGGTATACATTTTTCTTGTTTAATATTTTGGGCACCATATTAACATATTAGCTTTTGCTCGTGCCAAGTAGTTTTTCTGAGGGGTAATTCACACACACAACCTCTATGCAACATAAGAACATCCTCTAATAAGCAGCCCTTGGAAACATCCCACTGCTCATGGAGAGCTCAGTGCACTTAAATCTTCTCCGAGATGTATCCCTTTTGTTGCATCCGTTCTTTTGCTGCTGGATTTGGGTTTTGTAGTATTTTCTTTTGCTTAGATGTGTCATATAACAAATATGGTTTTCTACTCCGAGCTCGGTTGGAATTCTATGGAAGGGTAGTCGTCGGTACTTGCAGTACTGAACACCTGATTTGTCTGTAGTTGCTCAATATTCACCTACATTATTTAGCAGTGGAACAGCCCAAAGCTGCACCAATGACTATAAGGGCTCTTACACGGGCGGTTTTTCCTGCGCTCCCCCGCGTTGCACTTTCTTCCGTTCAGCCGCAGGGGAGCGCAGGAGTAGACGCACTCAATTATTGTGAAGGGGGCTGTACTCACACAGATGCATGTATGCGCCAAACGCAGGTGAAACACAACATGCTGCGTTTGGCGCTTACATGCGTCTGTGTGAGTACAGCCCCCTTCACAATAATTGAGTGCGTCTACCCCTGCGGCTGAACGGAAGAAAGCACAATGCAGGGGAGTGCAGGACAAACCGCGCGTGTGTACGAGCCCTAACTAAGATTTGCTTCCCCGAAGGGCTAAAATATCTAGTGTGTATGTGTGATAATATTGTGTGTGTGTGTGTGTACCTCTGTGTGTATATTTGAACTGAATCAAACAGGCAAGTGAGGCCTAGTTTCAAATTCAAGAACAAAGGCTGTGACAGTCACATGTTGAACATTAAAGGTTAAAATGTGAAAAACTTGCTTCATTCATTGTCATCACAAATGTCATGGTGGGGAATGTGTACATATTTATATAAATATTTCAATTTTGGGAGTCCGTGTATAGAATATACAAAAGCTTTTATTATACAGAATTTGGCTGTATATTATTTTTTATGGAACAATCTGATGTTAATTCTTACATTTTGTTTGTGGACTGAACCAGCTCATTAAAATTGTAAATGATCCCCAGTCACGGTGGTGGTGTTTTTTTTTTTATTGCGTTCACTTCTATCCTGAACCTTTTAATGACTCATTTCTGTGCTTTTATCTCTAGTACTGAAACGAAAAGTACATTAGAAGCTTTTTAAAGGACAAGCAAAATAGTAACTGCATTAAATAGCTTTAGGGTCTGGCCAAACGGGCAGATTCACGTAGATTAGTCGCCAGCCGTCAAATCGTCTCTTCTTCGTGCCAACTAATCCCCCCGATTTGCCTTCCCCTGCCTTCCACTGGCTAAAATGAAAATCGCCTGGGGGAAGGCACACGGAGCACACATTTTCCGAAGTCACACGTAATTGCCTCACGAGGAAACTTCAGGTGACTTTTGAAAACGACTTTCATTTTAGCCAGCGGAAGGCAGATTGGGATCTCCCCGAATCTGCCCATGTGGCCAGACCCTTAAATACTCCAGAACAATGTATATAAATCTATAAAAGTAATATTTTTAGTAGTATGTGCCATTGGCTAATCCTAAATAGAAAATTGCCATTTTAAGAATTAAGGGCCCCTGGGATCCTACAATTTACGGTGCACACATACAAACCATACATGTTAGGTCACATGAGCCAATTAACAGACAGAGTTTTGTCTTTTGCTTCCACACTTCTTCCTGTTACAGTTAGAGCTGTAGTATTTCTGGTCAGGTGATCTCTGAGGCAGCACACAGACCATCACGAAATGGTGGCTCAAGGCAAGAGATGTAAAAAGACAATATTTAATATGCCACTTAATATACTTAATATACTGTTGACTATTTGTTGCTTAAGTATTCCATTTAGGGGCCGGCCGCATTGTTCGCTTGTGAGCAGGGTCGCACTGCTGGCCCAAATCTGCACTCCACCATACAAAGGCTTCTTAATACCTAAAAAATACATGGGGGGGCGCAGCATGGGGAGGGCCGGAGAGGGGGCCCCAGGTCCCTCAGTCTGACCCTGCTTGTGAGAAACAAAGTAAGTTACAGCACAGCAAGTCATTTCAAGGAGAACTAAAGCTTAACTTAAGAAGTAGGCTTTTAATGTTGTACGTTATGTTTTGGGCTTTAGCAGTAAAGATCTGTGTCTAAAGATGAGCTTAGGGACCAACTCACAATATACAGTACATATAGAATAGAAATGTCCCAATATAAGGCTGATAATGACTACATGGCAGCACAGAAACCAGTGCAACTAGCATCAGAATTTAATAATCAGCCAATCTCATTTTCTGCTGGATAATTTGTGATGACCCCTAAGCTTCGCTTCTCAGAGTGGGCTCAGAGCCCACTGAGCATGTGAGTGTCATAGATATTCCAAGATGGTCACTTCTTGTGCAGGGGTGTTTCAGATGCTGCTGCTGCCCCTGTCCTGCTCCGCGATTAAAAATAAGCAACGGAGCAGGTCAAATGGGGCAGCATTTCTAATGCAATGAGCACAATAGTGCTCTCTGCACTAGCGGAGCACATTTCATTTAAAACCCGGAAATTCAGCTCTTAAAGTTACAAGAGGCGGCTTTTTGCCGCCCCGGTAACCGGCTGCTCTGCTGCCTGAGGCAAGGTTCTCACTTTCAGTGTCAGACTGGGCCAGCTGGACACCGGGAAAAAACCTGGTGTGCCCCGCCGGCCCAGGTCTGTACCCATATCTGCCTCTTAATTCCGTGACCCACTATAGCGGAGGTTGCTGCAAAAAAAAATCTTGGGTGCACTCTGTGTGTGCACATGCGCACAACCAAGGCGGCGGTCGCATGCGTATAAACGCGGCGATGCGCGCATGCACAGACATGCGGCGAACACGCCGGTGCAGCAGGGGGGCGAACGAAAAGTCGCAGGTAAAAACTACACATGATAAAACTGTCGGATGAAGATGCAGCTTCCTGTGTTCACATCTGACAGTCGTGTCTTGTCGGATGGAATGTCGTTTTTACCTGCAGATTGCACTTCCATTATATTTGGACGCCTGAGACTACATCTGACTCGTCTCCATGTTGTTCCGACACGATCCTACAAAAGACGCCCATGGAGTTAAGCCATCATATTCAGAAAAAATGCCTGTGTGTAAGAGCCCTTAAAAAATACATCTAAACACAATATATGTGTTTTTTTCACTTTTAGCAAGTGTGCCTTTGACAGCCTCATAAAACACTGCAACATAAATGTGCATTCTTTAGATGGTAAGGCCACAGTAAATTCCAAAAAACGTATTTTTTTTTTCCTTACAAAACTAACATTCAGAAGTCACATATACAGAAATATGATGGGCTGTAATAAACAGTCTAAAGCTTGCTACTTGTCTAGCAACCAATCAAAAACCAAACCAAAATTTTAGACCTATAGTTGTGATGTGTGGGTCGGGTAAAACCCGAACTGAACCCACCCTCCCACAACCCGCGCTTGCAGCCAGTTGTCCCTGTGCTCCCCTACTCTCAGGTTGGGGGTAACTGTAGTTTTATTTTTTTTTTATTTTTTTAATCTCTCTTTATTGGTTTTCTTTTCATTATAAAAAGGTAAAAAGGGTACAGAAGGAAAGAAGGGGAAGGGGAGTAAAAACAGAGATTTACAGTCAATACATCCTTTACAACCCAGAATAATACATTTCTGCAGAACACTTCATCACATCCAGACACCTTTACCTGCTTGGTTAGAATACCCATTTAGACTGACCCCTTATATCTTGTCCTAACTTGTCATCCAACTAGTTCCCACTTTCTCAACCATGGTCCCCATGTTTGGATATATTGTGGTGTATTATTATGCCGTAGGCTCGTAATCTCCTCTAGTTTTCTGGTTTCTTCTACTAGATTCATCCATTCCATTTCTAAAGGAGGTGTCTGTTCCTTCCTTTTTTTTGGTATCATAGCTATTGCTGCATGTAAGAGATGTAGTGTCAATCTGTCTGCTAGCATTCTATCCTGGCTGTCTATATGAAACAACAATAGCCTAATATTTGAATAGTGAATCTCTGAGCCTGTTATTTCGTTTATCCTATCCACCACCTTTTTCCAAAATGGGATAATTTTCTGACATGTGAACCATATATGTTTATAAGTGCCTTCCTCCGACTTACATCTCCAACATTCCCCTGACATGGCTGGGAAGATCCTATGAAGTTTTTCCGGAGTGTAATACCACCTGGTAATCACTTTGTACAACATTTCTCTTACTCGGGAGGCTCTGGAAGTTTTATGTATCTTTTTCATTATTATCCTCCTAACCTGTGGGGACAGCTCTGTCTCCATTTCCTTTTCCCACGCATCAAAATATTTATTATAGGATGGTTCCTTATTAGAAAGTAAGAGCTTGTATACTAGAGATATAGAGCTAGTCTTTGATTTATTTAGTTCCAATATTTTTTCCCATGCCGACATTTCTATCTCATCCTGCTTTATATTTTGTGTGTTAAAAAAGTTGTGTAGTTGATAATAACACCACAAATCTCTTGGGTGGGAACCCCATATTTCTTGGATGTCCCTTAATGCTATCAATCTGCCCTTCTCTAAAAAATCCACCATTCTTGTTTCTCTCCCATGAAACTGACCCCATCTCATGAACACTTTAGGTTCTAAACTTGGGGGAAAGTCCGGGTTCAACACAAGGGGTTGTAGCCTCGGAAAAGTGGACATCAGATTGTACTCTTTTCTGTGTTTGTACCACAATGATAATGTAACCGATATTACAGGGTGAGACACCAAGTCCTTAGGTCTATAAGTTGAACGTGACCATAACAAATTACTTAATGGAATATTGGACAAATCCTGTTCTATTTCTATCCATTGTTTACCCTCGCTTTTCCTATACCAATGCTGGGTCCTTACCAAGTGAATTGACACATAGTATATATAGGTGTCCGGTATTGCCAAACCCCCTCTATCTTTAGATACAGTGAGTCCATCATACTTACACCTCGGAGTTTTCCCTTCCCATATGAACTTATTATATAATGCTTTTACCTTATCAAAAAATAATTTAGGTACCTTGATTGGAATCGTTTGCAAAAAATACAATATTTGTGGCATTATAGACATTTTGATAGCCTGTATCCTCCCAAACCAGGTTAGACCCAGTGTTTTCCATGAGACCAATTGATCGTTCACTTTTTTAAGTAGTGGATTAAAATTAACCTGGTACAGAGCTGTTGGATCATTAGTGATTTGCACCCCCAGATATTTAATCTTCTCCTGTGACCATCGAAAGGGAAAATTTAATTCTATTGCTGTTTTAGTTTCCTTTTTGAGATTTATATTTAGTGCTTCCGATTTACTCGTATTCACTTTAAAGTTGGAAACTTTACCAAATCTAGATAGCAAGAGCATTAGATTAGGAAGCGTTACTCTCGGTTTAGTGATAAACATTAGCAGGTCGTCCGCAAAAGCTGCCATTTTATATTCCTTATTTTGAATTTTTAGGCCCGCTATATCTTTGTTTTCTCTAATATGCGAGAGTAAGGTTTCATCACCATCACGAATAGAATAGGGGATAAGGGGCACCCCTGCCTCGTTCCATTCCTAATGCGGATCTAAGGGGATAGAATTCCATTGACTCTAACTCTAGCTGATGGCGCCTCGTATAAGGCAAAAATTCTATTCATAATTATTTCCCCTAACCCAAACCCTTTTAATGTGTGCCGTAGGAATTCCCATGAGACCCTATCGAAAGCCTTTTCGGCATCGATACTAAGGATCATTTCTGGTATTTGTTTCTTTTTGGCATGATGGATTAGAGACAGAATTTTATAAGTGTTGTCCTTCCCCTCTCTACCTGGTACAAATCCTGCTTGATCTGAGTTTATAATTTGACCAAGGATTTTTTTCAGCCTATTGGCCAGTATTTTCGCAAAGATTTTAATATCTACGTTTATAAGTGAGATCGGTCTATAACTTGCGCAACATTGCGGATCTTTTCCTTGTTTGGGGATCACTATAATGTGAGCTTCTTTGGCTTGGTCCGGAAACTTGCTCCCTCTGTCCATTAAATTGAAGTATCGCAGCATATAGGGAGTTAGTTCATCTACAAAGGTTTTATAGTAAAGAGAGTTATACCCATCCGGGCCCGGGCTCTTGTTTATTGGTATACTTTGTATAGTGTCTACTACCTCTTTATGGGAGATGGACTCCTCCAAGGACTGTCTCTGAGCCAAAGATATTACTGGTAGTCTTGCCTCCTGTATAAATTTATCTATCTCACTTTTAATTTGGGCCGGACTACCCAGTTGATCCAACCCATATAATGTTTGGTAGAATTGCTGGAAGCATTGTGCTATTTGTGGGGAGGTATAACAAGTCTGCTGTTGCTTGTCCTTTATTGCTGTTATAAAGGTATTAGGTTGTAACTTTTTTACTATACTAGCAAAATACTTGGTACTTTTATCCCCTAGCTCGTATGTCTTTTGTTTACATCTTAAATATGCTTTATAGGAATATTGATCTAGTATAGATTTCAGTTGTATCCTTTTCGTCTCTAACTTACTGAGTGTATCCTCTGCAATCGTTTGTTTATGTGTCTGTTCTAATGCTGCAATCTCTTTTAGCAATTCCTGAATTTTCTTTTCTCTCTCTCTCTTTATTTTGGAGCATAGTGCAATTAAGTGCCCTCGTAGTACACATGCAGGGCCGCCATTAGAAATCACGGGGCCCCGTACAACAAAATTTTTGGGGCCCCCTGGGCCCCGCCCACACTGACGACCAAGCTCCGCCCCATATCCCGCCCATATCGCAGTTAAAAGACCACACAGACATCAGCGCTAAAAAAGTAACCCCCCCCCCCCACACAAATTGTAAAAAGCTATTGATGGTCAGGGCCCCCTTATAAAAAAAATTGGGGCCCCAAAAAAAAAAAATTAAATTTTTTTTTTTTTTTTTTTTTTAAAACATTGGTGGCAGGGGCCCCCTTATGAGTTAAAAAAAACTTGGGGCCCCAACAAAAAAAATGTAAAAAAAACTAAAAAATAAACAAACATTGGTGGCAGGGGCCCCCTTATAAGTTAAAAAAAACTTGGGGCCCCAACAAAAAAAAATGTAAAAAAAAAATAAAAAATAAACAAACATTGGTGGCAGGGGCCCCCTTATAAGTTAAAAAAAACTTGGGGCCCCAACAAAAAAAAATGTAAAAAAAAACTAAAAAATAAACAAACATTGGCGGCAGGGGCCCCCTTATAAGTTAAAAACAAATTGGGGCCCCAAAAAAAAATGTGGAAAAAAAAAAATTTTTTTGAAAAAAAAAAAATGGTGGCAGGGGCCCCCTTACAAGTTAAAAACAAATTGGGGCCCCAAAAAAAAATTTAAAAAAAAAAAATTTTTTTTGAAAAAAAAAAAAAAACTGGTGGCAGGGGCCCCCTTACAAGTTAAAAAAATTTGGGGCCACCAAAAAGAAAATTAATTTTTTTTTTAAAAAAAAAAAACAAAAAAAAACAATGGTGGCAAGGGGCCCCTTACGAGTTAAAAAAAAAATTGGGGCCCCAAAAACAAAAGTTTTAAAAAAAAGATTGGTGGCAGGGGCCTATAGAATATTAAAATAATACATTGGTGGCCAGGGGATTAAAAAAAAAAAAAACCACAAACTGGTGTTCAGTAGAATTGAACTCATGGCTTCAGTACTTCAACTTCGCCTCCTTTCGTGACTTCGGGTCTTTTCACCGCTTCAGGACTTCAATTTCGGCTGTTTTCGTGACTTCGGGTCTTTGCGCTGCTTCAGGACTTCGGCTTCGGCTGTTTTCGTGACTTCGGGTCTTTTCGGCGCTTCGTGACTTCGGGACTTCGGCTTTTTCCGTGACTTCGGGTCTTTTCGGCGCATCGGCTTCGGCTTTTCGGCACTTCCGCATTCGGCACTGAAGAGGAATGACGTACGGCTCGGGCGCTCGTAAGGGGGGCCCGGATCTTCAAAAAAATGCAGCGCTGCCGGGCCCCCCTTCATGCCCGGGCCCGGTACGCTTGTCCCCCCTGATGGCGGCCCTGTACACATGTATGGGTTTCCCAAAGCGTAGCTGGGAAAATTTCCCGTAGCATACTCCTAATCTGCTCCTTATTCTCTTCATTCAGGAGAAGTGTATTGTTAAGTTTCCAGTTGAATTCTGATTTAATAAAACTTGGTAGCTGGAAACTTATCAGTACCGGTGCATGATCTGACAAAGTGTTCTGCATTATTTTTGCATCCTGGCAGTAGTGTAGGTGCTTTTGAGATGTAAAAATGTAATCGATTCTAGAATAACATGCATAGGTTTTGGAATAATGTGAATAGTCAATGTTATGGATATTAAAACATCTCCACACATCCACCAATTGTAGTTCAGAAAGGCATTTCTTAACTATTTTCAAACCTTTATAAGAAATATTGCATTTTTTATTTGATGTATCTATTATTGGATTAAGGGGCAAATTTAAGTCCCCTCCCATGTATATGATGCCCTCAGCAAATTTGGCCAATACCTGTGTAAATTCACATATAAATTTGACCTGATCCTGATTAGGAGCATATACGTTGGCAACAGTTATTATGCTTTCTGCCACTTTCCCCTTCAATAACAAGTATCTCCCTTCCATATCCCTCAGCTGGTCGATGACTGTAAAAGATATGTCCTTATGTATCATTATCATAACCCCCTTAGATTTTTTATCCTTGTTATTACTTGTCACCACTAAGGGGTACTGTTTTATTTTCAGTTGAGGTAATTTTCCTTCTTGAAAATGTGTCTCTTGAAGTAATACAATCTTGGCCTTCAGTCTATTACATTCGCCGAATATTTGAGCTCTTTTAATTGGGTTATTGATGCCATTCACATTATAGCTAATTATTTTTAAATCCATTAATTTCATACTATAAATTGGTCTGGTGTCATTTCCACTCCTGCTAAGCTAATGTGTTCCTTTATTTCCAATCTCTGTTTTCTTTTTAGTGGGCTGGGGTAGGAAAAAGGGAAGGAAAAGATAAAAAGAGGTACCCTAGGGACCCCTTGAACCTGCTCGGCCACACCAGACATCTGTAGGGCCACAGCCCTTCTCTGGTTGCAATTTATTTTGGCCATTATTTTATAGGGGGGGAAGTTTCTGTCAAGAGTGGGCTAGATAGTAAAGGGCCCAGTTGTACCGCTCCTGCCTAACCCGGAGAGTCCTTATTGTTTTACTATACATACACAACAACGCAAACAAAAAACAAGGAAAATTAAATAAATAGACCACACAAAAAAAAAAACCACGGACACGGGCGGGGGTGGGGAGAGACTCTCTGTGGCATGTCTCTTCCATGGTGTTTGATCCCCTATCAAGCTATGTATCTTAAGCATTCCACTATTCGGGATGCGATTCGTTATATGGCTATCGAATAGACGAGGAAAAGATAATAAAAACTCCTTAGCCACTCCTTGCTTATTTTTGCTCTCGATAGTATTTACGAGCCTTCCTTTGTAGCTGCACTATACCTCCTGTACCTTGCTAACTTGCTCATCTCCCTATCTCACCTAATCCCAAGGGAAAGATAGAGAGGCCAAGAGAGAAAGAGAGTGCAAAAATAAAAATAAATAAATAAATAAGTAAATAAATAAATAAATAAATAACACCTCCTGTGACTCTTATTAACTTTATTACCACTGTGATACTATTTACGCCTTATAACCCTTATATTTTTATATAGGTTGAACCTACCTATAACCTTATTAGCCACTTCAAGGGGGCGCTGTCTCTCCCTACACCGAAACCTTTTCTCCAACCTTGTTACTATTTCCTTTCTCTTTCATAAACAATCTCATCTAACTTTTCCCCTATATGATATATATGTGTCTCCGTTTTACCTCTAGTATAATATATCCCATATCCTATTTAGTTATTCAGTGCACCCTATGTTCATATGTATTCATATAAGGAAAAACAACCAACACACACAAAAAAAACGCCGACTCTAATAGTGGCCATTTATCTCCAGTGTACTAATCCCTTTACTCCATATACCCTTATACATGTGGATCAATTCATTTATTCCCGCCAGTGACCCCCCAATCCTACCTCTTGGCGGTATCATTAAATTTCAAAAGTGCAGTAAACCGGATCCGCCTTTAACTCTTTGTACGTTAACTCGGATAATTAAACCCGTTAGCTACTTAAACCTATATTTTTTACATTCTCCTTTATTTCCCCTATATATTGTTCCCTTTTTTAACTCCGTCTAGCAGGTATATAAATAGGCCCCTATAGACTGAAGGGGAAAAGATAAAACAGCTCTCCCTCCTCTTAATTATGCTGTCATACTACCAAAAATAGGACCCCATACTTATTAAACACAACACAAAAATCAACACGCCCACCATTCAGTGGAAAATATCCCCATTTGGTTATTGTATGTTATATATTATTCCCCTTTGGTATCGGTCACCCCTATCGCCATCTTGCCCGTTCCTATACCCCTCTAGTCCAGCGTGGGGTAAGTTGAACCGCTTCCCTTCCCCTTTTTTTTTTTATACTGGCATCACATAAGGGGCACCAAACATATAAAACACATCACATAAATCAACATAACCACCATATAGTGAAACGTATCCCTTATTAGTTATATATTATCCCCTTTTGGTATCCGTCGCCAATGTCCAGCTGCATATAAAAACCCTTATCATCTGTAGGGGAATAAGTTGCCCGCCCCTCCCCTAAAAAAAAAAAAAAAAAAAAAAAAGAAAATACAAAAATACTAAAAAAAAATACAACAATGAAAAAATATATAAAAAAAAAAACAAAAAAAAAACTAGAAAAAAGTTTTGTTGCTTATCTTTAGCTGTCCTTCTCTCCCGAGCCACTCCTTGTTTCTTTTATCAAGAGGCTTTTCGGTGTCCTTGGAATGGGTGTAGGTACCCGCTTAATGAACCACTCTCCTTGTAGTTCGGTCACCAGCTCCTGCCTTTCCTTCTCTTCTTCTGTCCATCCCGTTACCCTTATCTGAGGCAGTAGTAACTTCTGGAGAAAGGCCTGTGTATCTTCTGGGGTTCTAATAGTGGCTTGTAATCCGTCTTTACTTGCAGTTAGACCAAACGGGAAACCCCATCTGTAGGTAATGTTTTTTTCTCTCAGCAAATTAGTGATGGGTTTAAGTAATCTCCTTTTTCTGAGCGTAAGACTTGAAATGTCCTGATACAGATTGATTATATTGTCTTCGAAGCTCAGACTATTGACCTTTCTATATTCTTGGAGAATTTCTTCCTTAATTCTGAAGCTCTGGAGGCAGCATAACACATCCCTAGAAGCATTTGGAGGAGCAGCTTTTGATTTTGAGACCCTATGGGCCCTTTCAATTTCTATATCTGTGTCTCTGTCTCTGGGGAGTTGGCCTTTAAAAATTTGCTGTAGTGTAGGTAAGATTTTTTCCCCTGTAATTAATTCAGGTAGACCTCTTACCCTTATATTGTTCCTCCTACTCCTGTTCTCGGCGTCTTCCAGCTGTCTCTGCATCTCCTTGATTATCCTGGCTTGCGCGCAGACTTGGGAGTGTATATACTTATCATTCTGCAGGAGCTTGCTCTGGTTACTTTCCAAGTCGTCCGTACGGGAGGCCAGACAGCTCATATCCCTTTTAATCTCCTTCAGGTCTTCTTTTAATGCTGCCGTCATCTCCTCCAGCATTGCTTTTATCTCTCCTCTGGAAGGCAAGTTTGCAAGGCAGGTCTGTATACTTTGCTCTTCCTCCGCCCCACTTTCAGGATCTGCGGTATCGCTCATTGTTTCCGCTGACCTTTCTGTCTCTGCCTGCGCCGCCGCCATTTTACCTGGCAGGCGCTCCGGTTTCTATTTGGCGAACAGTGGCGCCAGGTCCTGCTGGGACGCCGACTGCCTGCTGGCCGGCGTCCTATACTGCTCCGCTCTGCCTTTGCCAATTTTCCCCATTATCTGCTACACAGTAAGAGCTTACTCCGGGTTAGTCTTGTGGAGCGCACCCCTCACGCCGCCATTCTCTTGACCGGAAGCCACGCCCCCCTCCTGTAGTTTTATTTTTAATTGCCCCCAGCCAGCTCTAGGACCGGTGCCATCGGCCATGTCAGTCAGAGCGCATGCACAAATGCTCTTCTAACGTCACTTGCATGCTAGCACCTGATGAAGGACATGTCTGTCCGAAACATGTGTTTAAATAAAAATACACTGAATCGAATGTGGTTCTCCAGAGTGAACTTTACTTTTACCTTGGATATTTTGTGGCTTGGACGGTGCCACTGACTCTGTTGTATAGAACCCTGATACATTTGGAGTGAGGGACCACCCGACAACCAAGAGAATTACATTTTGTGCATACAGCTACTGAAAAATGCCTTACCCTTTAAACAAAACAGGGATTGTTTGTCCATATATTGCAATATATTTAAGCTGGCCAACTACGTCAAAGTCATCCCATATCTGGCCAGTCCTATGCTCAATATGCAATATGCTTCATACAATTGCTGTCATGGCCAGAACATCGTCTGATTTGTTCTTTTACTACTTTAATCTGAATGTGAATGGTTAGTGACGTCTGATCGTTACTAACTCAGATACAAGTGTAAAATCTGCACGTCTATAGCCAGCTTTAGAGAGAGAGAGAGAGTGTGAGAGAGAGAGAGTGGGAGTTGCAGTACATTCTTTAAAGGGAAAGTAAAGTCAAAAACCACAGAGCCCTAATGGTCTGAGTTTTATCTATTTAAAAAGAATAGAGATTCACAACTGAAATGGAAGAAACCATCTATGGGTCAACTATAATCTGGACACCATGCAGGGGCGATCCTGGCCCCTCCGCAGCCTGAGGCAGCAGCAGTTGCTGCCGCCCCCTCCCCCGGGCGCTTACCTTTTTGTGCCTGAGGGGGTCCACGAGGCCGGCAGAGAGGGCCAGTACGCTAGCGCAGAGAGCCTAACTGCGCTCTCTGTGCTAGAAGAGCCGAATTTCCAGTTTGAAAACCGGAAATTCAGCTCTTAAAGTACCAGGAGCGACATTTTTGCCGCCCCTGGTACCTAGTGGGGCTATGCCGCCTTAGGCAAGAGCCTCAACTCACCTCATTGGCGAAGCGCCCCTCAAAATATGCAAAGAAACCCTTGAAAAATGCCCATTTGCCTAAAATATATGTGCTGACATAGAAGAATGTTGGTGCTCTTTTTCAGTAATATCAGGGTCAGACTGTAGAAAAAGCCGGGTAAAAGCTTGTGGGCCCCTCAACTAAGGCTGCTCTCAGATGAATACTGTATGTGGCCCCTACTCCCAATCATGGCAAGATGAAGGTTTAACGTAGACAGGCGGGAGCTCAGGAGCGGAGGCAGGTTGGCATCAATTTCATTTAGGCTGGAGCTTGTGTCTGGGGTGGGCCAGGGGGGGGCCGTGAATGGTATGGGAGGCCTATGGTCAGGGGCCCTGAGACATTAACCTGAGATGGTAGCCCTTGTGGGTCCCACACACCCCAGTCTGACATTGAGTAAAATGAATGGTCAATGATTTGAATACACGTGCAAGTCACTAGAGGTCACTTACAACTGAAAGCGCAGTGGGAAAAGTTACGTTTTGGAAGATGGCGCCCGTGAGCTCCACTGCGCTGACTCTGCACCTATAGGCGAGTAAAGGATTAGGGGCACTTATAGGTGTTATTATCTATGCGGGGGAGCAGGGTAGGGCTGTTTATTAGTGGAGGAGTTGAGTTCTTTTTTAATTCAGGACAGGAATCAGACAGAGGCGCCACACACAACTATACACACGTGCCAGGATTGCATTTAGAACTTTAATGAATAGGATTTTTCTTGCAACCACCCCCTTACTTTATTGCTCATCTGTATTTGCAGAAAAGATTTGTTGCAATAATGGGAGGTGCCAAACTGATGTATCAAGGTTTCATCTGACCTTCTTCTTACCCTGAAATATTGAACATTTAAAGGATATGTTGCTGTTTGTTGGTTGTGTTACTGAAGGAAATGGCGCTGTCTTTGGATTGATGATAAAATAATAGAAATACTTCAGATAAACCTTATTTTTTGTTCTGTCCTTCATGTCTAACTGATACAATAAAGTGATACAGATAGAAGCAAAAGAACTGAGTATTCTTTGTGCCGAATTGTTTGCCTTTCTGCACGGCCTCCCTTCAAGGTTCACTTTCACACAACTTAGAACTTCCCAATGGCAAACCTCAAATAATGACTTTTTCAGTTGCTTTCTGTTTTCCCTTATTTCCAATTTTGTTGAATGCAGGTTTTAGAAATAAATGTATTAAATTGCTCTCCCTCTCATATATATGCTCATTAGCGCTTTTACTTTAATAAATATATTAGTTGACTCATTCCTCTGCTTTCCAAAGAATCAGTGCACCACCCACTATGGCAAGCAGAGGGCCTTCAAGTCCCAGAATCCATCAGTTCAACGGTGTAATTATAGAGGAAGCAGAACCAGTGACTGCAGGAGATATAGGGGCCCCATGAAGTCCTAATTCATATCCAATTACAATAAATATTGGTAAAACAGGTCAACCTCTAGACATTTCAGGACCTGAAAAATAATTTGCTGTGGGGCCCAGTAATATCTAGTTACGCCACTGCATCACTTCCCAATGGCACAAGGTGAGGCTGGGGTTGTATGACACTGAGAGCCTAAAGGAGGTTGGGCGATGGTTCCTACAAGTCAGAAACAGACTATCATGGCTTCCTTTTAATCTGGTAAATCTGTCAGGTCTGTCTATTGAAAAAAAAAACATCTATCTTACATGTTGATGCATCTTTTTTTTATATAGGCCCAACTGAATGATGCCACATCAACAGGATTTAGAATGAGATGTTGGACAGACAGGGGTTCACATACGTATGGCTATATAGGGGGAAATTTACTAAGGGGCGAAAATTTGCCTGCGTGAAGTCATTTCGGCACTTTGCCAATTTACTAATGGTCGGAGCGAAGGAGATAGGCTCTAGCGCAACTTCGCACTCTAACGCCAGATGCATTTTCGCTCTGGCAAAAGAGCATTACTACGCCAATTCACTAGATTTTTGATTTTCTACTGTCAGACTTGCCTTCGCCACCTCAGACCAGGAGAAGTGCAATAGAGTAGATACAACTTACTTGAAATTTTCTTGAAAATTTTTCCAAGTCCCAAAAAACGCTGGCGTTCTTTCCTTTTTACAGGGTGATAGGCTGAAAAAGATTGTATATTTTTTTGGGGGGTACCCACCTTCCCCCCTACATTTGATAACATATGGCACCTAAACTATACTGTGGGCACATGTGTAGGGCATTATAACAACTCTATATAATTTTATTAAGGTTCCCTGGCCTTGTGTAGTGTAATGTATTTGATGCAGTATATACGGCCATTGTACTTTAACTGCACGCCATATGCTAATTAGCCAACTATAGCGTGTTTTCTCTAGCGCAACTTTGCAAGTGTTAGGTACCCTGTGCGCAACTTCGGATCTTTGTTGTTCATGCGCATTTATGCCTGGCGAAGTGTTGTGATGTGCATGAAGCCAGCGCTGGCGAATTTTCACATGTAAGTCAATTTGCCCCATAGTGTTTAAATCTAATATTGACTTAATATATAAGTTATGCCTCCCCTTTAATTATAGGCAGGCCTATGTATTTGTAAGTGTCTCATAACCAAACAGTGGACGAGATCTGAATAATGAGTTAAAAAAAACAAAACAAACACAAAGCAAATTTCTTCCTTTTATTTATAATTATATGACAAAACCATGCCATTAGTATGATGAACTCTAATGTTCTTTCTCATCGGAGCCATGACAATGATGGACATTAACCTTTCCAACCATTAATAGATTTTGTTCTAGACAAAAGTGTAGGAAATAAACTCTTTTCAAACACTGAATACAGATCTCAAGTTTAGGGTAAAAAACGGACTTGGAGAATATGATGCAGTGGTTATTACATGATGGGACTGTTGCGTCATGTATAAGACATTTCCCAGTCCAAAGCATGTTGTTTTAATGCTACAGATCTGCATATGGCTCTTATTGTGAAAATAACAATTGTTTGCAGAAAATGGTACACTGTCAATTACAACACAGTCTAAACAACAAGCAAGAATGACAACAGAGTGGCCCTGTAGTGTTCCCGAGGGACAGTAATAAATATATATATATATATATATATATATATAGTCATATGAAGGATCAGCACACACTGTTCTGTAGTGAAGTAATAGTGTTTATTTTCAAACAAAACACATTTTTATCCAACGTTTCGGTCCCACCTGGGGACCTTTTTCAAGGATATTGTAGTGTAACAAACCATGGTTTAAATACCCACCCCCTGAGTGAATTCTGGCGCCAACATGACGTCATACAGTGAGTACAAAGTGAAAAAAAGTATTTTTGTCCTTTTTAGTTCATTGAGAACTGGGTGCAATAATTTGATTCACCACCGGGTGTCAGTGTCTGCACTTCCCATGCCCTATAGTATGAGAGAAGTCTTAGCAACAATTGTGTCCATAAAAAGGTTACATAGCAACAAAAATGTTACATAGCAAAAAAAAAGGTCAAAGTAACAAAAGAACTTCCTTGTACATACAAGCAGTTTAAAGAAAAACAAATGTTACTTACAGAGCGAGAGGTATTCAATTCAGACCCAGAAATACATAATATATCTGCAAAGTGGAGAAACAGGGACTTTGTAAGAGGAATACTTGATATTAAACCCTAAGTAGCAAAATTGTTAAAAGGCAATAATTTTATTCATGTCAAAAAAACATTTTTTCTGTCAGAAATCAATTTTTCATGTCAAAAAGCAATTCAATTGAAGTTGTCCATTCAGACCCTTGGGGGTCACACAGTCTAATTCGTATATATCCAAAATGCCTCCCTTTTCAGTAGTAACTTCTCAAGTTCTCCTCCTCTGGGGGGCTTAAGCACACGATCAATGGGCATTCACCTGAATTGGGATGGATCATGTCCTGCTTCCCGCCAGTGTTTCGCCACTGGTTGCTGGGCAATATCCTGTTTGCCAGGGTCTATCTTGCGGTTGGGATCCAATGCTGCCCTTATACTTGCCCTGTGCATGTTGATCCTGTCCTTTAATGGCCTAATGGTCTTGCCACAATATATCAGACCACATGGGCATCTAATGATGTAAACTACCATCGAGGAGGTGCATGATAACCTATGTTTAATGTTATACTTTTTGCCAGTCCTTGGATGTCTGAATTCTGATCCCAATATTAGTGTGCCGCATACTACACATCCTGTGCATCTATACACACCAGGACGGATACTTAAAAAATGTTGGGCTTGGGGCTGAGTGTATTTCCCCACGGGGTCTGATGGGCTGAGGTATTCCTTAAGATTAGTATTCCTAGAGTAACTAAATCTTGGTCTTTGAGGGATTTTATTGCCTATGCTCTCATCGTTGGATACTACCTCCCAATGTTTGAGTACGGATTTCCTTATATCGCTACTATATGGGTTGTATGTGCTGACATAATACATGTCATGACTGTTTTCATCTTTTACCCGATTGACTTTTGGACTTAAAAGATCCTCACGATTCATGGCCAATGCTATGTTGATTGTTTCCCTGATCAGTACATTTGGATATCCCCTATCCAAAATTTTTTGCCCCATTTTCTCCAGGTCTGCCTCTTTCTGTTTGGGGTCACTATCTATACGCACTATTCTCATCATCTGAGATTTAGGGAGTGATTCAATGAGATGCCTGGGGTGGTGGCTTGTGTAATGTAGTAGCGTATTCCTGTCAGTCTCTTTGGAGTATAGCCGCGTATGCAATCCCTGATTAGATTTGTAAAGCTGGACATCAAGAAAATTAATCTCCTGTGAGCTGTAACTTAAGGTGAATTTAACAGGCGTATCCAGTTTGTTGAGATAATCAACGTACAATTCCAGCTGTTCTGATGTCCCAGTCCATAGAAAAAAGATATCGTCTATGTAGCGCCGAAAAAAGCTGCCATGCCTTTTAAAAGTTTCATGACCATATATGTGTTTGTTCTCAAACTCATGCATGAAGGCATTCGCATAGGCAGGCGCTACTCTCGAACCCATAGCGGTCCCTGTTCGTTGTAAATAAAATTGATGTTCGAATTTAAAATAGTTTTTGCGTAAGACAAAATCAAGTAATTTCAAAGTATATTCAGCTGGTGGACCCTCGTAGCTGGAATTGTCAGTTATAAGACTCTTAACTGCTGCAACACCTGAATCATGTGGTATACAGGTGTACAAGTTTTGTACATCCATAGTGACCAACAGTAAACCATCAACATACAAATCAATACTTTTGATGACATTCAAAAAGTCTGTTGTGTCTTTTAAGTAACTGCTCGTGGCAGTAACGCACGGCTGTAACAGAACGTCTAGGTACTGGGCAATTTTTTCATTCAGTGACTCCTCTTACAAAGTCCCTGTTTCTCCACTTTGCAGATATATTATGTATTTCTGGGTCTGAATTGAATACCTCTCGCTCTGTAAGTAACATTTGTTTTTCTTTAAACTGCTTGTATGTACGAGGAAGTTCTTTTGTTACTTTGACCTTTTTTTTGCTATGTAACATTTTTGTTGCTATGTAACCTTTTATTTGGACACAATTGTTGCTAAGACTTCTCTCATACTATAGGGCAGTGATCCCCAACCAGTAGCTCGTGAGCAACATGTTGCTCCCCAAACCCTTGGATGTTGCTCTCAGTGGCCTCAAAGTAGGTGATTATTTTTGAATTTCTGTTTTGGAGGCAAGTTTTGATTGCATAAAAAACAGTTGTACTACTAAACAGAACCTCCTGTAGGCAGCCAGTCCACATAGGGGCTACCAGTAGCCAATCACATCTATTATTTGGCTCCATCCAAAAACATTTTTCATGCTTGTGTTGCTCCCCAACTCTTTTTACATCTGATTGTTGCTCACGGGTGAAAAATGGTTGGGGATCCCTGCTATAGGGCATGGGAAGTGCAGACACTGACACCCGGTGGTGAATCAAATTATTGCACCCAGTTCTCAATGAACTAAAAAGGACAAAAATACTTTTTTTCACTTTGTACTCACTGTATGACGTCATGTTGGCGCCAGAATTCACTCAGGGGGTGGGTATTTAAACCATGGTTTGTTACACTACAATATCCTTGAAAAAGGTCCCCAGGTGGGACCGAAACGTCGGATAAAAATGTGTTTTGTTTGCAAATAAACACTATTACTTCACTACAGAACAGTGTGTGCTGATCCTTCATATGACTATATACGATTTACTGATCGTGCACCACTGGCAACATCTGTCTGAGTGCTGGTACTGTGGGACTGCATATATATATATATATATATATATATATAATTCTTCTGCAGGCAGCCGCACTCGGATCCGGATTTTGTAGTCGTGGGTGCTGGTTCAAATATTATGTAAAGATTTCACATAGAGCCGCACACCAATTTCTTCTTCATAAATCAAGTGATATTTATTTGCATAGATTTGTTTTCCAACGTTTCGGCCCACTTTATGTGCATTTTAGCATTACCTGTAATCAATGTCCGATGAACGCTGTTTTTTCACTGAGGGCTAAATCCTCCCCAGCCAGCAATCAGGCTTTTAAAGGCTTTTAAAAGGCTTTTACAGGTAATGCTAGAATGCACATATAAAATAAAACAAGTTAGGGACCGCCATTCGGGGTTTACCTTGACGTGGTATGGTGGCTTATCAATTTTATGATCATAACTTTGTAACAAAATAACCCCCTGTTTTGGGTACATATGCAATAGCATTTATTATACTTATATATATACTTTAAAGCCTTTAGAGTGCTCCCACAACCCCCCTGTTTTGATATTGTATATTTAGCCAGGAGCTGTGGCATAGCTTCAGTGGTTGTAGCACCCCATACCCCCCTTAAACTAGTGGTGATCCTATGCTTTTAAAATTGGGCGTTTGTTTTGGGAATATCTCTCCTTTAAAAGCCTGATTGCTGGCTGGGGAGGATTTAGCCCTCAGTGAAAAAACAGCGTTCAATGGACATTGATTACAGGTAATGCTAGAATGCACATATAAAATAAAACAAGTTAGGGACCGCCATTCGGGGTTTAACTTGACGTGGTATGGTGGCTTATCAATTTTATGATCATAACTTTGTAACAAATAACCCCTATTTGGGTACATTTGCAATAGCATTTATTATACTTATATATATACTTTAAAGCCTTTAGAGTGCTCCCACAACCCCCCTGTTTTGATATTATATATATATATATATATATATATATATATATATATTAAACGCTCCCATGTTATTCTTACTCTGATGAATCCTAATAACCAATAAGGGAAGAGAAGATGACATTTATTTACAGTCGTACTTAAAGGGGAACTATCAAGAAAATGAAAGTTTAATATAAGCCTCAGCATTCTGAAATATAATACTGTCTCTGAAATAATCAAGTTTATGTTCACTATCCCTCTCTCAGCATCTGTTTCTCTTCATTCTGTCTTCATGCAGGAGTTGGGTGTCAGATATTCATTGACATTTAGATCCAATATATCTTATAGTGGGGCTCCTTTTGCCTAGAAGATGTATTAGAGCTCACTCAAATAACTGATTCCAGTACAAACAAAATAACTGCCTTTTGCACAAATCCTGCATGTAGAGAGACATGATGTCTGGTGATTTTAATAGAGTGACCTCTAACAGATACACCTATGACAGATACACCTATGACTAAGCGCCGGAGGGTGCGAAACGCGTAAGGTGGGGTATGTGGGGTAGTATGTACTAGCTACTATTTTAATGTGAATAACAATAAATTAATATTTTTTTTTACTGGAAGAGGCCTTGGGACTTATATCGTTTTTGATATAAACTTTTTTGTGGTTGAATGCCTTTCTGAACTGGGGCGAGTCCCTTGGGCCTGGCTGATTGATTATGTGGACTCCCGATTTTGAATTGAAATATACAGTATGTACCAGACAACACTGCTACATACATTCACATCAATAGTCACATAAGTGTATATGTGTAGTTCAGCTGAAGAATAACTAGCTATTTACATAAAACCCAGCATTGGTGGCCATTACATTCATTATTCCTGTTTAGCAGTGTTTAATGACTCTGTTCATAAGGGAAGACTTATGTCACACCAAATCTACCCTTCTAAGACCTCAGAGACATTTAAAAAGATCTGGTTTCTGGGGGAAAAAAACCCTTAAGTTTTACATTTTGTTTCTACTGCAGAATGGTTCATTTATCAGTTATACTTCAGCAGCCACTTTGGGTGTCTAAATATGACCCCTGCCCTTAAACTTTTGCCGTTGGAGATGCAAGATTTCTTGAGACTGGATATTGAAGTAAGTGGACATAAATATGAAGGAGTAAGAAAATCAAACACAATATTACAATAGTCAAGGTTTTTGATGAACTTGTATAGTTGTTCTGTGATCTCAAGGCCACTGTGTTTATAGCATGCTTGAATACAAGGGTCTACAATGGCTGGGGCCATGAAATAGGAGCTGGACCAATACTCTCTGCTCATAAAGGAAAGGAGTAGGTTCACCATAAAGTCAACCCCCCACTAATAAAACCCCCTACCCAGTACCCTACTTATTCCCCCATCCCTGCTCTCCTGCCCGCATGTGTGATAATAACTATAAGTGCCACTAATCCTTTACTCGCCTATAGGTGCAGAGTAAGCGCAACAGAGCTCATGGGCACCATCTTGTGGCTCTTTGGATTTATGCAGAAAGTGAGCGCTGTATTGGCGCATGCGCAGTTGGAGCAGTCTTCCTGTTCGTAGCAACTGCGCATGCGCCAAAAGTTTCGGAAATTGCCAGATGGAAAGAAGAGGACCCAAAGAAATCCAAAGAGCCGGAAAATGGCGCCCATGAGCTCTGCTGCATTACTCTGCACTTTATAAGCAAGTAAAGGGTTAGGAGCACTTATATGTGTTATCACCTATACAGGGAGAGAGCAGGGAGGGGGATTATGTAGGGTACTGGGTGGGGTTTTTTTTTAATGGGGGGTTGAGTTCTCCTTTAAAGTAAATCTTAGTAGGTTTTATATGGACCTGTTCAAAGCATCCTATAAACTGGTCTTCATCATTAATGGTTTTCAAATGATTTGCCTTTATATTCTGTCTCTTTCCGAGTTGCTGTCTGGGAATTAGGGCCACAGACACCCACAACCAAAAACAAACAAAAGAACTGTGAATGTGCAGTTCAGGCTAATGATGTGGGGGTCGGCCTTTAGTCAGTGGGACCTGTGGGTTGGGCATGTTCAGGCCAACCTATTGACACCTGAGGTAAGTAGAGGGCCAAATTTGCTGCCACTTAAATGCCCTCTCTGCACTTAACCCCACATGTGACAGGGCAGCAAATGTTTATAAACTCAAACTGCACCCAGCAATGACATCAGAAAAGGGGTGGGTCAGACTAAGGTATATACAGTGTATATATATATATATATATATATATATATATATATATATATATACACACACACACAATATCTCTATCTAGCTCTATCTATCTATATATATATATATATATATATATATATATATATATATATATATATATATATATATATATATATATATATATATATATATATATATATATATATATATATATATATATATATATGGCTAGAATATTTTTCAACCTGTCCATCACTAGTTCAGACCCTCTAGTATTCAACATCCAATCGGATTTTTAAACGGCTACCAGGTTTCTAGAGTCATTAAGCCAGAGAAAACCCAAGTATATTTGAAAATTAACTTGGATGAGCCTTTCTGATCTGATCTGAGGATTTCCCAAAAACATAGTTGGTTTTCGCAGAGCACAACAGGGAAAACTGCTTATTTTTTTTAAATACATTGCAAAAACTGAAGATTAAGTCAGGAAAATCTTGAGGCAAAATAAAAAATATTTTGAATATAGTTAGTTAGGCAAAAATGTAATGTATAAAGGCTGGAGTGACTGGATGTCTAACATAATAGCTAGAACACTACTTTTCAGCTCTATAACTCTGAGTTAGTCAGTGAATTGAAGGGGGACATAACTATTCAGTGAGTTTGCAATTGATCCTCAGCATTCAGCTCAGATTCAAAAGCAACAGTTATGACCCATTTGCCCCCCCCCCTTACATCACTGATTGGTTACTGCCTGGTAACCAATCAGTGGAAAGCAAGAGCGCTGAAAAGCAGGAAGCAGTGTTCTGGCTATTATGTTAGACATCCCGTCACTCCAGCCTTTATACATTACATTTTTGCCTAACTAACTATATTAGAAACATTTTTTATTTTGCACATACAATCGGTTTATCTAGTTTTTATTCTTACACTTAATTCCTTTAAGCTTGTGCAACACAGTACACTAAACTAAGGAACATTTTATATTATGCTTACATTTCCCTTCCATTTATATACATTGGGTATATCTTCCCCTCCTAAGCAACATAATTTCTACTGCATATACCCGACTGTAATGGTTAAGCTCATGAGAGGCGGATAGGAGAAAAAATAGGATCAGACAACTAGAGTTTCTATGGGAACCAGTAACGCTATACCTTCATTGGCTGTTAGACTGGAGGGTGTGTTTAGTAATCAGAGATGAGAAGAACTGAGCATGCGCATGAGCCAGCAGCCAAAGTAAATTCCTGCAGGAGGGGCTTGAGTGGGTTAGAGAAGGAGAAGGGTTTCTAGGTGATTAAGGGGATGCTGCAGTCTTACAGTTAACCTTTTAACAACTGTTTCAGGAGCTTTTACTGTATATGTCACTACAGCAATAACATTCTTACTAGTGATGCACAGATTTCACGATTTTGGAATTTTCGCTGAATTCCAAATCTTTCATGAATCTACCAAATCCCAAACGGAATCAACTGAAATGCGAGAGTACATGCACAGAAATGCAGCTTGTTAATGTGACTTTAAGGATTTGGATTCAGTTCAGCCAGACATTTGGACTTGCCCAAATCTGAATCCTGCTGGAAAAGGCTGAACCCAAACAGAATCCTGGATTCGGTACATCCCTAATTCCTAAAATAAAAACCTCTTAGTTATGCACATGACAGACGAAATAAAACAAAATCTGTACAAAGACAAAAGTAGAATAACAAAAAATATTTTACTAATACATAAGATTTACAGATTTTCAAGACAAGCCATATAAAATGGTTACATGGTCACATGCTCTGGATGTTCTACCACTTTATGGAAGAGATTAGTGAAAGTTTTTTGTTTTTGTTTTGTTTTTTAAATACATTTTTGCATTTTTCCTCAAACAAGCCCCTCCATCTACTTGGTGTGAAGTAGCTGGCTATGAGCATATAGACAAAGCGCAGGTTAGCTGCTACCAAACACAATAAAGACAATAATAAAAAGGATGAATTAAATGCAAACAGGTTAGGCTTCGTTAACTTGGTACAATGTAGAGTGCATTTCCTTAAAAATGTGAAGAATTTAAATATACAGGGTAAAAAAAAAAATGTTCCGATATTGGCATCCGCTGCTTTATGGGTGGATTTGTTTCGTCTCCAATCCTCTGCTTAGTAAAATCGATCCTACAGAGGAAGGTGGAGGTGCGAGTACATTTACTAGGAATATAGATCTGACCGATGGCAAAAAGAGAAGTGCCTTTAAAATTACTGAAATAAATGGAGGCGGGGCAATAACATTGATTTGAAGAACAAACAAATGATTGTATTTTTCCTTAAAAAATAAAAAAAAACATAGCTTTAACAACTAACCTAACTCTACCTTCATTCCCAGCGCTCGTACTCAAATGAAGACGGGTATAATGGACATCAAGAACTTTTGCCACCCCTTTAGAACATTGTAGAACATGCTGAAATTAAGGTTTTTTTTTTACAGCCTCTGCACATGCGATACAACAGTGAATTAGAACAAGACATATTATTTGCTAACGTACATTTAATCACCAAAGATGACCATGTCTGGGCTTTTTATTCCATATATTTTATTAAGACTGTGTCCATGAAACACAAACAAAAAACAGAACAAAAATAAAGGGAAGAGGTCTTGGCAGAACAGGAGAAATGGTGTGCACTTGAAGATCAAGCCGAATTTACATATTATTCAAAGCATATAGCCTAGTCCATGCTCTGGCTGCAAGGGAAGAGAGAGCACAATTAGAACAATATATAATGTTTTATATAAAGGCATCTAATACATGCTGAAACAATGCTATTCTATAGATCTCAAATATACACAACGCTGGTCTGTAAAGGCAAAATATAACAGGCAGAGATTTTGGCAGCTAATGAATTCACACAAACCCTATTCCAAGTACAATGGCGGGATCTTTTATTTGGAAACCTATTAACAGAGTGTACTGTTGAAAGTATAGGGAACATAAACTTTCCAATATGCACTAAAAACACGTTTTTGTTTTACAAAAAAAAAACATTTATGGGTTGAAGTTAGTTAGATGCAGCAAATCCAGGATTCTGCCTTTTTCAGCAGGATTCGGATTTGTCCAATTCCTTCTGCCTGGCCGAATCCAAATCCTAATTTGCATGTGGGGAGGGAACTCACATGACTTTTTGTCACAAAACAAGGAATTCTGGTGTTCGGCCGAATCCAAAATAGTGGATTTGGTGGATCCCCAGTTGAAGTCCCCTTAAATTGAAAGCAGTTTTGGCCTGTCCCTTGCCACTCTCCGTACAGGTGGTTGTTGCCACTGAAATAATGCAACAGAAACCAGCAGATTAACATAGATGTAAAACAGAGTGAAAGGTTTTGTGGGAATTTTGAGCTCTGGCTGGAGGAGATCTGACTTCTGCGACACAGATTAAAAACCAGAAGCAACAGTGAGTGCAGATAATAGCACTAGCCATTACATTACCAACGGAAAAATTCTCTTAACCACTGGGGGTGCCAATTTGTTTGGTACCCTTCAAGTTATTATAATTAGGGATGGGCGAATTTTTTCGTCTTGTTTCAACTGCGGAAATGACGCCCATAGACTTGTATGGCGTTGCAAATTCGCCCAAGCCTAATTATAATCACTAACCTAAGACCCTAATGCCCTAATGATTGGATAACAAGGAATAGACTGGGCACTGACTGGAAGAGGAGAACATCAACTAGCCAATGTTGTTCTTGATTGCCAGAAAAATCAAACCTCCTCGATTGATATCTTGGCCTGATATTGATCGGGGGGGGGGGGCAGTTGGAAGCCCCCATACACTGGCAGATAAGCTGCCAAATCAGTCTAAAGGACCGATAACGGCAGATTTAATCTGCCCGTCTATGGCCACTGTAAAGGTGGCCATACACGGGCCGATAAAAGTTGCAGACAGACCGAGTTGGCAGCTTATTTGCCAATCTTACTCAATCTATATCTGGCTGAAAGTCGGGCAGATGTCGATCGGACGGGACTAAAAATCCCGTCGGATCGCAGTCACATCTGTTCATTGATGCGGTCCCACAATCCGACCACCTATTAGCCATTGTTAGGATCCGATCGTTGGGCCCTAGGGCCCACGATCAGATCAGTCCGATATTGCCCACCTCAAGGTGGGCATATAGGGGAGAGATCCACTCGTTTGGCGACATTGCCAAACGAGGGGATCTCTCCGTGTATGGCCACCTTAAGCCAGTGCTCCTCCTCCTATTGCAAGGAGCACCACTCTGTTGTGTTGCCTCCAGTCCCTGCGTTTTTATGTTGCGGTCTGGTCATTTCGCCTGTGCAACAGAGCACAGTTGGATTTACAACCACTTTGAATTGTTTATTTGTATAAAAGTAGTCTTCTGTACTAATTCCCCATGTCTTGGATGAGAGCTGTCCATCTGGATCCCCGCAGGTTCGATGTGGCCCTAAGAGACTGCACACAGACCTTATTTTTTTTTTGATGTCATATTACTGTAAACTAGGC
Organism: Xenopus laevis; assembly: GCF_017654675.1. Lineage (NCBI taxonomy): Eukaryota > Metazoa > Chordata > Amphibia > Anura > Pipidae > Xenopus > Xenopus laevis. The sequence continues at coordinate 91,476,610 of NC_054376.1, read as the reverse complement.
CCCAAACATGCAGTATAGCAAGTAGCTGACCTACTATGTGGAAACAGTTGGATTGAACTGGTTTAGATTTGAAGTGCTTTGAGTTCAGTCTTTTTCTAATTTATAAAGTGATCCTGGCAAACTGCAGAAATAAACGCAGTCCATTCTTTTCAAATGAACTGTAGTCACAGTGGCACAGGGAAGGGCTAAAGGGAGGTGCTGCACATTAAGTTGCAACTCCACCTGCGCTCAGCACTATCCTGCACACTGTGAGTAGCAGCAGACAGAAAATACAGCGTTGCGTTACTTCCTACCTTCCCCTAAGGTAAACAGCATGGAAGCTCTAGCACAGGAAGAAAGCTCATGTATAAAGATCTCATTGTGTACTTCACAGCCCCCATGGTAATATAAGACTCACGCCATTGATTAATGACATACACTAGGTGATTACTCATTACAATCGCATTTAGATAAGCAAAATGGCGCCATATTATTTTAGCAGAGGTGAAATTAACAATTTTATGTAAATACACACTGCCTCTCCAAAAACACACATTGATGTGACCTTTTGGGAATTACTTTAATTAATATTAAAGTATTTTTTAGCCACTGGACAAGTGACAGGTTTCTGGATAATAGATCCCATAACTGTACTACTAATGTCTGGAAAATCCCAAGAGAGTGAATGGAGGCGGCATAGCAACATCTCTGCTCCTCTATCTAGGAATTAAATATCCCTAGTGTTTTTGGTCTAAAGAACTGAAAAGCTTTTTGCAGAAATTGCACTTGTGAAGCGTTGTATAAGTGTTTGTCTATATGTGCACAAACACCAGAACCACTATTTTTTTAAACTGCAACAATAATTTGGGAGTCTAATACTGTGCCTGCATTATAGAGAGCACAGCAAAGGAATGTTAAAGGCACAGTAACTGTCATGTGCTGAAGGAGAATTCAACCCGTAATAAAAAGAAACCCCTCCCCCCTACCCTGGGTAGACCCCCCCTACCTCCCCCCAGCCTACCTGCAGCAATTTTTTACTCACCCCTCAGTGCAGCTTCAGGCCTCGGCGTTCACGGCAGCCGTCTTCTTCTTCTCCGGTAGTCTTCGTGTATTGACGGCATTTTTCGGTGCATGCTCAGTTGAAATAAATTTCCGGTCCCGAACAACCGCGCATGCGCCGAAAGTCACGGACATTTCCGAAAAATCTTCGAAAATTTTCGTGACTTTCGGCACATGCGCAGTGGTTTCAGACCAGAAATTTACTCCAACTGCACATGCGACGAAACTTCAGAAAAAGACAGAAGAAAGAACTCCTGTTGGCAGAATCTGCACGGAGGGGTGAGTAAAAAATTAGGGGCATTTGCCCGGGGGCATTAGGCTGGGGGGGGGAGGAGGGAGGGGGGTCTACCCAGGGTGGGGGGAGGGTTGATTATGGGTTGAATTCTCCTTTAAAACAAGGTTCCACATATTAAGATAGGCTTCAAGTAGGTGCTGGTCATATTATCAGTAGCACATACTTCGCTTTCCAACTTCACATTTCTGTGCATACATATTTTAAATCGTTAAAAAAAGTGTATTTTTCAGTTATAAATTGCCTTAAGGCATCATGAAAGATTTTAAAAGAGGGAAAGTGTGTCTAGGGAATAAACAAGAGGCGCACTGTAGTTTCACAGATATCACCCTGACACACATTTGAATATCAGTAGGTCACCAAGGAAATAATGGGGTGATTTTAGTTTAGGATGTTGAAATGCAAAGTCAGGGAGCAAAAATTAAAAGGCACTTTTATTTTCTGTATTTTTGCTGCATTTCTATAATTTTACTGGTATTGTACAATAATAAAAAGAATACAGTATACTATATCAAAAAAGAAAAATCTTTGCTTTACAATACCTGTTTCTATGGCTTGGGCTTCATTTGTCTTCCACTGCTCGGCTACATCGTTGGCTAAAGGGTCATCTGGGTTGGGAGCACTTAACAAAGCCTGAATTGATAGGAGCACCGTACGAATCTGCAGAGCTGGCGACCATTTATCTATATATGGAAATAAGAAATTAGTTCCAGTAATATGCTTTGTCATTACATTCAAAGGTCCAATGGGTATATCTGTCTGTGGATATATATTTATATCCCTTAAACCAGAGCCAGAACACAGATTTTTGATGTATAGTTCTCCAATTGAACTACTAAACAATGTAACCCAGCTCTTTACTCTGTAATCCAGTACCAATGACATGTATAAGCATGTATACGGTGTTGGTTCACCTTTAGGTTAACTTTTAGTATGTTAAAGAATGGCTAATTCTAAGCAACTTTTCAATTGGTCTTCATTATTTATTTTGTATAGTTTTTTTTTAATTATTTCCCTTTTTTCTTCTAAAAATTTGCATTTCGCAATGAAATACTCTTCATTAAACTGTTTTTGCATAGAGAATTTTCAATGCGCATTGACCACTTTTAAGTGCTTGAAAATGTCGGAATCTTTTGGACCAAACCAAAACGATTTTTTCACTAAGAACTTTTATTACATTCACTGTGCACTGTAAAAGCTATATTAAATTCACACAAAGGAAAATATTTTTTGCAAAGAGGCATATTTTTTCTGTTACAAACTTTTATTACATTACCCCATTTCTGTTATAGTGTTCTGCTTTTCAAAGGATAATCATTTTTCTTTTGTTTTTAATTCAGCAATCGTACTAAAGTTATGCCTGACCGAAGCTAGGGACAGTCTTCCTCTGAAAATCATACGATCGGCAATACACGCAGAGATATTACCCGCAGCGACAGAAAACTTTTAACCTGTCTGATCGACCGATCTCCGCTGGACGAAAAATGTTGGGACTCTCCACACATGGTCCGAAAATCATATGAATCCTCGATTCGACCGATCAGATCTTTGTGTCTATGGCCAGCTTAACCTAAGCCTTTTCTCCTTTGAATGGCTGCCCCCATTGCTACACAGCAGCTTATTTATATAAACAAAAGTAGTGTTTCTGAAGCAAACAGCAGTTTTACCAGTGCAGGGCAATAGTACATGATATCTCATTACTTTAAAACAATTTTATTTTTTGATGTTACTGTCCGCCCTTTAAGGCCAACACCATGTGGCGTTTTCTCCATTCACACATGACGGATGCTGTGCCGGTCAATGCTAACTGAACCTTATTCCTATTTTCTCCACTGCAATTTTTCCTGCCAGCTGAGAAAACACCATGTTTGAGGTTTAAAGGTGTACTTTTTCTTCCACACAACCATCACCTGTTACCAATATATATATATTAGAGCTATAACCACCGCAGTAGTTACACATTGCCCAGGTGTTTTGGTAACTAAAACATGCATAAAAACCCAACCAACTGCATGAAGAATTTTTCTTTACTTTCTACAACAATTAAGAAGGTAATGTAACTTATTTTTGGGTCTTATAATGAGTATGATCAACACTATAGGTATGCTGTATACCATGATGGTTTGGTCATTAAAAAAATCTGATGGCCTTAAAAAGAATACAGATATGGAGCCTTTTATCCAGAATGCTCAGCATCTGAGGTTTTCTGGATAAGGGTTCCCTAATTTGGCTCATCATACAAACCCCCTTATGTAATAAAAGGCACAATCTGATTGCCTTTAAAAATAATACAAATATGGAGCCTTTTATCTAGAATGCTCAGCACCCGAGCTTTTCTGGATAAGGGTTCCCTAATTTGGCTCACCATACTAACCCCCTTATGTAATAAAAGGCACAATGCTTTCCCAGGAGCAGTAACCCATAGCAACCAATATGATTTCTTTTAAACAGGTGACAGCCGATTGGTTGCCATAGGAGATTAGAAGCGCAGCAAACTTTGCTCCTGATAATACAGAATCCTATATGTCTACTAAAAAATGATTTAAATAATAATATTAATACAGGATTGTTTGGCTTCCAATAAGGATTAATTGCATTATAGTTGGGATCAAGTACAAGATATGGTTTCATTGTTACAGAGAAAAGGGAAATAATTTTAGCATTAATTGATTAAAATGGCATCTATGGGAGGTGATCTTCCTGTAATTTGGAGCTCTCTGGATAACTAGTTTCTGGATAAGGGATCCCTTTAATAAGAGAATTAAATAAATAAATAATTTTTTTTTAAAAAAACCTTACCTTTCAAAATATCTAGACATATTCTTCCCAACTTGTCTACATTAGGGTGATAGATTTTGGTCATGAATCGTACTTTAGGAGCTGCCATTGGGTATTCTTCCGGAAGAAATAATTCAAGTTTAAATGACCCTCCCTCAAAAGGTGAATCCTGTGGACCAGCGATAGCCACGTGGAAATAGCGAGCATTGTTTTCATCTGGCTCAGCCTTAATCCCCGGGACCGGCTCTGCCAGTAAACGCTGGGTTTCCTGCAATACAAACCGGACAAATGTAAAATGTCTAGTGACAGAGGAGATAACACACACTTTGTGCTTGGGGAGGTAACTTAACCCATCCTTGTTTTGATTTTACCTCTCTGCTTATGTCCAATAAACACAGGGCATATCATAGAAGAAAGAGAAATGAGTGTGCTGTATTGCAGTCTATGATAGTAAACTAGTGATGAGAGACACTATTCGCCAAGTTTCACCATGAAAAATTACACCCATCACTTAAAGCGGTCCCGCCACCCTAAAAAAATATGCAAAATCCTATTTATCATATTAGTCAAGCAAAACGAATTTTAATTACAAAATATAAAATAGCTGAGTCTGGGAATTCATAATTATAGCAAGCAGGCAGGACACTGTTATTAAGACAAGCCTTGCATCATTTCAAAATCTTGTTTGTGCACCAGAATGGGGGACCTGATGTCCATCCCCATGCCCTGGCTACACAATTAAATGGTGAAGAGAACGGGGGAATGTGGGGAGAGCAGTGACATCTAGGAAGTGCTGAATGGAAAGTGAAAGGAATTGTCTGCCCCGCCTCAATGCCTAAGGCATAGAGGAGGGGCAGGCAATATTTGACAGCTGATATTTTGAGTTTACTACAGATATGAATGCTTAAATAAAAAAAAAGAATTTGGATTTCATGTTTAATTTGAAAAGGACTTTTATTATACAGATGTTTGTGTCTAAGTCACATGTCCCCTTTAATAATGTGAGATCCATTAGCTTCTCATATAGTGAGTGACATTGGGTTGAGGCAACACAAGAGCATAATAAACACTGTACAGTTGTGGGTACTGACACCCCAGGCACATTATACACAATAAGAGACAGTGTTTAATGAATAGGGGGAAGTGGATTTGACACTTCATTTTTTCAGGATGCCCCCTTATTCTGCTGTCCCATGTATCCTCCTATTTATACCCTTTTGCTCTCTTAATAGTTTCTCATCTGCAGATGCTACTGCTGTATTCCTCTTAATTTGCACTTTTCAGGTCCCTTTGCATTTTTTAATATTTAACTTGCAGTTTTGTGCCAGATGACAGTGGTGGACAAAATAAACTCTAAAAGGAGACTTCTCCTTATTTGACCCTGGAGACATATATCTTATAATATGCATGTTTTCCAGTGTATGAGCTGGGAAGGGGGTGTAGAGGACTAAAGATTCCTGAAAGCAGAGGGGCTCGGGCATTCCAGCCTAACTGTGATGCACACAATGTTAGCGCACACTTTACACACATTAGTTAATGGCTGTGCAGTGAAGGTGGACAGATAATAGACACTTTACCTGAGTTGTATATGTTTCTCTGCAGAACAGAGACCTTTAGGGCAATGGCACATGATATGATTCATCATTCATGGTTAAATATACAGTACACTACTATGGGCAGCTACTTTTTATGGTTACAAAATGCCAAAATAATACCCTGCCATAGACAACACTGAGAATTGCCTCTGCTAAAAAAAAACATATTGTCTTAGCAAAGCCAATTATCACTATAGTCTATTTTGAAGCTGCTTCTAGTATCTCTGTGTGTCTTCACCCTAAATTGCTGCAAGTAAAATTACCTCTGGCAATTCAGCTCAATCTTGGGAAACTGCAAAGGAAGGCATTTCCCACGACTGAGCCAGTGATTCGTATGTTAGTGAAGAGAATAGCATTTCTGAGACCATGTTTGGTACTGGTGAGTGTACCACTCCCTCAATTACATAATATATATTTGCAGATTAATGACATCTTTCTAGAGTTCAATTCACAAAAATATTTAAAATTCTTTAAAAACTTCTCAAATATACACACAGAGGCACATTTATCAAAGTTGGAATTTCGATTCATGCGAGTTTTTAAAAACCCCCTTAAAGGAGAAGGAAAGCTACGGAGGCATTTTATTGCCAATAGATTAGCTGCAATAGTGCAAGCTAGAATGCTATATTTATTCTGTAGAATGTTTTACCATACCTGAGTAAAAAGCTCTAGAAACTCTGTTTGTTTAGGATAGGAGCTGCAGTATTAACATGGTGTGACATCACTTCCTGCCTGAGTCTCTCCCTGCTCTGGGCTCAGATTACAGTAGAGAAGGGAGGGGTGGGGGGAGAGGAGCAAACTGAGCATGCTCTTGCCCAGGGCAATTAGGTTTAACGGGGAAGGAAACCTCGTCGGCGCTAACCCCCTCCCCCCCTCCCGTGTATTGCCCCCCTCCCTCCTCCCCCCTGGCCTACCCCTCCCGCTGGGCAAATGCCCCTAACTTGTTACTTACCCTTCTGCGCAGGTCCAGTCCAGGGAGTTCACAGGCGACATCTTCTTCCACGCGATCTTTTTCCTCCTTTGACCGGCGTTTTGGCGCATGCGCAGTAGGAGCATTTCGCCGGTACGGATCTACTGCGCATGCGCCAAAAGTCACGCGCATGCGCAGTAGATCGTACCGGCGAAACGATCCTACTGCGCATGCGCCGGTCAAAGCAGGAAGAAGATCGCGTGGAAGAAGATGTCGCCTGTGAACTCCCTGGACTGGACCTGCGCAGAAGGGTAAGTAACAAGTTAGGGGCATTTGCCCAGCGGGAGGGGTAGGCCAGGGGGGAGGAGGGAGGGGGGGCAATACACGGGAGGGGGGGTGGGGGGTTAGCGCCGAGGTTTCCTTCCCCTTTAAGCTGAAGGCAGGAAGTCTGATACAGAAGCCCATGTGTACACAATAGAAGGAAAGAAATGCAGTGTTTCTTTTGACAGGGGACTCAGAGCAGCACTACTTTGGGGGTTTACTGGTATATTTAGATGGACCTTTCTGATAAGGCTTACTTAATTTTAACCTTTCCTTCTCCTTTAATTCCCATTGATTTGAGTCTTTTTCTCTGAAAAAAAAAAAAACCTCAAATGTCAGGAAGGCTGCAAACAACTCCAAATTGATCCCTGGACCTCTCCCATTGATTCAAACACCAATTTTGGCGGGTTATAGGTGGTGAGTAGTCGAATGAGAGTTCTTAAAGGGCCAGAGTATGATAAATCTCTAAAATCGAATTCAATATTTTTTCAAAACTCGAATCGAATTTGAATAATCCCCTAGTTGAATATGAGAGTTTTGACCATAAAAAAAATGTGAAAATTAGAATTTTCAATTCAACCCTTGATAAATCTGCCCCCTAATGTTGTGCTCTTAGATTCCTTTAAGAAGCTCAACTTATCACCACTCTATTTACACCCTCAGTTTATATGAAGTTAATTTTTAAAGACTTGCAGTCTCAATGGTTATAGGAGAAGTAAAGGACTAATCACCGAGGGAATACCAAATTGTTAGGCACCCACCCATGATTATAATCATTCTGGGACGGCATTCCCCTTCACTGGAAAACCACACCAGCTCCGGGTACTAGTCATCTCACATGTCCTAGGCATCTCTTCAGCTAGTCTGTGTGCTGGAACTAGAATCCAAAAGCTCAACTTTAGTTCTACAGCACATGAACACAGCAGCAAAAGATGCCCTGGAGAACAAAGAAGATGGCGGTGCTCACCAGAATAGTACCCCAGGCTGACCCAGGGTCCGAGCAATTACAATCACTAGCAGGTGCCTAACAAACAGGCAGTCCAACCCTTTCCTAATCATTTTAAAGCTTAGCAATAGTGATGAAGTCTCTAGTGGTATAAGTAATAGGGATGCACCAAATTAGGCAAAGTACCTCATCCTCCACAATCAGTTTGGCTGAATACTGAATAGATTCCAGATTCCACAGGCAGTCATAATCAAATATTAAATCTCAACAATGCCCAGTGCTTTAAAGTCTAAAGGTTTAAGGTTCTGCATTTGATTCCACTGAACAGTCGTAACTCCCGAACAGGCAAAAGTGACGGGATGCAGCCAGATACCAAATAGTATTCTGCATCCATAGTCTGACTGCTGTACTGTAATTCTATAATCCTTCTATACTCAATGCATCCCTTGCAGAGGTCCCCCGTACACAATCCCCAAGTGTTCCATTTGCATTAAAGGAAATCTAAGGTAGAGCCCTGTAGCGGGTCGGGTACCCAGGGGTTACCTGCAAAAAAAAGCAGGCACCCTGTGGAATGAGGGAAGGATTTTCAGGTGTGGGTATAGATGCGGGTCTCATCTAAATTTCTTATCTTATGTAATATTGTCTATATTTTACTCCTTTTAAAGTTTTACAAAACTTGTTTCTGTCTCCGCCCACTTCTGACGACATCACTTCAGTTTGCGGCACCATCACTTGTTTGATGGTGGCCGGCGGGTTGCGGATAAGGCATTGGCGGATCCGGGTAGCGGATCAAAGTGGGTAGATATGCGGGTTGTTGTTCGGGTCATGGGCTGCAGTTCGGGTTTTAGTAATTTTAATCTAAGGGGTACAAATGCTGTATTTACTGTACTTTAAAGGGGACCTGTCACCCAAACATAAAAAGCTGTATAATAAAAGTCCTTTTCAAATTCAAAAGGAATCCCAAATTTTTTTTTTAATTAGAACCTCAATACCTGGTATAAACTCATTTAAAAGTCTCTACTGTCAATCATATATTGCCTGCCCCTCCTCTATGCCTTAAGCAATTACTTTCACTTTCCATTTTGCACTCCCCACATTCCTCATCACAATGGTGTGTAGCCACTGCCTTCTGGCACATAAACACAATTTTTAGATAATTGCATCAATAACAGTGTCCACAAAATGACTCCTGTCTGCTTGATGTGATTGTGAATTCCACGACTAAACAAAATTAAAATAACGAACATATTAGAAGTCAATTTTATTTTGCTTTTGACTTATATTATAAAATAGGATTTGTAATTACTTTTTAGGGCAACAGGTCCCCTTTAACATTCCAGCTCAGAGGCTCAGCAGTCCTATATTAGCAATGGTCTGTTTCTTCACAGTTTTTCACAGCAACACCCCATCTTGGATCTTGTTAGGTCATCATTTAAAGGGGACCCGTCACAGCTCACCAATACTGCTTAATTATAATGACCTCATTGAATAAAAGAAGTGGGAATAGTATAAAGTTTTAATCCCCATATAGAATGGTTGTGGGAAAGCTCTTCAGTAGGCAGGCAGGGTTACATTAAAGGGGAACTATAGCAAAAATGAAAATTTAATATAAACTTTAGCATACTGAAATAAGAAACTTTCTAAAAAAATCAATTAAATATTTCCCTTTCCTAGCAGATATATCAGAGCTCACTCAAATAACTGATTCCAGTACAAACAAAATCTAATAATAACTGCCTTTTGCACAAATCCTGCATGTAGAGAGACATGATGTCTGGTGATTTTAATAGAGTGAGCTCTAATACAACTTCTAGGCACAAGGAGCCCCCTATAAGATATATTGGATCTAACTATCAATGAATATCTGACACCCAACTGCTGCATGAAGACAGAATGAAGAGAAACAGATGCTGAGAGAGAGGAAAGCAAAGATAAACTTGATTATTTCAGAAGCTGTGCTAAATTTTTAAATTGGTTATTTGTATTTAGAAAGTTTCTTAATTCAGTATGTTGAAGCTTATATTACATTTTCATTTTGGCAATACTTCCCCATTAACATAAAAAGCAAATGTGTCACATGTGAAAGTGGAACAAATGGATTGTTCTTGTTACTGTCAGATTTAAATAAACATATCAATATTACTGACCCTTTAAGCCCAGCCAAATACACATTTTCAAACCTTCCTCATTTATGTACTGAGACATCCTAGGAACAAAAATTGGTTGGGTTGTCCACCCAACATACATCAACCCCACATAAATAACCCCTTTAGAACATGAAGAAAAGCCAAGTAAATTGGATTTGGATTGGAAGTAGAGGTAGCCATATCAAACAAATGAACTTTGAAAATATTTAATCACAATAAAGCTTTAAAGTCTACTTCTTGGTGCACAGTACTCGGTCCAATATTGGCACGTATTGGTCCACCCCCATACCACTGTGAATGGCAGCACTACTGAACTATTTGTGTAGCTTACTCAACCACATAGTATATTTACATATTTTAAAGATAGAGATCTACTTCCTCCAATGCCTCATGTGACATTCAATCTTTGTAACTGTATATCTGTATTATGTAACGCCTGTTCCCCCTGTCTGTACATGTAATACATTATAAGATATACATACATTTGCATATTTTAATGTGGCCACAATCAACCAAGTCGCAAATGTGAGCCAAAATGTGCCACCAGGAATTACATACCACCAATTTTCAATACATCTGTGGCATTGTTTTAGCCTAAGGGGAGTCTGGCTAAACCTGATTTAAAAGGATGAGGCAACCTCAGAATCGTTTATATGTCTTGCCTTCCTCAAGCAAATGATGAGACTGGAAGTTTTGCCAAGTGAATAGATAATATTCCGGCACAAGCTTCACACGCCGCTGTAGCAAGAACATGCCTTCTGAGAGACCACACATTAAGCTTAAACACCACATAAGAGGGAGCCTACCTCTCTAAATTGTTTACCTACAACAAGGATTCTTAACCATGCGTGACCAAAAAGGAGTCCTCATTCTGCTTAGGTTGCATCCCACGGACCCTCTTAAATACACAGAAAATATCACTGTATAAACATGATTTATATAAAGGAGTCTACATTAATGTGTGTAGTAAGTGGTTCCGATGTCACCTGGATCCCTCTGTGTAGGTTTCACTTACCTATAAGCAACTTCACACGAATATTTAGTTTGCACAGTTACTGTAGAATGCAGAGCACAAATAAAAGTGGAACCTTTGGATTCCTATTGTAACATAATGAACTGCATTAAATATGGTGATTCACAAACATATCCTTATACAGGTATGGGACATGTTATCCAGAATGCTCGGGACCTGGAGCTTTCCGTAATTTGGATCTTCATACCTTAAAGGGATACTGTCATGGGAAAACATCAGTTAATAGTGCTGTTCCAGCAGAATTCTCCACTGAAATCCATTTTTCAAAAGAGCAAACAGATTTTATTATATTCAATTTTGAAATCTGACATGGGGATAGACATATTGTCAATTTCCCAGCTGCCTCCAGTCATGTGACTTGTGATCTGATAAACGTCAATCACTCTTTACTGCTGTAATGCAAGTCGGAGGGATATCATCCCCTCCCTTTTCAACCCAGCAGCCTAACAACAGAACAAGGGGAAGGTAACCAGATAACAGCTCCCTTGAAGATCTAAGAACAGCACTTAATAGTAAAAGCCAAGTCCCACTCAGACTGATTCAGTTACATTAAGTAGGAGAAATAACAGCCTGCCAGAAAGTAATTCCATCCTAAAGTGCAGGCACAAGTCACATGACTGGGGCAGCTGGGAAACTGACAAAATGTCTAGCCCCATGTCAAATTTCAAAATAGAATATAAAAAAAATCTGTTTGCTCTTTTGAGAATTGGGTTTCAGTGCAGAATTCTGCTGGAGCAGCACTATTAACTGATGCGTTTTGGGAAAATACATGTTTTTCCATGACAGTATCCCTTTAAAGAAGAATTATCTTGAAAATGGAAATGTAATATAAGTTTCGGTATACTGAAATAAGAAACTTTCTAAATACAATCAAATATAAATTCTGCATTGTTTCTTTAATAATCATGTTTATCTTTACTATTCCTCTCTAAGCATCCGTTTCTCATTATTCCCTCTTCATGCAGGAGTTGGGATTTCAGATATTTATTGACCGTTAGAACAAATATATCTTATGGGGGGCTCCTTTTGCCTAGAAGATGTATTAGAGCTCATTCTATTTAAATTACTAGACATCATGACTCTCTACATGCAGAATTTGTGCATTTTGTTACATTTAGTTTGGAATCAGTTATTTGAATGAGCTCTAATACATCTGCTAGGAAAGGAAGCCCCCCTATAAGATATATTGGATCTAACTGTCAATGAATATCTGACACCCAACTGCTGCATGAAGACAGAATGAAGAGAAACAGATGCTGAGAGAGGGATAGTGAACATAAACTTGATTCGTGATAGTTCCCCTATATGTCTACTATAAAAACATATAAACATTAAATAAACCCAATAGGCTGGTTTTGCTTCCAAGAAGGATTAATGATATCTTAGTTTGGATCATATAAACTTTACTGCGTTATTACTACAGAAAAAAAATGTGGAAACATTTTTTGGATAAAATGAGAGACAGCCTCTCCGTCATTCAGAGCTTTCTGGATAACGGATCCTATATCAGTATACGAATATCCTCCTTATCAGCCGCCCAATGGCCAGGCTGCAGGGGTTTATATTCTAGCAATAAATGCGGTCTAATAGGTGTAGACGTTGTGTACAATCCCAGACGTATATATGGAACGTTCTAATGACAACAGCACTGCTGTCAGTCCGGCCAGACAAGTAGAATAGAAATGGGTACAGCGAGTGTACAGTACAGACGTGCTACAGTGTAACTCATTCTTACAGACAGAGGGAAACCCATTTCTATTCCCTTATGGAAACGAAACACTAACAACAAACGACAAGAAGATGACGTGGGTGTGGCCGGCACTAGGCTTTGCTTCAATCACAACACATAAAAGGTTCCTTTGTATTATGGGAAGGTTCACAGACAAGAATCCTGGACTCGCCACTGCCTCGGACATCACTACAGGCCCAGTACCACCCGGCGGGTGCCATGTTGAAGCGGGCTGGAGGGCGGGGACATTCTCGGGCCTTGTCCCCATTCATTCGAGTGAATGCCGCTGCTTAAAGTCCGAGACAGAACTACAGAGAATTTCCACTAACTCCCAAACTACCAATTACCTTAATTATCCTGCGGGGCAGCCCGGCCATTCTGTCTTATAATGTGTGCAGCCTCCAACTCTCTGCGTGCCACCGGATCTCCCTGTCACGCACAAGTGAAAGCGCGGCATCCGCTTCCGGTGACGTGATCGCGACAGCGCAAACGCTTATGGGAGTTGTAGTTGTAAGGTGACTCGTCACTCTCATATGAATAATGATGTAATCAGACTTGCTGGTGTCTCAGGGTTGCCAGGTTGACGATTTTCCAGCCAAATTGGGCTACTAATTTAAAGCCCAGGCGGATTTTGAAAGTACAAACTAGCCAAGATATGGCTACTTTTTGGCTCTTTTTGCTCTAATGTGCCAAGCCTGTGTCTCCCAATGCATGTTGGGTAATGTAGTTTTTGTTTACTAATTTGCCAACTGGCAAGTTCAATGTAAGACTACAATACCCAGCATGCAATGGAAGTTACCAGATTTTACTCCCTGTACTAGTGATACTCGCGGGTCGGGCGGGTTTGGGTCGACCTTGCAGTGCTCCTTGCAGGTGGCAGGCAAGTGCGGGTTGAGCTCTTCTCCTGCTCTCCCTGCCCGCCACCTTCAAATGCCGGCATCCGACTTCCGGGTTCCGGTTTTATAGTGTTGCGTCTGCTCACCCGGCCCCTTTTGTGATGTCATTGGCGTGGCAGGTCTATAAAAGGTCCCCCGGAAGGGTATTAGCAGGGCGGGTTAGAGTCAGGTCAGGGAAACCCTGACCCACACATCATTACCCTGTACCTTATGGGTTGCCACCTGGCCAGTATTTTACCTGCCTGGCCGGTAAAAATGATGGTTGATCCCAATGTAATTAATAGGGTAAAAAGATAAATATATAGTAAGGCTGGTATTTTTTTTGTGGAAAAGTGGCAACCAGTGGCATAACTACCGGGGAAGTAGGGGGTGCGATTGGGCTAGGCCCCCCGGCAGCTCATGCGCCACGAATTCCGGGCGGTTCCAGGCATACGGGGGGCGCGGTTGCACGTCCTGTGCCAGGGCCTGCCCCCCTCTAGTTACATTGCTGGTGGCAACCCTACCTGTACCCCAGTCTCCTGGCACTCTTAAGCATTCACACATTTTCTGGTGACTTTCCTCAATTTCAGAAAATTTTGGGACAAAAATCAGCTGGCCACCTAAAAAGGTTGAATACTTTTACCAATATTTATTGTAATTGTACATGAATTAGGGCCTTATGGGACCCCTATACCTCCTGGGCCCCCCATCTGTCCCATTTTGCTTCATGGAAAAATTTGAAAAGGGCATATCTTCATATATATTCGTGTGTTTTTTAGAATTTTTTTTTCACTGCACATGTGCTATTTTCGGGCTACTTTTAAAGTGCCTCTTGGCTAGTTTTGGGCTGGTTGTGTAGCTGACTTTGGCTGGTTTTGAAAATTACAGCTGGCAACCCTGTGGTGTCTGTAGTCAGGATGTTCGTTCAGTCTAAGGAACGATGTGTTTTGTTCAGCGGTTAAGCACCACTGCTTGTGTAGCGGGTATAGAAGACAAACATTATGATAGGGCATGTTAGTATACGGTTTTAATTTCACCCATTGTAGTGTTAGTTAGTTACACAAGAAATGTCGCTGCAGTCAAGCTGTGCTATAAGACCTGCAGTAGCTGAACGCCTACTTCTTCTACAATCTGATGCCATAAAGAGTGCTTGCTTGTGTAGCTGGTGTGAAATATTAACACTTGGGAATGGGATTAACACTTGGCAGCAGCCCCAGGGACACCCGTGGATATCTAGTAAATTTTCTACCAGATATTGGTCAGGTAGGCTCATCAGAGGGCCCATACATGGTCAGATCAGATAAATTGCCGAATTGGTCTGAATCAGCAGCATAAAGGGGTTGTTCACCTTTGAGATAACTTTTAGTATGATGTAGAGGTTTTCATTTTTTATTATTTAAGGTTTTTGAGTAATTTAGCTTTTTATTCAGCAGCTCTTTAATTCACATTTTAAGCATTCTGGTAGCTAGGGACCAAATTACCCTAGCAACCATGCACCAATGTGAATAAGAGACTGGAATATGAATAGGAGAGGCCTGAATAGAAAGATGATGAATAAAAAAGCAGCAATAACAATACATTTGTAGCTTCACAGAGCATTTGCTTTTTAGAAGGGGTCAGCGACACCGCAAAGAGTCAGAAGAAAAAGGCAAGTAACTATAAAACTATAAAAAATAGATAATGAAGATGAATTGAAAAGTTGCTTAGAATTGGCCATTCTATAACGTACTAAAAGTTACCTTAAAGGTGAACCACTCCTATAAAGTGGAACTGTCACTCAGACATAAAAAGCTGTATAATAAAAGTCCTTTTCAAATTAAACATGAAATCCAAATTCTTTTTTTATTAAAGGAGAATTCAAGTGTTTTGGCAAAAAAACCCTACCCCCCCCACCCCACATAGACCGCCTCCCCCCCCCCAGGAAAAAAGGCATTGGACTTCACCACAGCCAGCTTCTGGGTCTTTGTGTCTTCCGTCGCTTCGGCAATTTCCGTCCATTTCGGAGCATGTGCAGTTGTCGCAAGCCGGTAAATTGCTCCAACTGCGCATGCGCCTCTTCGCCGGTCTTTGCTTTATTGGCCCCAAAACAAAAGTAGATGCATACAAGGCAACGTTTTGGAGCCCACTGGGCCCTTTCTCAAGCCTGAATTTCGAATTCATGTGAATTTTTTTAAAAACATTTTTTAATATTTTTTTAATAAATTCGAATATATTAGAAATTCGAATGGGAGGTTATTTAAGAAAAAAATTGAATGTCTAAAACTCGAACTTATATGACGGACTCCAACTGAATTAGAGTCAATCACGACTAAACCTGAATTGTTTTTTCTCCGAAAAAAACTTGAATGGCAGGAAGGCTTCAAATGGGTCACTGGACCTCTGCCATTGACTTCTACATGGACTCGGCAGGTTTTAGGTGGTAAATAGTCAAATGCAAATTGTTCCCAGGGTCAAGGTTTGATAAATCTCGAAGTTCGAATTCGAGTTTTGATTATTCCCAATTTCGAATTTGTGAGTTTTGACTAAAAGAGCTGGCGACCCCCCTCCCAGAGCTGCTTTAGAAGGTGAAAAACTTTACGGTCATAGGAAAATAGGAAGTAATTGGAAAAAGTCTTGATTTTCAGTGAACAATCTGAAACCAACAAAACTGAAAAATTGTTTTTATGGTAAACAACCCCTTTAAGGGCAGCTGTTAGAATTGATGCAATATTTGCTAATATTCCAGATACTGCTGAAAAATTTAGTATCTTATTTTATCAACGAAACATATCAAATTGAAACAGTTCAGAACACTCCTGGATTACTGAGCTGACAGACAGAAACATTAAAGGGAAACTGCACAAAAACATAACTTAAGCTTTTTGAAAAGTAAACATAATTTCAAGCAACTTTGCAATATACATCAATTAAAAAATATGCAGACTTTTCAGGATTTTTAATGGTTTGGAACAGTTCCCTAAAGGTGGCCATAAACTATTAGATCCGCTCATTTGGCAAGGTCGCCAAACAAGCAGATCTTGATTTGGCCACTAATGGCAGGGCGATATTGGGTGAATCTAAACGTTCAGCCCTGGGTCCGAACAATCAGATTACAGTGATATGAATGGGTGCCGACTGGTCACAGGACCGCCTCAACTAGCCGATATGGTCCTGGATCGCAGAAAAAATTGGCTGATTTTTGGCCTGATATCGATCAGGGAGGACCCATTGGGAGCCGTACATGAAAATACTTCAGCAGCACTCCGATTATGGTGAAAAAATTGGTACTTTATTCGTGCCTCAAGCTAAGCGACGTTTCGAGGTTTTCCAGCCCTTTATCAAGCCCATTGGGAGCCCCCACACACGGACAGATTAGCTGCCGAATCGGTCTAAAGAACCGATATTGGCAGCTTTAATCTGCCCGTGTACAGCCACCTTTAGCCTAGCCCCCTGCTCTCCTGCTGATCTATCTGACTACTTTGCGGAGCTTTCTGACTACGGTTACTTTGTATCAGCAGCAATCTGTCCTCAGCCTGCATCCTCCAAATCCTACAATTCCCCGCACATGTGATTTCAAAAAGGAACGGAACATAGTGCAATGCATTGTGGGTTATGTAGTTCCTGCATGCTGTTTGTAAACTGTGGAGAAGTTGTTACAATTTGTAACATTAGTATTTAGTCCCTCCTTCCCTGATGCAGATAAAGAAGAACTGTTAACCAGCTGGATTTCTGCATAGAAAATGGCATTTATTCATACTTTTTGAAGAAACGGGTAACTGTGATGGGTATATTATTGGTTTCTGTGTTATGTGGGCCTCTTTATCAAATTTTGGTTTGGAAGCCAGAGTTCCCCTTTAAATTTTGGGAAAACTGTAAAAAAATAAAAGATGGAAAGCAATTTTAAAGTGTCTTTGTTTATGGTGAACAATCTTAAAACAACTCAACTGAAATAAAAGTGTTTGGTAGGTGAACAACCTCTTTAGTTTTTGGGAAGCATCAAACTAATGTCGAATTTGTTTGTATCTACCCAAAAAAAAAAAGAAGGCCAGCATACCTCCCAACTGTCCCGTTTTCAGTTGGGCAGTCCCCATTTTGACAACAGCTTTTTGCCAGAGAGCCCAGAATACCCAGCACCTGCACTTTGATACATTTTTAACAGTTTAAGATAAGCAGATACATTTGTAACTATTTAAGATAAGCAAGTATCTTGGGAGAACTGTGACTTTTAATTTAATTTCACCTTCATTAGCAAAACTGTTATAACATAAAACTCCCAGAAATGTGTTCAGACTTTAATAACCTGCTAAATTTTGTAACATGGACATGGTAATTAGGAGTGTGACCATAAAATGGGCGTGGCCAAAAAATGTTAGTCGTGCCAAAGTGTTTGTCCCTCTTTCCATTTTTCAAATGTTGGGAGGTATGGGCCAGGAGGATTCCACTACCCCCTGTAATTAACCACCCAAGTAAGTTATAGATATGAAGAGTTAGGACTTTTGTTAGGTATTCTGTCATGAAAAAATATTATCACAATGCAGGAATGGAGAGACCTAACTGAAGAACTCCCCAAGGTCAACAGAAATGCATTGCTGTAAGTAGTCTCCCTCCATGACATAAGGTGTCAATGCAGTGATGTTGGGTGCAAGAACGTGACATCATTGCATGCGTCCGGTTCAAAAAATCTAAATAAACACCAGGGACCGGGTTTTGTATATAGGCCTTTGCTTGCAACTTCCTGGGTGTGCTCTAAATTACTGTCTTGGACTGTTGCTTGTTTTTGACCCTTTGTCTGATCCAGATATTGATGTTTACGGCCTGAACTGACCTGTACCTGGCCACGCATTTTTGGACTATTTGCTTGGTCTACAACCGTGACAGGGGTGTGATCCATCACACTTTCTTGAAGAGGGATGGCACTAAGGTTAAGGGTAAATGTGTTATAAAAAAAAAAACAGTGCAAACAAAACACACATATCTGTCCATTGCAATTGATTATACTTCTGTTTTCTGAGACTTCAGTTTAGAAAATAAATGTTTTTTTCTGTATTGATTGGTTCTATATATTTCTTTTTTACTTAGTAAATCTGTCGTGATTTTTATGGTGTACTTTTTAATTTTCAAATTACAATTTATATTGAAAATAATTCCCTTTACTATTTAAAATGTTGTTTCTGAACTGACACATTGTTATCCTTCAGAAAGAGCCAGCACTTCAAACTGGAACTGCTTTCAGATTGTTCCTCCTACTTAATTTCACTGGAGGAGTTGTGGTGGGGCTTGGGTGATTTACTATTAGGTGCTGTTCTCATATGTACCACTTGGTGGGGCATGGGAGCATTTTTAGCAATGTAGGTGTCAGGGAGCTGGTATCCTGTTACTATCCCATTATTCCAGTGATCCCCAACCTTTTCTACTCATGAGCCACATTTAATTGTAAAAAAGAGTTGGAGAGCAACACAAACATGAAAAACTCCATGGGGATGTCAAATAAGAGCTGTGATTGGCTGTTTGATAGTTGATGGCTGAAGTCATATGTGAAACAACATGTCTAGCCCCATGCTAGATTTTTAAATTAAATATAAAAAAAATCTATTTGCTCTTTTTGAAAAAATGGATTTCAATTTGGAATTCTGCTAGAGCAGCACTATTAACTGATGCGTTTGGATTCACACTGAAAATATGGTATATGGCATACATCTCATAGTTTCAGTTTTCCATGAACCAAACAGCATCAGTAATAGCTACCACACTCTTTCCAAAGCTTTGTGTGTTGCTTGTCCCTGCCCCTTTTGTCTGTCTCCTCTTCCTAACAGACTGTAAGCTCTTCGGGGCAGGGACCTCGTCCCAACTGAAATTGAAACACCTCTCACTTGAACATATACTCTATTTTCTATCTATTTTTATGGTTTAATTTACAACTATACCCTTGTGCTTTGTAAAGCACTGTGTGCATATGTACTACTATATAAATAAATATATAGATATGGGTACAAACCCAAATCAGTACTTCAAATGTTTTTTTAGTTTCCCACACTCTTCTTCCTTGTTTTCTTTTACTTCTACTACTGTATTCCTACTTTCTCTCCTCCTGTTGTCTCTTGTCCTTCCTGGTTTTCTTCCTTTTACAGCAACATGTTTAGAAAAGAGTAAAACTAGAGCTCAACACAGTTCACATGGGTACAATTCTACCACACACTATTCATTTCTATAAGATTTTTAGAGGCATATTTTTTCTAACAGTGAACTTACATTTTCACCCATTGCTAAAGAAGCTCACCAAAAAACAGAGTGCAGCAGAATTTTACTTAGATGAACTATGGTGAGCTCTAGTTTCAATATTTGATAAATATGCCCCATCGTCTCTTTACCCTTTGGATTTTAATAAACTGTAGCCTTTCATCTTTCCACTCATCTTCTTCCCCTCACCCCGAGACATTTTTTCTTTTATACCATGTGCCAACCTTATCATAAGACTTATGAGGAAATGTGCAATATTTATTAACATTGAATGAACGATAGATATGTATTGTAAAAAATGTGGAATAGAAGATATCATCGGTCCTTTGGGTGTTCTTGCTTCATACGCCTTCTGTGGTATCTGGAAATCAAACAAGTGCATATATTATAATTAATTGCAGCTTTGATAAATACTTTTGGCAAGGAAAGGTTTGCCAAGTTCCTTACCATTACATACGTATGCATTATATTTTATTGATTAATGCCAATACATCTATTTGAAGTAAACTGAATTAAAGATAAACACTACATATGGCATCTGTAAACTGTTTGAATAAATAAACATTATTTGCAGTGCAGTGAAGAACCTGACTCTTATACTTGATATGCCTGAATGAATAAATTGTCCTGTAAGTAGTTAGGCAGATCACTTGATGTGGAGCACAAAAGACCACAGATTTGTCTTCTTTATTTGTGCATGACATCAACAGACATACCATTATTACACCAGGATATAATATTTGGTATGCTGAAAAAATTCACTGAGATTTGCCCACTATTTTACATTGGCACTTGAATATTTGTTGTATGTTGCATTTTTTTTTTGGTTTAATATTTTTGTTGCCTTAATAATATATGCACATATGATGTGTGTGGGATGGTGGAGCTAAAACTTAACATTAACACACTGCAAACAGAGTATTACACTATTACACTATATAATACCTCTTATTTCCCTATCTGGGTGGAACTATAACTCGCAATGTCGTTTTATTTGATCCATATTGTAAATCAAGAGCACTAAATTATAAATTCTTTTTTTTATTCTTTCCCTGCTCCTGTTGAGCTCTGGTTATTCAACATATCCAAAGTTCACACTACATTTGTTTGTAACCCTTAATACTGACACAATCTCATGTCATGTAAAGCAAAGGCATAATACCTTTTTTATAATAAACAAAGGAACCAAATCAAGTTCCATCATGATTGCACAGGTCATGTGTGTAGCAAATGTCTGTGGCTATGTATTGTAATGGTATGTGTGTCAACAACATATTTTGCAGTAGTTACTCTTGCATATTTGATCAATACCCATTTAAATCTGGGACATATGGGAATAACATGGGGTATATTTATTAAAGGAAAAACAACTGGGGGACAACCCCCTTTAAAAAAAGGAAGATGTAGTTCAGCAGTTACTTACTGTCCCACCGGATACCAACGATGTTTGGTTGTGTAAAACATTTTGCTAAGCTCTTCTATCGTTGGCTCAGGTTTAGCTTTAACATCATTAAGTCTGGCCTTTAGGACAAGCTCATGTGTTTCTGTGTGGCTGGTTAATGGGTCCTTCTGAGGAAGAGGCTGTTATAAAACATTAGAGATTAATCATTAGTAGTGAAGCATGGTGCTTTCATTGTAATGTTTCTAGAGACAATCACCAGCTAACTGCTACAATTTGTCCCTGAGGAGTTGACTATATCAGACTTGGTGAAGCAGTATTGACCAATAAAAGCATTTATTGTTATATGTATTTCAATTTTTTAATACATATTGCTCACTGTAACTAGAACAGTTATGGCTTATTTAAATGGACTGTGTCCTCTTCATGATATTTCTTATCTATACACCTATATTGTATCATTTTATTGTAAAACAAGCCAGACAATGACTTAAACACAGAAACACATTTATTTTTCATGGCATGTTAATGAGCTGCTTATGTCAAGAAATCAAACATTGCAATCCATTCTTCTTTATTTGTGCATGACATCGACATACCATTATTACACCAGGTTATAATATTTGGTATACTTGTATAGGAGCTTATAATACAGAGCGCTTGGAGGTTTTCCACATTAAGGGGCAGATTTATCTATTCCTATGGGATTTTTGTAATGGTGAGTTCTAATTTTCACACATTGATAAATATCCTTCTAAAAATCCCATAGGATTGAATAGAATGTGGGCGAGTCTTTATTTATTAAAATCTGAACTCACACTTTGATAAATCTGCATAACTAAAAAAATAGGGTTGTTCTGACTTCAGAATAGATTAAAGTTAGCTTAGTGGTAGGAATTTACTGGCCATTTAAAATTAATTTGTAACCATACTTTTTGTTGGTTACAAACTCAATGTTTGTGTTTGTTTAAAATACTTCTTATCTTGTGAAACAAAGAGGGTGGTGGCTGAAGGAATTTTATTGACATCGCAGTGTGGAAAAATGCAGGGCTTCGGTACCTTTTGAGCACTAGTAGCAGCCCTATGGAGTAGGATAAAATTGTATGTAATTGTATGTAACTTTTCTGTGGTAGGTTTTGGTTGACCTTTAAAGTAGATATTTCTGTAGAAAGGTTTTCCCTCAAAAATAGCCAAAAGGATTTGCTCAGTTTTTGTACGCACAAAATAAAACCTTAAATTTTAACTATTAAACAGATTAATTGTCCTACCTTTGTGTGTTCATACGGGACTTCAACCGATGGATGGTAACAGACAATTGTTTTCCCATCTGATGTCAGGGCCAACTCCACTTTGCTAAAGAAGCACATTATAAAGAATTAAAAAAAAAAACTGTATAGATTCTCTTAAATCATACAATTTAATTTTTTCCTTTTAAATACTGCAACAATCTGCATCTTAAAGACAAATCTCCCGAAAACGCCTCTCCACAGGAAATAATTGAAATCACTGGTGTTATGACCAACATATCTTTAAGTTGCATGAAGTTTCCTCCAGAGGCAACTTTGGCAGACTTAGGGGTATATTTATCAAAGAGTGAAGTTAGAGATCGCCACAGTCCTCTAGACTAGAGTGAAATTCCGCCACTCTCCATTCATTTCTATGGGTTTTTGAAAGGCGTATTTATCAAAGCATGAACTTTCACCCATTGATAAAAATCCCATAGAATGAATTTCACTCCAGTGGACTGTGGCGACCTCCAACTTCACTCTTTGATAAATATTCCCCCTTAGTGATATGTTGGTCATACCAGAGATTTCAATTATTTCCTATGGGGAGGCATCGAGGGCAACAAATCTCCATGTGTGTGACTGCCCTTACAGCAGTTTACAATTTGGTTTAGTTTTATAAAATGGAGTGTTTTCAAAATACCTACATGCAAATGAAGCTCTGCATTATGCCTTAAGATATTTTTGCTCTACTGGCCAAAGGCCAGATATTTTGAAAACGCACCATTTTTTTTTCTAATAAAACCAGTTGTTTAAATTGCCAAATGTCTTTAATTTAAAAAAAACTGTAATAAGGGTGCTTATCTTCTTTAATGGATTACCAGAGTACAATGCATGAACTGATATAACCTATTGCAGTGCATTTTACCCTTCTCCTCTTGCCCTCCAACTACTGTGCATAGAAATCCTTATTCTGCTGACAACTACTTAACTTGTATATCAACAGTGCAGCTCTGAGTTCTGAACTGCAGGAAAGCAGCGTGTAGGTTGTTCCACATGGAGGTTAACCGCAGTGAGAAATGAACACGTAAAACAACCCTGCAGTTCAGTTCATGAAAACTTTACAGATTTTTAAGTGGAAGTATAATGAATATAGCTCTGTTTTTAAAGGTGGAACCTGAAAATGGGTTTTTTTTTTTTTAACTTTACATCCCCTTAAATTGAAAGTAAAAAAAAAATATATTCATGACTACACCTATCCTTTACCAAACCAAGAATCCGAGTATAAACCAAACATACCAGTTGTAATCATCTGGAAGTGCTGAATATGTTGATTTGTAACGAAGTGGATTCGTGATTCCATCTATAAAAAAAAAAAAAAATATTAATTTAAAAATGATGTAATGATGAAGTCCTTAGAGCAGATACACATGCAACATTTTGCTATTTTTTTTTCAAACAAATTGAAACCATGAAACCAGAGCCTTTCCATGAATGTCAATGGTAATCATAGAGCCTTATGTTTCTGGGGAGCAAACATAATTCTAAAATATATAAGCATGTTTTAATAAAGCTTCTGTATGTTTTAAATAGTGCAATAACCAAAGTGAATATCGTAAATGGAATTATGCAAGTTAAGTTTGCCACATTTCTTATCCAACGAGTAGGCAGTCAAGCAACGGTGGTAGTGACGTTGAGGCACATGCACATTGAGCAGGCGCCTGCAAACAAGACTGCTTACTCGTTTTTCATTGGTTGGCAGGCAGGACTAGAAATAAAAGCAGGCGAAGAGACGGCCGTGAAGATTTTGCACGCTGCTGAAGCATGAGCAGGTATGTGGGGAATATGCAACTCAAAAACATCTCATAATAAATAATTATTTGCAATTGGAAAAATGCTTATATTCACTCCCCAAATCCAAAGGTGGATTTAAATTTTTGACCATACATCCCCTTTAAAGGAATTGTTCAGTATAAAAATAATAACTGGGTAAATGTATAGGCTGTGCAAAATAAAAAAAAAATTCTAATATAGTTAGCCAAAAAAGTAATGTATAAAGGCTGTAGTGACTGGATGTCTAAGGGCAGAGACACACGCTCAGATTTGGGGAGATTAGTTGCCCCGGCGACAAATCTACTCTTCTTCGGAGTGATTTATCTCCCCCACCTGCATCCCCTGCCTTACCGTCTGCTGGAATGTAAATCGCTGGCGGGATGACTAATCTCCCCTTCAAGTCGCTGACTAACTCAGAGTTAGAGAACTGAAAAGCAGGAAGTTGTATTCCAGAGTAGAAATACCCAAGGCAGCACATGTGCGTAAAAAAAAAAAAAAAAAACAACACTTGTGAGAGGGCTCATCCACAAGCCTACTCCAAAGCCCTACCACCACTATGCGCACTGTTATTGTAGCAAGTGTATCAGGGAACGAGCTTTCGCATCCAGAGGGAGGATTCGTTTTGGTGCATACGCCACAGGTCACTACAAAGGAACTAATCGGTTTTTGGAGAAACGATCAGGTCCATGCAGGGGATGAAGAGGTAATGAGAAAAAGACTTTCCTTGTCCTTTAATTGCAAATAGTACAAAGTCAACATATCAAATGATGAAACATATCTGCTTATTTTGAATGTAATGCCAGCAACACATTTCAAAAGAGAAGACTGGAAACGTTGTGAAATGCTAAAACAGCGAGGTTGTATCACAGAGTGGTGTACTCCTCCCCATCTTTTTTTGCACTATGTATATACATATCGTTTTTGCAACCATTTAAGAATAACAGTTAAAGGGGTTGTTCACCTTTGAGATAACTTTTAGTATGATGTAGAGAGTGATATTCTGAGACAATTTGCATTTTGTTTTCATTTTTTATTATTGAAGGTTTTTGACTTATTTCGCTTTTTATTCAGCAGCTCTTCGATTTGCATTTTAAGCAATCTGGTAACTAGGGTCCAAATTCCCCTAGCAACCATGCATTGATTTGAATAAGAGACCGGAATATGAATAGGAGAGGCCTGAATAGAAGAAAATAAAGTAACAATAACAATACATGTGTAGCCTAAGGGCTCTTACAGACGAGCGTTTTTACCTGCGCTCCCCTGCGTTGTGTTTTTCTGCGTTCAGCCGCAGGGCAGCGCAGGAATAGACGCATTACATTTTTCCAATGGGGCTGTACTCACACAGGCGCGTGTAGGCGCCGAACGCAGGTTGAGACGCAACATGCTGCATTTTTCCTGGGTTCGGCGCCTACACGCGCCTGTGTGAGTACAGCCCCATTGGAAAAAATGTAATGCGTCTATTCCTGCGCTCCCCTGCGGCTGAACGCAGAAAAACACAACGCAGGGGAGCGCAGGTAAAAACGCTCGTCTGTAAGAGCCCTTACAGAGCATTTGTTTTTTAAAAGGGAGTCAGCGACGCCGATTAGAAAGTTGCACATTCAGAAGAAAAAGGCACATAACTATAAAAAATAAATAATGAAAACCAATTGAAAAGTTGCTTGGAATTGGCTGTTCTATAACATAATAAGTTACCTTAAAGGTGAACCACCCGCTTTAAAGGCTTTTGAAAATGCAGTGGAAAACCAGGGTTTCTTCCTTCCTGATCTCTGGATATGACTCTTGAAACATGTCATGTAGCAAAAGTCACATGATCCCCTCCAGGTCTTTTAATCAGCTTCATTATTCAGATACATTATTATATCCAGGGGTCAGAGCCAGAAATGACATTTGCAAAAACCATTAACAACGTGCTTTAAACGGGTTTGTTGCCCTGTTCTTCCCTTGTCTAGCACATGTACAAGGTCAAAGAAGCGTTTCCCATGTGCGAATGCGGTTAAGGTAACCAGTGTGTATATACATAGAAAATCGCGTATAGGATATTTTCTCACCTGCGATCGGCTCCTTATGTCGAAAGCGGCATACTGCCGAGAGCCCTGAGCGAAGAGCCGCGCAGCTCAAAGTCCTCAGCCGACCGGCTGTCACCAGCGCGGCTGCCATTACTGTTGGGTCACCGCTACTTCCAAAGTGAATAGGCCTCGTTGACGTCACGCACACGTGACATTAAGCCTCGGGTGACGTCACGAACGCTCGGCGCCGTCTTCGAATGGATACATAAGTAGAATACGCGGCCTTGTAGCTCTCAGTGTAGTTGTTTGGGGCAGCAGGATTACATGGGGAGGGCTGCAGAAGATCTATTACACTTTTGCTGCCTGGTCTCAGCTCTGTAAGGTCTATGCTTTTATTCAGGGCAGCCATCAGGGGGGGGACAGGGGGTAAGGGGCGCCACACTTACTTGATTAGCCGTGCCCCCCATATTTCTGAGAGCTGCTGACTTTGGGAAGGCATGGAGGTTTAAGGGGCCCTGGCCACCAATTTTCTCATAATGGGGGGGGGCACCAATTTTTTTTCTCATGTGGGGTCCTAGCCACCAATATTTTTTAATGGGGGGCCCTGACCACAAATGTTTTTTATGGGGGGCCCTGACCACCAATATCTTTTTATTTTTTATTAACATGTGGAGTCCTAGCCACCAATATTTTTTTTGTTTTTTTACTGTGTGGTGGGGGGCTGACCTGTGGGGTGGGGAGGGTGGACCTGTAGGTGGGGCTTGCGGTGGGCGCAGCCCAGGGGGCCCAGGAAATTTTGTCGTATTGGGCCCTGCGATTTCTGATGGCGGTCCTGCTTTTATTAGTGGGTTACTGAAGCCTGTTTATTTGTAGTGTTTTTATTTTGTGGGGTAAGAAGGGTTGCCAGGTCCAAAGTAACCCAAAAATAGCACAATATATACTGTATGCAGTGGAAAAGTCTAAGGGTCAGAGATTTGGTCGCCTGGAGACTAATCACCTCGTTTTTGCAGCGACCAATCTCGCCAAACACCTTCTCTGACTCTGCCCCGGCTTAAAATGAAAAAACGCCGGTGCTAATCACATGTGGCGATTCATTTTCAGAAGTTTCCTGTGAGGCAACTTCGGGCGACTTCAGAAAACAAACCGCCGTGTGTGATTAGTGCCGGCGTTTTTTTCACTTTAAGCCGGCGCAGAGGGGTGCTTTGCCAATGAGGCGAGTTGAGGCTGTCGCCTCAGGCAGCAGCACCCCACTAGGTACCAGGGGCAGCAAAAATGCTGCACCTGGTACTTTAAGATCGAATTTCCGTGGGAGGGGGGCAGCAGCAAGTGCTGCTGCCTCAGGCGGCGGAGTGGCCAGGATCGCCCCTGCCGGCGCAGAGTCAGGGAAGGCGCTTGGGGAGATTGGTCGCCGCAAAAATGAGGCGATTAGTCGCCAGGCGACCAAATCTCCCCAAAATGCCCAGTGTGGACTTACCATAAAAGAATGAATGGATATATGTAAAAATATAGGAAGAAGGTATCAGCATACAATTAATTCAAGTTGCAGGGAGTACCCTGCATGTTTTATTGTGCAGAATGCAGCGTTTTGGGGACACACACCTTTGTCAAGCATGTGGCAACCATAGTGCAGGAAATATAAATAGGGTGATCAATTAATAAATTAGCATATACAATTGACGTTATAAAATTGCAAAATGCGTAAACAATGAGAATTATTATTAAATTCCCTAAATGGACATATGCAGTGTCCACAGGTGTATATTACATGCTATAGTCCATAATTGGAAGCATCAAAAAATAAGTCCATAGTGCTTGAAAAAAAGAAAAAGTCCAACGTCAACAATTGCCTTAAAAGGAAACACCCCTTATAAATTGAAATAAAGTAACAAAAATAACAACCAAAATTAGGATAAGGTTAATTAGCAACATTTGTAAAAGGTTACAAAGTATCATACTACCCCTGCATTTAGAGGGAAGGGAAATTTTAGCTGTACCTGGGTAGATATCGGGATGATTCCATATCTGTTAAAAAAGATAAAAAGAATTTTAGCCAAAGTTGGACTTTTTCTTTTGCACTGAAGGATTTTTTTTTCCTGGGTTCCCCCATGGCAGCAACTAATGGGTAAATCCCCTATCATGAGAAGGACAGGCTTAACAAGCAACCAATTAATTGTCCATAAGAACCCTCTCCCTCCCCCTATTCCTTGTCTTTTTTTTTCCTGTCTGAGTTGGATAGGCTATTTTTTTTTTTGGTCTCACCTGGGTCATCTTGGCCTTTTTCCACTTCGGTGAAGCCTCTGCAAAGGGTATCCGCTCGGCGCTCTGCCTGTCAGAGGGTCTCTCCCCCCCCTCTCCCCCTCCACGTTCCTCTGAGGAAGCCAGGGTAACTTGCGTGGTTGGGGAGAGACTAGGCGCTGTTGGTAGGGGGGGAAAACCAGTGCTGGTAGCGCTTTGCGTTCCACAGCGCCATTGCGTTCCATCGGCAGGAAGTGACGTCACTTCCGGGGTTTTTTTCGGATCGTGGCGTCCAAGGTATTTAAAAGGACGCCAAGGTAGCAGTGCGGGTTGCTGTTTTGGCTGTTTGCTGTTTGCGGTGTCCTGGTCTGAGTAGCCCTTACCATGGATTCCCCCACTGCCCGTAGCGCTCGTTGCTCTAGTTCTAGGTGGGACCATGAGACATTTTCGTTGTTGTTGTCTCTCTTCTATGCGCTCTATTATCATTTGTCTTGTGCTTTTCTCTTCACATGCTCTCTGCGAAAAGGTCTCGTTCTGGCAATATAGAAGGTCAGCTTGGCTCCAAGGAAGGTTCAGTACCTATCGCTGGGGAAGATACAGCGACTCTCATATGTAGAGCATGCCCTAATAGGGTTTTGAATGGGAAATACCTGTGCCGGGAGTGCCTTACTGAGGTGGCTGGAGAGACCTCCAATGAATCTTCAGATGTTTTGGAGATGATCAAAAGAGCTGTCACAGAGGGAATGCGCTCTGCGACTCAATCCTCCTCAGCTCAGAAGTCTAGGAAGAGATCGAGAAAGACTTCTCAGGAGGAAGATGGGAGCGAGCAGGAGTCAGAAACGGATGAACATTCAGTAATCCTTTCTGAGGAAGAATCAGAGACGGATTCTACACATTTATTTGATTTCAAGATGGTGGATTCATTAGTTAAGGCCATTAAGGAAGCCTTGAACTGTGGGGAAGAAGAAGACAAATCTTCTACCACTAAGAAATTATTCATGTCGAAACCTAAGAGATCCAATTTTTTTCCCGATTTTTGAGGAAGTAAAGGAAATGATCGCTTCGGAATGGAGCAAGATGGAGAAGAAATCATCTATCAGAAATAGATTAGCTAAACTTTATCCTTTTTCTCTGGAAGACTCTAAATTTTGGGATTCTCCTCCAGCTGTTGACGCAGCCTTAGCTCGGTTGGCTAGACGATCCACGCTTCCAGTGGAGGATGCTACCAGCTTCAGGGACCCTATGGAAAGACGGATGGATAAGGAGCTAAAGAAGGCCTACACGGTTTCCGGATCTGCCCTTAAACCAGCGGTAGCTCTCTCTGCCTTGTCTAGAGCTTTCAGATTCTGGGTGGCGAATATCGAAGAAGCCTTAAGGAAGAAGATTAGCCGAGAGAAAATCATTGAGGCTATGAATGAACTCAAATTGGGAGCAGATTTCATGGCAGAAGCCTCTCTAGATCTTATACGACTTTCAGCTAGGAGTGTGGCCCTTTCGGTCTCGGTTCGACGTGCATTATGGCTTCGTTCATGGCAGGCGGATAATAATTCCAAGTATAATCTCTGTGTGTTTCCCTTTCTGGGTCAGAAGTTGTTTGGAGAGAAGCTGGATGAGGCCATCAAGAAAGTTTCAGGTGGAAAGACTATGTTTCTACCGCAAGAGAGACGCCAGAACCGGTTCTTCTCTTCTACTAATAAAAGATCCTTCAGAGATAACCTCTTCTCCAATAATCAGAGGAATTATAGGCCGGGAAGAGAGTATGGAAGGCCACGTACATGGAAGGAGGGACAATCTTCTGTTAAGTTGGAGAAGGAAAGACCTTCTCCTTCCTTTCGAGGAGGCAAGAATACAAGATTTTTCTGAAGACCTGCCAGCCAAACTCCAGGAAGTAGGAGGTCGCTTAAAGGATTTTGCTGGGGTTTGGGCTGGCTCAATTCAAGACAATTGGATACGCACAGTGGTGAGCGAGTTACAGGCTATTCATCACTATGTCCAGAAACTTCTTCTCCAGAGGGCAATTCTACCTGTGCCAGAAGAGGAGAGATTTCAAGGTTTCTATTCACCTCTCTTTCTCGTGTTAAAGGCCTCAGGAGAATACAGACCAATTCTGGACTTAAGACAACTCAACAAATTCATCAGTCCTCAACATTTCAAGATGGAATCACTCTCGACAATTGTTCAAATGGTGCAGTTAGGGGATTGGATGATATCTATCGATCTTCAAGATGCCTATTTACACGTCCCGATTGCACAACAGCATCACAAATTCCTGAGATTCGCAACGATACAGGGTCATTTCCAGTTTGTCTGTCTCCCCTTCGGTCTGTCCACCTCTCCCAGAGTATTCTCGAAGATTCTGGTGGCGTTAATCGCTCTGATACGAGAACAGGGAGTCAGAATTTACCATTACTTGGACGACCTCCTCCTTCTGGCATCCTCCCGGGAGCAGTTACTGACCATATCGGAGCGGGTGCTTCGAGTCTTGCAGCAATTCGGCTGGCTAGTGAATTATCAGAAGAGCAGTTTAGTACCAAGACAACAGCTGATCTATCTAGGAGCCCTCCTCGATACGCAGAGGAATCGAGTATCGCTTCCCGAATTAAAGGTGAACAGGATACAGCAAGTAGTAGCGGAGGTTCTTGCGAAGGAATGGTTGTCAGCAAGACAGTGGCTTCGCCTC
Organism: Xenopus laevis; assembly: GCF_017654675.1. Classification (NCBI taxonomy): domain Eukaryota; kingdom Metazoa; phylum Chordata; class Amphibia; order Anura; family Pipidae; genus Xenopus; species Xenopus laevis. The sequence goes on along the minus strand of NC_054376.1, from coordinate 91,445,351 downwards.
TTAGGGCTTCTTACGTCGTCCTTTCAGATGGTGAGATGGAGCCGTTGGCATACGAGAGCCATTCAGTTTTTCTTCCTACAGGAGTGGAATCGTTGCTCCATGAACCAGAAGATAGTAATCCCCGAGGGACTCAGGGAACAGTTGGAATGGTGGTTAGTAACAAGGAATCTGCAGGACGGTCTGCCTATCAAAGAGCCAGTCTGGAGTCTGGTGACCACGGATGCGAGTACTTTAGGTTGGGGAGCGCATTACCTACAGTTCAGTGTACAGGGGAAATGGAGTTCTCTAGAGTCGAGAGACTCGTCCAATATTCTGGAACTGAGAGCAGTGAGGATGGCTCTACTTACCTTTCAGGATCACCTAGAGGGAAAGGATGTAAAGTTAAGAATAGACAACTCTACAGCAGTAGCGTACATAAGGAAGCAGGGAGGGACCAAGAGTCGGAAGTTGCTAGAGGAAACTGCATGTATCATGCAGTGGGCGGAGACTCATGTCAAGAGTTTGATGGCAATACATCTACCTGGAGCACAGAATCAGAAGGCGGATTGGCTAAGCAGGAGATTCATAGATCATCACGAGTGGGAGCTGGATCAGAGAGTGTTCTCATGGATAACATCGAAGTTAGGGGTTCCGTGGGTAGATATCATGGCCTCCCCTTGGAACACCAAGCTTCCCCGCTTTTATTCCTGGAAACCACATCACAAGGCGCTGGCAGGGGATGCTCTTTCAATACCCTGGATTTTCCCACTGGGATACATCTTTCCTCCAATTCCGTTGATTCATGCAGTGCTGAAGAAGATCTGTCAGGAGAAGGCCAAGGTAATTGCAGTGATCCCATATTGGCCACGCAGGCCATGGTTTCCTCTTCTTCTGAGCTTAGCAGTAAGGCCTCCCCTGAAACTTCCGAGTCGACTAGGTCTCTTGAGGCCGGGCTCAGTCTTCCATCCAGACCCTCAAAGCTTGAATTTAATGGCATGGAAATTGAACGGTCAAGGTTACTAAAGGAGGGGATTGCCCTTCCAGTAGTGTCTACGCTTTTAAGGGCAAGGAAGCCTTCGACTAATGCTGCATACCATCGTATTTGGGAGAGGTTTATCCAGTTTGCTACCAAGGAGGCTGTGGACCCATATTCTCCACCTATTGGCAGTATTTTATCCTTTCTCCAGACAGGTTTCGAGAAAGGATTGAGCTTGAGTGCACTAAAGGTGCAAATTTCTGCTCTTACAGCCCTTACTAATTTCCATTGGGCAAAGCAAGAATTAATAATTCAGTTTTTCAAAGCAGTCTTAAAGTTAAGACCCCCAAGCAGAAAACTGTCTGCCCCTTGGTGCCTTCCTCTAGTACTGCAGGGTGTATCAAAGGCTCCGTTCGAGCCCCTGGAACAAGCCTCTGACTACTTTGTAACGCTCAAGACAGTTTTCCTTATCGCCTTGGCCTCGACAAGTAGAGTCTCGGATTTATATGCCTTGTCGGCTTCTCCGCCTTTCACAGTGTGTGACAAGGAAAAAGCCATTCTGAGACCACTTCCTTCAATACTCCCAAAGGTGGTTTCCCAGTTTCATCTTAATAGGGAGATAGTCTTACCAGCATTATCAAGCATGGAGAACAGAGGAATGGAGACTCTTCACCTTCTGGATCCTGTAAGAAGCTTGAGTGTATATTTGGAGAGATCTTCTCCTTGGAGGAGTTCGGAGAGTCTCTTCGTCATTCCAGCCGGAATAAGGAAGGGTCAGCCTGCTACGAAGGCGACTTTGGCCAGATGGTTAATCTCGGTGATTAGAGCAGAAGATGGAGATTCCAGTGGGAATCACAGCACATTCTGTGAGGGCAGTGGCTACATCCTGGGCAGCAGAGAGGAAGGTTCCTACTGACATCATTTGCAAGACAGCTAGTTGGCGATCAACCAGAACCTTCCTGAGACATTATAAGTTGGAAGTCAATCCTTCAGATGCCTTTCAGTTTGCTTCTGCAGTTCTTGATTTAGTTCCTCATCAGTAAAGTTTTTTTTTTTTGAATTGCAGATGGCGTTTTGTGATTATTGCCCACCCTGTTAGCTTTTTATTTCCCATTAGTTGCTGCCATGGGGGAACCCAGGAAAAATGAGAATTCCTATCATACTTACCATAATTCTCTTTTCCTGGAGTTCCCCCATGGCAGCACTCGCTCCCACCCTCGGGGCTTGGACAAAGACAAGGAATAGGGGGAGGGAGAGGGTTCTTATGGACAATTAATTGGTTGCTTGTTAAGCCTGTCCTTCTCATGATAGGGGATTAACCCATTAGTTGCTGCCATGGGGGAACTCCAGGAAAAGAGAATTACGGTAAGTATGATAGGAATTCTCATTTTTTTAAAATGCTAAGGGGATGAAAAGTACAAAATGTAGTATTGCCACCTAGTGGTGGCAGTAACTTACTACATGCAAAGGCTAGCACACGAGGAGTCAATACCAAAAGTGTAGCTGGGGTTGCCTAAAGTTGGAAAATCTGACTAGTTTAAATTACTTGTATTCATTCACATGTGCTCCTTGTACATCTGTATACTTTCTCCCTGCTCCACTGTCTACCTCCTGTTCTGAATTTTGGGCAGCTGTGCCTGTTGGCACATGGGAAACTAGGAGCCATGGGTGATTTGGGGCCCCCAAGCTGCCCAGAGGCAGGTCATGTGATGCTGCCCCTCCCCACCGCTCTTCTTTCCATCTTCCATTGGAGCGGGTCCAGTGGGGGGCACATCGCTATTGCAGAGAGCACAATGGCTCTCTCATGCCCTAGAAGAGACAAATTTCAGGTTTAATTCTAGGACATTCGACTCTTAAAAGTTACCAGGAGTGGCTTTTTGCTAATTGTACTTGGTGCTTTGACTGTCCCACTGAACTACAACAATTATGGTTGAATCATGGAAAAAAACTTCAATGTGGGTAGAAAAGCATGGAGATTGAGCTTAAATTTGCACTAGCTCACTGCCTATGAGGTCATAAATTATAATATATACATACTATCATGTCCACTGGGAATACATGAGTGTTGGAGCTTGTGTTTTTGAGATATTTTGGTGGCGATCAAAATCTATGAAGGGTAAGCATCTAATTTGAGGTATCCTGTGGTAAGAATAGGCTCATGGAAGGAGCTAGACCAATAATTTATAAAAAAAAAAAAAAAAAAAGTCCTACCCTAACTGTAACAGGAACAAGTGTGGAAGCAAAAGACAGAACGCTGTCTGTTAATTGACTCATGTGACCTAACATGTATAGTTTGTTTGGTATGTTTGTGTGCACTGTGAATCCTACGATCCCAGGGGGTGGCCCTTATTTTTTAAAATGGAGTTCTCTGTTTATGATTACCCAATGGCACATACTACTAAAAAAGTATATTATTATGAAAATGGTTTATTTACATGAAGACCTACATTGTTTGAGGGGTATAGTTTTAAACAGTGTGAGGGTGATAAGAGGAAAGCAGAGATAAAAGCAAATAACCCTATTACAATTAGGGAGGGAGTGTGTAACTTTATCTTAACATAATCCAATAGTAGTCATTTTTACATTTGCAATTTTTTTTTGCAATACCATAAACCAATTGTTTCAAATTCAAAAAATTCTTCTTAGAGGCCTATTCGAATCTGTGTAATTTTAGAGGTTTCTCTACTTAAAATAAAAATCAGAATATAAAAAACAAATTTTGAATGTCTCGAATTTGTAAAGTTTACAAGCACAATGAATTTAAAATACTTATAAAATCTTATCTTAAAAAAAATCTCTTACATTTTGCCTGGAACCCCCACTCCCTCTAAATTCTCCATGAACTTGGCTGCTTTTAGATGCTGAATTTTAAAATTCGAGTTTTGTCGATAATAGCTTTCTAAAATGTGAGTTTTAGCTAAAAAAAAAAAAGCATGAATTGCAGGCACATATTTGAATTTGAGCATTAAGTCACCCCAATAATGTAGTGTCCAATAGTGGGTATAACACAGTCCTGCTATCTTAAGAATAATGTAAACATTGGAAGGTGCCAAGTCTAGGATTTTGAAAAAAAGGTAGTGGGATAGGATGCATTTTTTGGCTTCCACTCTCTGCTTTAACCAATCAATATTTTACATTTTTGGCTCTCCTGTATGCAAGCATGTGGGGCAGGGGGTCTTGAATGCTTGGCGCATCAGAAAGACATGATTATAATATATGCCAGTGTTTCTGAACAATACACCCAAGTGGTTACTGGCTGTGCTGTATCTACTCACAAAAACCATTGTATTTGCATCTGTCCTTGCTTTCAGATTGTTAATCAGTAGCTGATCTCATTTTGCTTTTGAAAAACTTGCATCAAAAGAGCATTTACTGTGGCTAATTATATGTTTGACTCGTCTATATTTAATCACAGGTATGTGAATTTACTCATATTATTTAAAAATGCTTTATTGGTATGTGTCTCAGCTTTTATTTCCTCACAAATGTCTGATTTAATCTTAAAGGTTTCTGATTTAATCTTAAAGGTGGCCATTCACTGCAAGATTTGCTTGTTTGGTGAAGTCGCCAAACAAGTAAATCTTTCCCCTTGGGTGGGCCACATTGTAGTAATTCGATCATTTGGCCCTAGGGCCAAACTTTAGTTGATACATTGCTTATCTCTGGCGCTGCTGAATAGTTTCATTAAAGGCAGTTGTTTTGCTAATATTCCACAGATGCTGCTGAGAAATGTATTAACTAATGTAGCAAATTGGAACAGTTCAGAATCTGCACCTGGATTACCGAGCTTCCACAAGACAGGAACATAAAACATTCCACTTCAATTTTGTAAAAACAAAACATGGAAAGCAATTGAAAAAATGATTTATTTCACAAGTCTGCTTCTTTTTGCCTTTCACCTATCATAAAACTCTCTGGGGCAAAGATTTGTTTTTCTTTTTAAATTATAGGAAGAAAAATGGTAAAATTGAGTGAAATACAGTATGTCCATTTGTCTCTACAAGTCTCTTGCAAGACATTCAATACTTTGCATTGGTGCAAAAATATGTGGTTCTATAAAAGTCAAGGTCATTTACTATCTCATTAGTGCCCATTCAGTGCCAGGGTTTGCCACAAGATGGCAAGGTTGGTCAGATTTTCTAGGAAAATCCAACTTTTACATTTTCTTTCCGCATTTGTTGCAGTTTTGCAAATGAAACATTGAATCAATATGGTATGTAAATACATTAACTATGCAAAACTGCTAAATTTCATTAAAAGAATATTGATATTGCTGTGCTCAAGATCAGATTTGTAGAACAAAAAAAATATATTAGGTGAATCACAAAATAAATGTATATTAAATATTTGCCTTAGACTAGGAAGAGGCCCCAGATTCTGCTTGCTACTTAATATCTCTACACTGGTACACTACAAATGCCTACATCAAATTTAGATCACATAACAAAGATAGTGCAAAATGGGCCAGAACCACAATGTCGCTGAATTGAGAAGAAGGGATATATGGTAGGTGATTTCATTTGATTTGGGATTGCAGAGTAGTGTCCCAGTCTGCTAATATAAAAAATTTGTATGCCTTAGGCATAGAGGCGTGGGCAGACAATATTTTTTTTGGGTGACAATTTGGTAATTTTCCCCTCCTTGTGTATGAGAACAAGAATTGCAGAGTAAAAGGATTGGGGGAGGGAACCGGTTTTGTTTGCCCCCAATCACGTGAAGTTTGGGAGTGAGATCCTCCCTGAGCAGGCTGTACAATGCTGCTCAGGGAGATTGCCTCAACCAACGCCCATTTTTTTAAAAGCATAGGACCGCCATTAGTTTAAAGGGGTGGGTATGGGGTGCTATTACAAACCATATATGAAGCTCCGCCACAGCTTCCGGCTACAATGCAATATACAAAAAGGGGGGGGGGGGGTTGTGGGAGCACTCAAAAGGCTAAGTTAAAGTATATTTAAGTATAATAGAAGTGCTACTTTTTAATGCACATTCCCTGATCCCCTGTCTCATAAGTAATTCAGTATAAATGCAAGCGCATGTGTTTACGAAACAGGGGTTTTTAGTTACAAAGTTATGATCATAAAGTTGATAAGCCACCATACCATGTATACTTGCAGAATGTACAGAATTATGCAACGATACACATGTAGCACCACATAAATTGCTAAAGCAATGTCATGTGCTGTGATAATTATTTTCCTTCATTTCCTTCACCCTAAATCTTTAGCAATAAGACATGCTATGAAATTAACTATTTTAGCAGTCATAGTAGCAAAATACAATCCTGAAGCACAAGCAAAGTGTCTATAGTTCTTCATGTTATGAACAAATGCTCATTGACTGTAAGCTCTTTGGTGGAAGAGGCCACTTTTTTCATGTTTGCTTGAATGCCTGACTGTGCTAACCAATTGATTAGTTCTATCAAGTTGCCACCACCACCTCCTTGCCATTTATCAATAAAAATTAGCTTCTGAAATGAAACTCTAACTAGAGCTCATATTATGCTTGTTGCTGTCATTTGTGTGCAAATCACTCGCCTGTCTGAAAGACAGTGGAAAGTAAATGTAAATCACAGAAACTTACAGCGAAGAGACATTGACTTTTTAAAAGACTATGTGAACCCACTCATGTCCAGCAAATTAGCATTGGCTTTGTCTGTCTTTTTCCACCAGATAATACTCATGACCTAATTAGATATGCTGGAAACCTCAAACCTGTTTTTTGTATAGTTACAAATACCAAGAATGTACCCGAGGTGAATTAGCCTTTGGCAACTTTTTTTTTATTTTAATATCCCTTTACCATCAGTCCATTTTTATATGTTAGAAGAAGACTGATTGATATTTGAGATATGGCTTAAAGTTTCTGGGTTAAAAGTCCATGAAATGTACATTATTGTATTGCTTGCGGTGATAAACAAAAACTCTTTATATGATCTAAAATAAACGATATCTTTGCTTTTGTACAAATACTGTCAAATTGCTTTTTGACATTATGTACACAGTACAGAGCTAACTAATTTAAATCTGAGCTCCATGGGTATATTCAATTTTTCCGGGATCTTAGGTTGTTAGAGAGCCCCCACACATAGGGCAGATTTTGCAACACATCTTTTCATTTCCACACTGAAGGCCAGGCTGTTTCTATCAGCGCATTCTTAAAATGGGTGGAAGTCAGTGAATCATGTTTTACTGCAGCATTATGTGACACTAGCCTTAAGATACACAGTAGTTCTGATGGCCAGAGAATACAGAAAATGCAGATAAGTCATAGTTATTACGTTTCCATACAGGCTAATTTCAGAAATGCTAAAACTAGCAGTGCACATATAAGTATTTTTGGGCCAAAAAGTGCCTTGGGATTTCACAGTAGGAAGTACATGGCCAGCTTAAAAACATGATTCATATACTAGTGTAGATGCTGATTTAGAAAGCCTAATCTTGCCCCAAGAGGTTTGGTTGAAACCAGTAGGACAATGGTGCTTGGGAGCAGTAGTAGGAAGGAGATATGCATGATTGAGAGTCTGAGCTGGGGTCATAGATAATGTTATGTTCATCCATGTACCATGACAATGAGCATAAAAGTTGACATTGCTAGTGGTAAGAGCAGTTGCCAGACAGTAGACAAAAGTTTGTAAACAGCCTAAGATTTTGAGGAAGGCAGCAAATCGGAAGTGCAGTCTATTTATTCAAATGTCAGCACATAGAAACTAAAGATCAAAAACAGGAATTAAGCAGGAGAGCACTAGGGTCAACATGGCCAGGGGCCAGAGTAGAAGGACTACAAAGCACAGCAGAGACCATGCCAGTAGCAGCTTTGGAACCCCCAGTGTCAGCAAGCGGAGCATTATTGTTAGTTACCAGTGTTGGTGCCAAGATACCATCAAAGCCAGCTTCAGTACCACACAAATCAGATGGAGCATGAGGGCAAACCTAGTTAGGTGAAACATAAGGGGGGGGAGTTTTTGTTTTTTCTTGAGAATGAGAGTGCTCCAAAGCAAACAAAGTTAATTTGCGGCTCATACTGTGGACTCTTCAACTGATATCATGTATTCTTGAAGTTCTCCTTCTCTGTTACACTCTGATGGATACTCCACTAATAGAGATGTGTGTAAGAGTGGGACTGATACTGTGGTGCATAAGAATTGTAATAAAAAATAAACTGCCATGTTAATTTCCTAAAAAGGTGTTTGGACTCGTTGGGTAGGTGAGACCAAGGATGATCAGGGCTGGATTTACATAGTGGGTGCCCCCATCCCCTCCCCTTTATTCATGCAAATTTTCATCATTGGGACCGGAGCAATGGGGATTGGTAGACAGGAAATTTATAAAACTATTGTATCTCATGCACATCCCCAGCGTTTCTAAACCAATGCGGGTGTGGTTGGGAAGTATGCCGCCCCCTAAAATCCTGCCACCCTAAGCCTGGGCCTTGGTGGCCTTTCCACAAATCTGGGCCTGAGGATGATAGGTCAGCCACCCAATACAAAAACTGTCTACACACCACACTTTAACAATAAACATGCTTCAGACAATTTTATGCTGAGTCCATAATGTCTTCATGTATTCACACAATATTCATGATCATATATTAGTACAGAGGTATGCATTTAAAAACAACGTACATCTGAAATGGGTATATTTACTGGATGTCTATTTGAATTCGGACAACCCTGGTTGCCAAAGACTTTAACAACACTGTGCCCACTAGTTGTATACTTTTTGTAAATATCAGTGATAAGCTACCTATGGCAAGCAGCAGTACTCTGTTAAAGATTAAGGAAAAGTCTCACTGTTGGTGCCAATATCTAAGGAACCCCAGTGAATTAAATATATACGTTTTTTTTTAAAGAAATCTACAGGCAGGTGCAGGTGCATTTTCCCCGGGTCAGTAATGGTGTAAAACAATCAGTGACAATATCAAGTGTTTTAAACCTGTATTAGTGCTTGAAAAAGATTCTGTATGCCATTATACTTAAACTGTTTTTTAAAGATATACTTTATTTGGCAAATATTGTTATTTCTGCATTTTTATTGCAATGCAATGTTTGGCTCCCATTAGCCAGCCTCACCATAAATTGACAGGATACTACAATACAGACAATATTTTAACATTCACTTTTACTATTAGAATGAGAAAGTGAGTACATGTCTACCAACATGCTAGACTGGCAAAACTGGTGAAGTCTTTGAAATTGAAAAGAAATAATTTACATATCCCGAAACAAAGCAATCTCTTTTTGGTGTTTGTACATAGTATCACTTCCAGCCTGGAGGGTAAAAGACAGGAGATTGATAGAACAATAACATCTGAAGGTTTTCACATAGAATCCTGTAGGATGGGTCACCTATATAATAGGGAGCCACCAGGCTAGGTAGTAGACTTACAGTGTGGTGACAAAGGTAAGCATCTGTCTTCACTGTGTATCTCCCTGGCTTCTCAATTATATTTTTTAGTAATTATGAATGTAAATATGAACATTAAACTGTTGACTTTCCTTTGGTTGTGGATATGGAGATATTTAGAATTACTTAATTGTTTTTTTCAGTTGGAGAATGAACCTGTTAAAATTGAACCAGATTGGCTGCCTACTGTTGTTGGGACTTCATGTTCAATATGTTATAGCTCAGGTCAGTACATGCTTAAAGGAAAACTATACCCCCCAAACAATGTAGGTCTCTATTAAAAGATACTGAGTAAAACAGCTCATGTGTAAAACCCTGCTTCATGTAAATGAACCATTTTCATAATAATATACTTTTTTAGTATTATGTGCCATTGGGTAATCATAAATAGAAAATTGCCTTTTAAAAAATAAGGGCCGCCCCCTGAGATCGTAAGATTCACTGTGCACACAAACAAACCACATGTAAGGTCACATGAGCCAATTAACAGACAGAGTTCTGCCTTTTGCTTCCTCACTTCTTCCTGTTACAGTTAGTGTTGTAGTATTCCTGGTCAGGTGATCTCTGAGGCAGCACAGATAGAGTCATGAAATGGTGGTTCAAGGCAAGAGATGTAAAAGGGCAATATTTATGTAAATATATATTCCAGTTTGGTAAGATTCTTTAATATGTCATTCAATTTGATATAAATCTGTTGCTTAATTATTCATTTTGGGGGTATAGTTTTCCTTTAACAACAGCAGACAGTTGGAAGGGTTATATCTGTGTACTCCCATCTCACATCTCATTTGTCTGCCTGTTTACCCATTATTTTGTTTATTTATCTATGTGCTCCAAAATACTATTTTTTTTTTTTGCTAATTCGGTTTCATTTGATTAATACAGGTTGATCCTGCTCAAGGTAAGATGCATTTTATATTATTCCTTCTTAACATTTTCATGTAATGGGATGTCTCCTTTAAATTACCATTTCATATGGTGCAGATTAAGCAATTTAGTTTACATAAAGTAAGTGGGGATTGCCTAAATATATGGGGGCTCTATTTTAAAACGGATGTACAGTTTAAAAGTATCAGAAGAAGAAGTATTTTAGCCCCAAACAATTAATTTAATGAGAAACCTGCCTATTGCTGCTTCTTATGCATCTACTGCAGGATTTATATAATCTTCCATTTGTTTACAGGTTATGACTGTTCAAACATCTGGGAAAGGAACAACAACTCTATTAGTGGAATTTACACAATAAAACCTCTGGGGGCCTTAACATCTTTTCAGGTATAAATATATGTGCTGTGCTAAAATAGGTGTGCTTATCTGTAGATGTAAATAGCAAACTTGTAACGTCATTTTCTTTGCAGGTGTTCTGTACAATGGAAGCTTATGGGGGCTGGACACTCATGCAGAGACACAATGGACAAGATGGTCTATTCTTCGACAGAACATGGGCTGATTACAAACTAGGATTTGGAAACCTCTCTGGTATGAGCTTTATGAGTAGTTGCTATAATGCTTCAAGTGAAAAAGACTACTTTTTTTGCTGCCACTTTTTCTTGGTCACAGTAATTATCATTGGTACACATAGCTCTAACAATTGACAGTTAAGAGGTCAGTTTGTGGTGTACCAAATATCTTATAAATAAAGATAGTTATATTATAGTGCTGTGTTTACAAATCTGAATACAACAATTACAAGTAGAAGTATTTATTGTGTGGTCAAAGGAACAGGCAAAGATTTTAAACAATATCATACATTTTACTTTATTTGTGTTTTAATTTATTTTATCTGCCTTTTAAGGTGAACACTGGCTAGGATTAGATAAAATCTATATGTTGACCAACCAGTATGGCAGAACCTCTAAGCTGCTCATCACCCTTGCCTCCTTTGATGAAAATGAAGCCTCTGCCTTGTACAGCTCATTCATAGTTGGTCCTGAGAGCACATTGTACCAGCTCTCTGTGGGAGAATATTCTGGAAGTGCGGGTAAGAAAAGTGTTGGACAGGAGTGCTAGTTGCCCAGCAGAATGCAAGTCATCAGGGCTGCTCTCTTTCTCTGCTTCCTTTCTCTTCTGCAATCCATCTTACATTTTATCTTTTTGCCCCTTATGTAATAAAAGACACTAAGCTTGCCCAGGAGCAATAACCTTCTGATTGGTTGCTATGGGTTAATGCTCCTGGGCAAACTTAGTGCCTTTTATTGCATAATGCCCTTTGTCTTTTGTTCTTCCTATCTCTAAAACCAAGAGAACATGTCCCCCGACCTTCACGCTACCATTTTCTAATTATTTCTTTCTATTTATTTTGTTTTTATTTCCGTCTCCCTGCTTTTCTCGCTTCTTTTTTAATATGGTTTACCCTTCCTACCTTTCTTCTCTTGTTTTATCTTTACTCATCCATTTGTTTATTATTCCTTATATCTATTTTTCTTTCTGCTGCCTTTTCCTTCTACTCTACCCACTGGCATTATGGGATGCTAAAGTGTCACAGAAAATTTTTGCAGTGGGGATCAAGAAAGTCAAGTTACTCTACTCCACTTCCTATTCTGCTCTGCTCTCCCCCTCATTACTGCCACCTTCTGTTCCTCCCATTACTGTTTCCCTTTTCTTCCCTCCATCTCACTCCTGCATTCTACTTCACCCTCATTTTCCCTTACCGTTCCTTGATCTTTTTGCAATCTGTCTGGCCCGCAGGACCTTAAAAACTGAGGGTTTTTTCCCACAAGTGGGTATTTGACAAGCTAAAAACCTTGCCATCGAAAACAAGTTTTTTTTATTATTGTAATTATAATAATAATTGTTAATATTTTTTTGTGGGGGGGGGGTAAACTTATAATGATATTCGGCAGCAAGTCAGAGCAATCAATTGCCGAGAAATGAAGTGCGGGTAGCACTTTTTGTTTTCAACAACTGGTTGCCCAAGCAGGGACCATGAAAATCTTGCTGATTAGCTCTGCAGGTAAAGTAACACTGATAACAATACATGCTTGAAGTTTCATGTTTTTAATTAATCCTTAATGAATCCTTTATGAAAAATGTGGTAACTGAAACTGGTTAAAATAAGAAAAGACAAAGTACACAAAGTAAGGAAATATGATTGCCTGTTTGATTGCAGGAGATGCTTTTAGAGTGGGGAACAGCAATCAAGATGGCAGCTATTTTAGCACCAAAGATAAGGACAATGTCAACTGTAATACATGCAAGATTGGTGACACCAGGTTTACAAGTTGCAGTCGCTACCAGTCTAATTCTGGATGGTGGTTTAGCAGCTGCGGCAATGCGAATCTGAATGGTCAGTGGTGCCCTCAAGGAAATAATGTGGGCTGGGCCTCTTCAGTGTACTGGGGGACATACAGAGCCACGGAATCACTGAAATACAGTAACATGTTTGTTGGAAATGATCCCTCTATTTCATAATCTTTGCACCGATAGTTATATTGTATATCTAGAGATATTGCCTAATATCATGTACAGTCACATTTCTGGATATTGTCGTTTGATGTGTTTCCTTTTTTAATTCCATTATTAATGATATTTTATTTTATATGTAGTGTTTTGGAGAAAAAAAATAAAAAATTGATATGATGTGATTGTTGTTAAGGGGAGTTTGTAAATTTCAATCAGGTAAAGTTGCTGTACCGTGTTAGCCAGTAAAAATGTTACAGGGCAACCCTTTTGAAATAAAAAAAAATAACAAAAGTGGTATAAAGGTGATACCTTTATTGGCTAATCATCTTGAATTAGGAACTAAAATTAGGTAATCAGCTTGAAAAAGGAACTAAAATGCTCTGAAAGCTTGCTATGATTATAGCTAGCCAATAAATGTATCACCTTTATACCATTTTTGTTATTTTTTTTATTTCAAAAGGGTTGCCCTATACTAAATTTCAATCTGAAATCATCTTTGCTTTAAAGGGGCGAGGTTTAGAATGTTATAAAATGGTCAAAACAAGCAATTTTTCAATCCGTCTTCATTTTTAAAATATTTTTTAAACAGGTATGGTACCCTTTATCCAGAATGCTTAGTATCTGGAGTTTTCTGGATAACAGATCTTTCATACCTTACGTCTACTAGAAAATCATTTAAATATTAAATAAACCCAATAGGCTTGTTTTGTTTCCAATATGGATTAATTACATCTTAGTTTGAATCAAGTACTGTTTTATTACTACAGAGAAAAATCATTCTTAAAATTTTGGATTATTTGATTATAATAGAGTCTATGGGAGACAGCCTTTCCATATTTTAAAAATTTGTCTTCTTCTGACTCTTTCCAGCTTTCAAATGGGGGTCATTGACATCATCTGAAAAAACAAATGCTCTGTAAGGCTACAAATTATAGTTATTGCTATAGTAATAGTCATCTTTCTATTCAGGCCCCTCCTATATATATTCCAATAACTTATTTAATTCAGTGCATAGTTGCAAGGGTAATTTGGACCATAGCACCCAGAACTGGTTGCAAACCAGAAAGCTTCCATATCTTCCAATTTTAAACCGGACATCTGCCATTGACTTCTGCATGACCTCAGTAGATTTGAGATGGAGTACTTTTTTATTCTGACTTTTAGCTACATCAGGGTTTAATAAATCACAAAAAAGTTTTTTTTCCTCCTAAAAAATTGTATTTTCACCTTTAAAACCAGAAAAAAATCTGACTTTAATAAATAACACCATAATGTTATGTTGTAGTCAAGTTATAAAACTAAGGTAAACTCTATTCTAGGATCCCAACCACTTACTTTGTAGTATGATAAGTGGAAAGAAGAAGGGCCCTGGCTCCATATGATCAGCTGAGTTAATTAAAAGGCTAATGTCATGTAAACAGTTTCTCCAAAAAATTATACCAAACAATGTACATTCATGCTTCATATAGTATAATGGAAACTATATGTTTCTGCTTTTACATATGGTGTTTGGTCTACTAATGACCATTATTTTTATTCTGACAAATCTTCCTGTACCAATGATTATAGGCAGTTGCTTTTATATTGAGTGGGAGATGTTATTGGTGGTTTCAGGCATTTCTCCTCCTGAAAGCCTATAGGTGCAAATTCACTAACCTCCGAAAATTTGCTTTGCTTTGCTCACAGCGCAACACTTCACTAGGCGTAGATTCGCCAGGACAACAATAATTCACTAAAATCCCAAGTTGAGTCCAGGGCGCCGAACAATGGGGAAGTTGCGCTAGCGTTACTGCACTAAGCAAAGCGAAGTTGCGATATCGTTGCCTAATTTGCATATGGCGGGAGGTTAAAGTTCAATGGACGTATATGTTGCAGCAAATACATTACATTACACAAGCCTGGGAACCTTAATAAAATAAAATTAAGTTATTATATTGCCCTACACATGAGCCCAGTGTATAGTTTAGGTGCCAAATGTAAGGAAATGTAGGGTGGAAGCCTATCACCCTGAAAAAGGAAAAGACACTAGAGTTTTTGGGACTTAGAAAAATTTTCAACTGTTTTTTGAGGAAGTCCTATCTACTCTATTGCACTTCGCCTGGTCTGAGGTGGCAAAGGCAAGTCTGGCGCAAGAGCTAACGTTCAGTAAAATCTGCATCTTAGTGAATTTGCGTAGTTACGTGACGTCCATTCACCAGAGTGCGAATTCCCCAGGTGTTAGGGAGCGAAGTACCGCTAGGCGTAACTTCGCTAGCAAAGCTACGCCATTGACCATTAGTAAATACTGAAATGATGTCAAGCTGGCGAATTTTCGCCGGCATTAGTCACTTCACCCTTTAGTAAATTTGCCCCTAAGAGTGGGGTATATATATATCAAAGAGTGAAGTTAGAGATCACCACAGTCCTCTAGAGTGAAATTTCACCACTCTTTCATTCATTTCTATGGGATTTTGAAAGGTGTATTTATCAAAGGATGAACTTTGATTTTCACCCATTGATGGAGAGTGGCAGAATTTCACTCTAGTGGACTGTGATGATCTCTAACTTCACTCTTTGATAAATATGCTCCTGTGTTTCCAATATACCAACCATTACCTCACAGGGGACCTCCTCCTAGATATAAATAAAGGGTAACCAGAAAAATGCCTGATAAGAATCTAGTGAAGGTCTCCTTTGTTTGACTGCAAGTTGTTTTCTAAATAACTGGATAATTTCACGAAAGACCTGTTAAGAGTAATCAAGATGATGGTATGCTTGAGGTTACAGTCCCCAGTGGTACAGATAGCAATCAGTATAGCGATCAGATAACAATCAGCAGACTATGCCGTCCTATACAGAAAGTCATCAGTCTTGTTTCAAGGACTAGTTAAATGTAACTCTTATCACAAAGTCACAATGATTAAGCAGTAGAGCCTTTAAATGCACATGTACAACCTGTTTTTTTTAAATAAAAGATCCTTCTCCTGGGCTGGCTACGGCATACCTAAAGTGTCACTCTTGTTTTAGGCACTAAAAGTCATAAAAAACAAAAATAGATTGAAGAAGTCAGGAATTCACTTTCTTTGTCTGCAGCTAGGTTGCCCAACCATGCCCCTTTATGTGTACCCTCTTAAACTGGAACACACTGGATTTGATGCCCAGAAACTTTTTTTGGCTTATCACCCAAAAACCAAATTTTTTTCAGATTATCGTACAAAACCCAGTGTAGATCATGATATCTTCCAATTGTAAAAGGGACATTTGTCATTGACTTCTACACTACCTCAGCAGGTTTCAGTCTCGGGGTGTAATAGATCTTGAAGAATTTGAGGGTTTTTTTCCCACAAAAAAATGGTGTTTTCATTTTTACTCTGACCAGAAAAAAATTTAATTTTAGTAAATAACCCCCAGAGTATATTACATCAGAATATTGAGTGTTCCGAAACACTTGACTTTTATGGTATAGTATTTATTACTAAATTACACTATGTACATTGCTTGTAATTCATTATACCATACCAAGCCAGCACTACACAATATAACTGCTTTCAGAAAGCTATTGTTTCACCAACTAAATGTAACTGGAGCAGTCATAATTTAGGTGTTAATGCTATTCTCATATCTACCACTAACACCAGGTGGGGGCATGGGAGCATTTTTAACAATGCAGGGGTCAAGGAGCTTTTATTTGGTTACTTTCCCATTGTTGTGCTGATAGGCTGCTGAGGAGTAAAGGGGCAGGATGTCACTTCAATTTGCAGTGCAGCAGTAACGTGTGATTGAAGTTTCAGAGCAGAAATTACATGACTAAAAGCACTTGGGAAACTGAGAATATGTCAAATTTCAAAACTAAATATAAACATTTTCCCTTTTGAAAAATTAATTTTGCATGCAGGATTCTACTACTACTTTTTGCCTAAGGATTCATGAAATTAGATCACTCTAATATGAAAAAAAAAACTTGTTTAAAAATTAAATAGCCTTATAAAACTGGTTTAAATATGTGATGACATGTTACCTTTAATTTTAGAGATTAGGAGACAAAATAATATGTATCCTAAACAGAGCTGCCACCAGGTTTACCTAGAAGTTATGGGGCCTACAGAGAAATTCTTTTAAAAGCAATATATTAAATCATATATTATATACAGTATATATTAAAGCAATTATCAGTCTAAGGGGCATGTTTATTTAGATTGGTGATAAATATCTGGAGAGATTTCTGGAGATGTCCCATAGTCACATCTTTGCTTTTGTTTTCTAATTTATAGGTGGCTGTTTAAATCTAATTGCTGATTGGTTGCTATGGGCAACTTCTCCAGATATTTATCTCCAATCTAAATAAACATGGCCCTTAGACTGATAATTGCTTTAATATATACTGTATATAATATATTATACAATTTAAAATATTGCTTTTAAAGAATTTCGCTGTAGGCCCAGTAACTTCTAGGTAAACCTGGTGGCAGCTCTGTTTAGGATACATATTATTTTGTCTCCTCATCTCTGAAATTAAAGGTAACGTGTCATCACATATATAAACCAGTAGACACTGCAGTAGACCCCCTATACCTCCTGCACCTCCCTCCCCCCAACAGTAACTAGGTCGATTTCTCTGTACCTTTTGTTCAAAGCTAACATTTTAGCGGGGAGAACAGTTTAGAAGACTAAAATGTATATTTTGGCATTAGGAGAGCAGAGCAGTACAGTGGTAGTTGTATAGAAATACACTGGCACTCAAGGCAATTTAAATGCAGGGTTACCCCTTGCTATTTATTTCGTGTGAACGTGCAACGTTTCGGGGCAAGCCCCTTTATCAAGCATACCACAAAATAGAAGTGCAGACATTACAACAGGTATCCAATTGTAATAATTAGCATACTTAATTGATCACCACCTCCTCCCCTTCGCTTGCCCTGTGTGTAGTCCAATCAGAAAAAGGTAAACTGACAAGTTTTATTGAGATCAGTACGCATAAATCAGGCTATCCGTGGCACACGGCAACCTGCTATAAATTGACATAAACAATACAAACATTATACAGTACAGAGAAAGAAGAGGTGGGGAAGGATAAGAGAGAGAAAAAAAAAAAAAAAAAAAAGAGGGGGGTGGAAGATCAGAAATACAGGGGGAAGGGCGTACTGTTAGCATACAATGTAAAGAATAACAAAGTCATAAGGCGGTGGGGTATCTATAATGGTACAATTGGGAGGGAGTCTAGGCGTGGGAGTTATCTATAGCCAACCAATATAGTCCGCATCATGAATGCAGGGCTTGGAAAAGCTGAGGGTCGTGTTCATGAGCTAGCCATGGAAGCCAAATTTTGTCGAAGGCCGCCATATCATTCTTCAAAGTATAAGTAAGCTTCTCATTAGCGGCGATGCAAATTATCTTTGCCTTGAGAGAACCCAGAGGTATTCCCGGTTTTTTCCAATTAGCTGCAATGATACCGTATATACTCGCGTATAAGCCGAGTTTTTCAGCACCCAAAATGTGCTGAAAAACTCAACCTCGGCTTATACACGGGTCATACCGTAGATATGCCCAGCAGTGCGACCCCCTGTGACCCGGCCCCAGCAGGACTGTCTGTGACGCCGCCCGGAGCAGGTCCAGGAGCTCCGGGCGGCGCGTCCTTCCCTGCCGGCGTTCGCTCCCAAAATGGCGGCGCCCATGGCCGCCACGTGGGTAGCTCGGGTCACAGGGGGTCGCACTGCTGGGCATATCTACGGTATCTACGCCGGCAGGGAAGGACGCGCCGCCCGGAGAGTGGACACAGTGAACCGTCCTGCAGCTCTTTCACAGGGCCCCTGGCGGCCATTGTTAAAAGGTCCTAAAGCTTGATTCCAAGTTTGCCAGCAGCAGAGTGCTATCTGTGGAGCTGTACATGTACATATAAATTGCCTTGTCACTCCCCTTTCATTCTGTCATCATTACGCCAGGTACATAGGGCGGAGAACAATGCTGCCTGGCAAGTTCTTGCTGTTGTCAGATAGAAACATGCCAAGCTTGTGACTTATGGTGGGAGTCACAGGGAACTCCAACATTCAAATGTACTGGGTGCCAGTATGTGAGGTTCAATGGCTATTTATAACCTGGCCCACACTGATCCTTCTCAGGGTAAGCATATTTTTGCAGTGTCATGTTCCTGCTGATGGAATTATGGGGAGGCTCTTTTAAATAGTTTTAGATAGATTTCTATGCCATAAAACATGATTACACATTTACACATTCACATTTTGAAATCTGACATGGGGCCCCTAGGCTTATACACGAGTCAATACATTTTTCCAGTTTTCTTAGGTAAATTAGGTACCTCGGCTTATACACGGGTCGGCTTATACACGAGTATATACGGTAAGCCTCGCCGCCATCAAAATATGTTGACTTAATCTGTGGGCCGAATTGTTAAAGTTGTGCGGCTTCTTGCCCAATAAAAGTACCATAGGATCCTTTGGGAAGGTAGTATGGAGTACTTTGGATAAGAGGCGAAGAACAGCATCCCAAAATTGTGAAACAGCCTTACAGGACCACCATATATGCAATAACGTTCCTGGGTCCGAACAGCCCCGAAAGCATTGCGGATTGCACGAAGGATATAATTTGTTCAGTCTTGTGGGAACTAGATATGTCCTATGGAGCAATTTAATAGATGTCTCCCTAACGGTCACACAGGTGCTCCCTTTGTGCGCCGTAAGACTGCAATGAGCCCATTGTTGAGTCGAAAGTGTGATATTTAAGTCTTTCTCCCACCTCAGCATATATCCCAGTTTCTGGGAGTGCTGCGGAGGTTGGTTTAACAGCTGGTACAGCGTGCTGAGAGTGCCTGGTTGCAGCGGGTACTGCTTACAAATGGTCTCCAAGGCTGTAGGCTTTAAGCAGCAGTCAGTGGCACGCCGTAATTGTTGGTGTGCAAAGTGGGCTAATTGCGTCGTCCGAAAGACCTCCTGCATGGGGGGGTCGTAAAGGTCCCGTAGTTGTTGGGACGTTAGAGGCTTCCCATACCTGGTCAGCGACTGAAGCGTGTAAACTCCCTTAGTGGCCCACCAAGCTAATGCCCGCCTGGATTGCCCTACAGGAAAGTCTTGATTATTCGCCAAGGGCGTCAAGGGAGAAGGGAAAGACATCAGGCCAAATCTCCTCCTGGAAGCCGTCCACAGACGTAACATTTCTATAGTTAACGGAGAGGCATTGGAAATATGATGGTACGGTATCTTTGATAACCATATCAATTGTTGCGAAAGATACGGGTACAGTAAATCATCCTCCATCTGAACCCAAAGTGGTGCAAGGGGTCCCGCATGAGGTGAAGCCAACTGCGCGAGGCGAGCTGCCCAGTAATACTTAATGAAGTGTGGTACTGATAGGCCGCCATTGGCTTTATGGAGGCACATAGTGTGTTTGGATATTCTGGGATGCTTATTCTGCCAAATAAAAGCATTCACCTTAGATTGCAGCATGTACAAGTCCTGCAAAGGTACTTTAATCGGCAACGTTCTAAACAAGTAGAGAATTTTGGGTAGAAGTACCATTTTAATGCAGTGGATCCTGCCAACCCAGGAGATCTTGTGTTTGTCCCATTTTTGCAAGTCCTGCGCCAAAGTCTTGAGCATAGGTTGAAAGTTGGCTTTATAAAGACTAAGGAGGGATTTAGTGATTTTAACCCCCAAATATTGCAAGCACTCAGGTTGTATTTTAAAGCCAAAATTCAGTTCCAGTAATTTAACAGTATGATTCGGTATATTGCAGGGCAGCATCTCAGACTTATCAGGGTTTATATTCAAGCCGGAAACTTTAGCAAAATTCGATAGAGAGTTCAGCAAGTTGGGTAAGGATGTTAGGGGGTTTACCACATGTATCAATAGGTCATCAGCAAACATCGAAATCTTATATTCACGGTCTCCAATTTTCAGGCCTTGAATAGCCATCTGGCTTCTAATGTCCCTTGCTAACGGTTCCATTGCCAGGGCAAACAATGCTGGGGAAAGTGGGCACCCCTGTCTGGTACCACGTTGGATAGAGATGGGACTGTGTAGCGAAGTAGTGGGGAGATTCAGGTGTGCTTTCGGGTTATGGTAGTAAGTCTTAAGAGTATTCAAAAAGTTGCGGCCTATTCCCATGGTCTCCAATAGTGTAAAGAGATATTGCCAATTTAAGGTATCGAACGCCTTTTCAATATCAAGTGCTAATAAGCAAAGGGGGGTTTTAAATTTATTGGCATGAGCTATAATATTAAGGATCTTCCATATGTTATCGGGGGCTTGACGGGAGGGGATAAAGCCTATCTGATCTTTATGAATTATGGAGTTTAAAATTCTGTTCAATCGTTGCGCCAGTATGGTCGCTAGTATCTTAATATCCAAATTCAAGAGTGATATCGGCCTATAATTTTTCGGGGATAGATGGTCCTTATTTGGTTTAGGAATCACTGTCACTCTAGCTTCGTTCATTTCAGGTGGTAAGGGTTGGCCCTGTGTAATGTGTTGGAAAAGTTTAAGTAAATGAGGGATTAGTTGGGTTTGGAATTTTTTATAATAAAGGGACGAGAAACCATCAGGGCCCGGAGCCTTATTCAATTTAAGGTGTTTAACTGTGATTTCAATTTCCTGGTAAGTAATATCATCCTCTAATACAGATTTCATCTCTTGTGTCAACGGCGTTGGGGCGTGCTTCTCTATATACGTTTGTAAAGTATTACTGTCTAATTGGCGCGGAGAGTCGTATAAACGTTGATAATAATCCTGAAAGATAGAGGCAATAGCATCTGGGTCAGAGGTGATGCGACCGTCTGGGTGCCTAATTTTATGGATGGAGTTACGTTTGTTATGGGCCTTCAATAGATTAGCCAGCATTCTATCCGGTTTGTTAGCAAAAAGATAAAACTTATGATTAGTCTTGCGGATGGATTGTTCGGCCGAATAGATTTGGCAGGCCTTAATTTTTTGCTTAGTTTCCTCTATAAGCCTTCTGGTTTTGGGGTGGGTAAAATTTTTTTTTTTTTTTTTTTTAAATCCAATCCAAGGTGCTGTCCAAACAAGATCAACAGGGCTAGCAATTATAGGTGAAAAAAAAAGTTTATCCCAATGTGATTATTCACTTCTGTGTATAAAAATACAATGTTTATCTAAAAGACAAGATAAAAAAGATAAAACAGATACATAGTAGCCAGTTACAGCCTAATAGTTAAAATTGAAACAAAACAATCTTTTAATCTGGTAACAAACTGACCCTATTACAGATAAGGTGATTTACCTGTCCCTGGAGTATACATGTGATTTTCTTATCTGTGAAGAAACAGGAAAGAAACAATTTAGTGCTAATCAGCTTCTTAAAAATGCTTCTGGATCTGGTTACTCCAGTCCAGAAGTCCGAAAGGTTTAAATGAGGAGTACAACCTATCTTGTTCTATATGAATACTCTCTATTTTTAAATTTTAAGAAGCTGATTAGCACTAAATTGTTTCTTTCCGGTTTCTTCACAGATAAGAAAATCACATGTATACTCCAGGGACAGGTAAATCACCTTATCTGTAATAGGGTCAGTTTGTTACCAGATTAAAAGATTGTTTTGTTTCAATTTTAACTATTAGGCTGTAACTGGCTACTATGTATCTGTTTTATCTTTTTTATCTTGTCTTTTAGATAAACATTGTATTTTTATACACAGAAGTGAATAATCACATTGGGATAAACTTTTTCTCACCTATAATTGCTAGCCCTGTTGATCTTGTTTGGAAAGCACCTTGGATTGGATCTTACATTTTTTGAAATTTTTTTTTTTTACCTTTTTCTGATTGGACTACACACAGGACAAGCGAAGGGGAGGAGGTGGTGGTCAATTAAGTATGCTAATTATTACAATTGGATACCTGTTATAATGTCTGCACTTCTATTTTGTGGTATGCTTGATAAAGGGGCTTGCCCCGAAACGTTGCACGTTCACACGAAATAAATAGCAAGGGGTAACCATGCACTTCAATTGCCTTGAGTGCCAGTGTATTTCTGTACAATTGTCCTTGGGGGTTGCCGTACCCTCTTGCATTGTGCACCAGGCCACCTGGAGAAAGGAGGGAGTGTGCTCAGCTTTACCTTGTTCCAGTTCAGTACAGTGGTAGTATACTGGCTGCAAGTGGGTAAGGGAGAACTACCTGAGGCCCAAAAACTGAGCAATAGAGCCCAGTAACTTCTAGCTGCACCACTGAAGGAGAGATTGCTGTTTAATGCCAAAATTCACCAAACATATTGATTAAATACATTCCTACAAAGATTGTTTTTATTTGCCTTTTATTCAATTGTTCGGTGAATAAAACATAAAAGTAACAATAATAATAAAAAAACACAATAGGAATTAAAAAAACACTTTCATAGAAATAAAAAAAACAGGTATCTAATAAACTATTTACAACAGTACAGCATGTTATATCAAAAATTGGCTGCTACTTTGGCTTGTGTGAATGAATGTTACCTTGTTAGCATGGGAGAGAACTGGAGACCTATACCCTTGAACACTACAGGTCTCTTTAAAGGAATCCACTTACTCCAGCCTTTATACATTACATTTATGCCTAATTAACTATATTAGAAACAGTTTTTTATTTTGCACAGCCTGTCTCTTTACACAGTTTTTATTTTTACACAGAACTGTTCCTTTAAAGGAAAAATAGATGGGCTGTGCAAAATAGATTTTTTTCTTCAATATAGTTAGTTAGCCAAAAATGTAATGTATAAAGGCTGCAGTGACTGGATGTCTAATATAATAGCCAGAACATTACTTCCGGCTTTGCAGCTCTCTTGGCTTCCACTGATTGGTTACCAGGCAGTAACCAATTAGTGATTTGAGGGGGGGGGGGAATGGGTCATAACGGTTTGCTTTGAATCTGAGCTGGATTCTATGGATCAATTGCAAACTCACTGAGCAATTATGTCCCATGTGACCCCCCTTAAAGTCGCTTACTAACTCAGAGTTAGAGAGCTGAAAAACAGGAAGTTATATTCAGTTCTGTTATATTAGACATCCGCTCACGCCATCCTTTTGGCTAACTAACCATAATGGAAACATTTTTTATTTTGCACAGCCTATCTATTTTCCCTGTTTTTATTTTTACACTAAACTGTTCCTTTATGAATATATCACATACAACAATCTATATGTATAACATTGTTTCATATAAATAGTGCTTTCATGAATAATATATTCTAGTAGTGTGTACCATTGGATAATGTCTTATAGAAATATGCAATATTAACCATTAAAGTCTGCCATCTGGCTTGTATGATACTCTGCACTCACACACAAACTAAGGGAGCTCATACATGCTAGGTTATCAGCCAATGCATGGACAGAGTTGTGTCTTTCTACTCTGGCTTTTTTCTGTTGCCGTTAGAGCTGCATTTTACAATGAGTGACACAAAGAACATTACAAAATGTTGGCTCAATTTAAAAAATAGAAAAGGTACATTTTTTATCTAAATTATCTGTTGGTTAACATTCTGAAGGTATAGTTTTCCTTTAAGCAATAACATTTTTCATTTTAAAAATGAAATATCAAACATTTAGGGGGTTATTTACTAAACTCCAAATGCAAAAATCACGAAAAATGTGTGATTCTTTTTTTTATAAAATTGTACTTTTAAAAAAATCACGAATTTTTTGGAATTTATTAAAACCAGAGGATGGAAAAGTCCATCCCAGAAAATCTGGCATCTCAGACCTGTCGAGGTTTCATATAAGTCAATGGGGAAGTCCCAATGATTTTTTGATGTGTGCTGGGTTTTGTGCAATAACCCGAAGTTTTTGGAGTTTTCGGGCAAAAAACATAAGAAATCTGAGTTTTTGAGTGACAAATTCAAAAAAAATGGTGAAAATCGGATGAAAAATCCGAAAAAATCGTGAAAATCTGATTTTTTCACGCAAACAAAATTTTCGAGAAAGTGTATTAATAAATAAACCAAAAAACCATGTGCGGATTTGATGGGAGTTTTTTTTCAGATCATTAAATATTGAGATAAATTCGGACTTTGATAAATAACCCCCTTACAGTTTCAAAAGATTTCTAGTAGTGCATGTTATATGCATACAGTATATACAAACATACAGCATGAGAATATATCAATACGTTTTTACAAACATGTTGCTGTATTTCAAAGATTCCGTGGCTCTGTATGTCCCCCAGTACACTGAAGAGGCCCAACCCACATTATTTCCTTGAGGGCGCCACTGACCATTCAGATTCGCATTGCCGCAACTGCTAAACCACCATCCAGAATTAGACTGGTAGCGACTGCAACTGGTAAACCTGGTGTCACCAATCTTGCATGTATTACAGTTGTCATTGTCCTTATCTTTGGTGCTAAAATAGCTGCCATCTTGATTGCTGTTCCCCACTCTAAAAGCATCTCCTGCAATCAAACAAAGATCTCTTATTACTTGGAATACAATACACAATTGACATCAAGTTTCCATCTACATAGCTGCTGGATTTGTTGAACACAACGTGGGAAATGTGATAACAGTTGTTGCTGAAAAAGCATATGGCGTTGGTTGAACAATTGTGAATTTAACATAGCCTTTGTAAAGCCCCAATTTATTTAGCAATCTCCATCTACCAGTGTATATAACAACTTTTTACTGATAAAGTCTTTATTATTGCACCAAAACAATATGCTTCCTTAAAGGGATCCTGTTATCAGAAAACATGTTTTTTTTCAAAACGCATCAGTTAATCACGACTTGGGGCAGCTGGGAAATTGACAATATGTCTAGCCCCATGTCAGATTTCAAAATTAAATATAAAAAAATCTGTTTGCTCTTTTGAGAAATGGATTTCAGTGCAGAATTCTGCTGCAGCAGCACTATTAACTGATTCATCTTGAAAAAAAAATATTTTCCCATGACAGTATCCCTTTAAGCAGGTCAAATACACTAGAGAATGGCAATTTATTAGGCAGTCTACAGGGAATGTAATGCTTACTTTTAACCATGGCCTGGCTTTCCTCATTTGTACAAATGTACCAGGGCCTGAGTTCTATACCACCAAAGAGGTGGTTCACCTTTAAATGAACTTAAATAAGTCTTCATTTGTTCTTTTTTATATTTTCTTCTGACTTTTTTCAGCATTCCAATGGGGGTACTGTGTAAGGCTGCAAATTTATTTTTATTGCAACTTTTTATTACTCATCTTTCTATTCAGGCCCACTCCTATTCATATTCCAGACTCTTATTCAAATCAATGCAGGTTTGCTAGGGTAATTTGGACCGTAGAAACCATATTGCTGAAATTGCAAACTAGTGAACTGCTGAATAAAAAGCTAAATAACTCAAAAACCAAAAATAATAAAAAATTAAAACCAAATCACTAAATCTTACTAAAAGTTAATTTAAAGGCAAACAACCTCTTTAATATTTCCAGGGATCCCTTGCTCCATCCGAATCTAATGCATGCATAATACAGGTATGGGATCTGTTATCCAGAAACCAGTTATTCAGAAAGTTCCGAATTACAGAAAGGCCATCTCCCATAGACTCCCTTATAATCAATTAATCCAATTTTTAAAAAAGGATTTCCTTTTTCTCTGTAATAATAAAACAGTACCTTGTACTTGATAACAACTAAGATATAATTAATCCTTATTGGAAGCCAAACCAGCCTATTGGGTGTATTCAATGTTTACAAGATTTTCTAGTAGACTTAAGGTGGGAAGATCCAAATTACAGAAAGACCCGAGCATTCTGGATAATAGGTCCCATACCTGTATTAGTAAAGTCACAAACAGTGCATGTGCAATGTGACATCACAGAGTGGTACAAGATATCGCTGGGAAAATAAAACAAAATAGCAGTGTGGAAATCTGATGGAAAATATCACCAGGGCCGGTACATTTTATGCAAAAGATGAGTATTGGGAAATGGTACAGAAGCAAGACATTAAATTCAGCGCCCAGTGATTTTGATTTTCCTTGTCCTTGTTTAAGAGCATAAGGGGCCCAAATGATTGTATTGGATGGTCTTTTGTGGCTCTATGTCAATTTTCTTAGTTTGAAATGGCTGATTAAACTATTGTACAGTTATTCAATGGATAATTACATTTACTGACCTAATGATAATCAATTGTTCTATTTTACAAAGTATATTCAGGTTCTTACCTGCAGTTCCAGAATATATTCCTACGGAGAGCTGGTACAATTTGCTTTCAGGACCAACGTTAAATGAGCTGTACAAGGAGAAGGCGCCAAGGCTATCACCAAAAGCATCAAGGCTGATTAACAGCTCAGAGGTTCTGTCTTCTTGGTTGGTCAGAAGATACATGCTATCCAGTCCCAGCCAGTGCTCTCCTGAAAGGGCAAGGGCATGAATTATTGTTGTTTTACTTATTAAAATAATAGTCCAATCCTTTTAGAAAATATGATTTACATTGTACTTCAAAGTTAATATAGTAATAATATTTAGAAATTGGTACAAATTAAAACTTGATCAGAATCAAGATCACATATACATATACATAAATATCAAATAAAAGTACCCCCTATTGTAAAATATAACCATGACCATACCTTTTATACAGGTCATGGAACTCCGAGGTTACTTTTAAATATCCTCATATTTTCCAACAAGATTTATTTATTATAATACACAAGTTTTAGTGAATCATAAGAAAAATGACATCACTAAGCTCCATTTATAACTGATGACATAGCTAAGAGTCTTTTATAAGGATATAATCTACAGGATATTTATGGCTTTTGTGTATTATATAATACACAAAAGCCATGAATATCCTGTAAATTAAAAACAGAGCTTAGTTGTGTTATTTTTGTCACATGACTCACTAAAACATATGTATTATAATAAATAAAGTAGCCCTTGTTGGAAAATATGAGGATATTATAAGTAACCTCGGAGTTCTATGACCTGTATGAAAGCATTTGTGCTTTTATATGGTCATGGAACTCCTCGTGACTTATAATATCCTTTTTACAATAAGGGGTACTTTATTCACTATATATACTTTATATATAGTAAATTTACAGATTGCACTATGTTAGAGCCGAATGCCACACAAGAAACCCCAAAACAATCAGGAAAGTGATTAAATATTACAGTGACCATCTATGAAACTTAAAGGTGATTATCAAGAAATGTACTCTACTGCTCAAATGATAAAGCCTTACCAGTGACATTTCCAAATCCCTGTTTGTATTCAGCCCAAGTTCTGCTGAACACTAGACCATCTAGTCCGTTATGTCTCTGAATGAGTGTCCAGCCCCCATCAGCTTTCATATCACAGAATACCTGCAGGTAAACCAGAATATCAGGTTGGCCAGTTCTATCAACATCCTTAGAGCTGTAATAAGATATTATAGCACTGATCAGTAATTATTGTTGTGCATATAAATACCTGAAAAGATGTGCTGGCTCCTAGAGGTTTTATTGTGTAAACCCCACTAACAGATTCATTGTTTCTTTCCCAGATGTTTGAACAGTCATAGCCTGGAATAAAAAAAAAGTGATTTTCAGCAAATGGTACACATTTTCTTATAACCAAGTTTTCTGCTTAACTAAACAGCTGTAAAACCCCAGCAAACTCCTTGAATTGCTACTCTTTATAGACAATATAAGATGGACTGATTATGTCAGACATGACCCAACACTAGGGGGCACATTTATCAAGGGTCGAATTTCGAGGGTTAAACCCTTAAAGTTAAATCCTTCGAATATCGAATTCAAAGGATTTAGCGAAAATTCTTCGATCGTTAGATCAAACGATAAAATCCTTCGAATTGAACGATTTTAAGCGATCGATCTAAGGATTTTTATTCGATCAAAAAAATTTTAGAAAGTGCTGGGGAAGGTCCCCATAGGCTAACATTACATCTCGGTAGGTTTAAAGTGGCGAAGTATATAGTCAAAGTATTTATTAAATAGACAGTATCGAATGGTCGAATAGTCAAACGATTTTTACTTCGAATCATTCAATCGAATTAGATCGAATTTGACCCATTCGATGGTCGAAGTACCCAAAAAAATACTTTGAAATTCAAATTTTTTATCATTCGATTCCTTCACTCGATCTTAGTAAATGTCCCCCTTGGAGTTGTCACAATTTGATTAATAATTTTTCACATATGCCAAATTATTGCCATTGCCTATAATGTGAAGTAATTTGAGATCATAATCGTTCTAAATATCGCTTCAGCATTCACTGCTTGTCTTAATAACATCAGCTTAAAGTGTTTGACATTAATCTATGTGAATTGTCAAAGAGACAGCCCGTTTAGTCTGGACAGCAAATTGGCCATCTGATAAATTGGTCAGTTGATAAGGTATTTTATAATCTGAATGTTGTTCTATATATGCCTTTGAACAGCAGATTGTCTGCACAAATTGATAGGGGATCAAGTGTAAAATGAATCTCACCTAGAGGGCTCTGTGTGGGGAAAATCTGTAATGACAAATATAAAAATGAAATTAATGCAAAATATTTCAGAAAAAGTCATTCTTGGTATCTAGGATAATCTGGATGGCCAATCTAGAAGCTAATAGGGTGTACACACCATTTTATACTCCTGCTAGTACATTTAAAGTGGACCTGTCACCCAGACATAAAAAGCTATATAATAAAAGTCCTTTTCAAATTTAACATGAAATCCAAATTCTATTTTTTATTAAAGCATTCATAGCTGTTGTAAACTCATTTAAAAAGCTCAGCTGTCAATCAAATATTGCCTGCTCCTCCTCTATGCTTTAGGCATAGAGGTAGTGCAGGCAGTTACTTTCACTTTCCATTCAGCACTTACAAGATGTAACTGCACTCCCCAAATTCCCCCTGTCTCTTCACTGTTTAATTGTGTAGCCAGGGCATGGGGATGGACATCAGGTCCCCCATTCTTGTGCACAAACAAGATTCTGAGATGATGTAAAACTTGTCTTAATAACAGTGTCCACAAAATGGCTCCTGCCTGCTATACTTAGGACATCCCAGACTAAAGGAAACAAGATTCAAATAATGTATACAATGTAAATAAAGTTCCCTTTGCTTAACTAACGTGATAAAATTGGATTTGGGATAATTTTTTGAGGTGAGGGGTCCCTTTAAAATAATTCATTTAAGCAGTTATCTTTCTAATGCTGCTTGAAGCAAGCAAGGCTTTCAATAATAAATGGAAGAAAAAGAATCCAGTAATAATTCAAATGCCATTAAAATACAGTAATTTCAGCACTGCATAAATGTTGTTTAAAAAAATAGTATGTATAATATAACAATATATTACATTGCGATGATTCTATCCATTAGCAGCACAAATAAAAAGCAATGTGCAAGACATTTTGGCCACGTATGGGAATAAATGGGAAGTAAATGTGTAAATTTCTTAGTGTATAATTCATTAGGAATTAAAGGGTGACAGAAGAGATAAAAAAAAAGTGTTGAGAGTTGAAAGAAAGGCAACCATGGTCTTGCTGGCTGGTTACAGGCTTTTGCATATGTATTGATTGCAAAGTTTAATAGATGTATTCCCCAGAGGCTTAAGACTGCTTACAATAATAACCCTGCCCTAGTGGCAAGCCATGCAAATAGTTGCTACAGTTATTCAGACACTCACCTGTGCTGAAATCCACTTCACGTGCACACTCAAGAACAGCAGACATCCAAGACGGTAAGAAAGGCCCATTTAAATCTGTAATATTCTGAGAAATGTGAAAAATTTGTTATTCATTTTCTATTTCAGTTACAATGAGCAGAGTGAGTCATGTGACAGAAATGACACATTTAAGCACCAATTATAACTGATGACATCACTAAGCACTGTTTATAGGGTTATAATCAACAGGATATTTTGGCCTTATGTGTTTAATATATACATAATATATACCTATAAGTAAATAACATTCTGGTTTGATAAAATACATCAGGAAAGATCCAGAGTACAAGAAGAAATAGAGTACAGACAGTTCCTTACCTTTTTCCTTCACACAATAAATCACTGTCTCCACATAAACCAACCTCTGATGCCTTCTCCTTATATAAGACAACTTGTGAGTGATGGCATCTGCCTTTAACCAATCAAATGAAAGCATACACCCACCAACCTGCCTCCAGGCCATGTGTGATACTGTACCAGGAGAGACCCTCTTCTTTTCAAAGGGATTATAGCAATTAAATGGGAATATGTAAACTATTTCTTTTTAAAAGCCTTTCAAAGGATTTTGGAGTTTCGCACTGGAATATACAGAACCTCGTCTAGCAAGTCCCAAGTGCGCATGACTTTCGTCATGTACTCAATTTCAGAATGTTACAGGGGAATGAATGGGGCTAGACTATGAAACAATTGGAGATGGAAAAATGACAGCAAAATTCTATCAAAATCTAAAACAAATTCACTGGCAAAAAGAAAGCAAAAACCCTTTTGCTTCACAATTTATGCCCAGTGAAAATATTAGTTGTCTAGAAAGTAAAAAAATATTTTTTTCTAGGTAAACACTATGAAAAATATTGAGTTGAAGGACTTTACAAATATAACACAGATCAAATTGTTTTTGCTGGTAAAAATTAGCATTTTCATGCTTTTCTAAACATTTTCCCATTTATAAAGCTGTCCCCTACATCCTTAAACTAATTCATCTGCATTTCTCCACTTTTTTTTCTCCACCAACTATTCTCCAGCTTGGAGGGGTTGAATGCTAAATATGTTAACATTTTCTGACAAGTTGATTTTATATTACTGCTGGTAAAATGGTAGGAAAAGTTCATTTTCTTTTCCTAATCTTAAGGAAAAATGCTAAGAAACATTGCTAAACACTGTGCAACTTACATTTTTTCACTGGGAGGTGAAAGTGAAAAGAAAGGATATTTTTCCTAATCCTTTACAAATGTGTTATCATGCATCAAAATCATATAGTAAAAGGCAGCTGGAATTAATCAGAATTACCGAGTGCTTTATTCACATGGCATGTTTCGGGTTAGCATGAGACCTTGTATGTAGATAGTGCATACAACTTAAATTACCACATCCCAGAAACCTGCATCATCATTAGCCCACCTTCTTTTTTGCATCTGTGTTAACCCATTAGCAGTTCACAGTCTAACACTTAAAGTGATATTGACACTTAAAAAACAAACAAAATAATTAAAAAGAGCAAAACAATAATAAAAACACTCCAAAAGAAGAAGGTCATTTATGTTTTGTATTTACACGCCGATTCAGTATATTGACATGTATGGTAAAGTCCGTGAATGGAAATAAAAATCACAGTAGAATGGACATGATGTTCAATGTGATGAGGTGCTGAGCGATGTGCAATACTCAACACGCTGCTGATCAACAGGAAGACACGACAAGTTGAGGATGGAGTGTGATGCGAGCGGAGGACTCAATTAGTACATTTCATCCATCTGCTTCTCTTTGTCTTTTGTTTGATCGGCTTCAGAGTCAATCATTTCTGAGTCGGCTTTAGCCTCAATCATTTCAGCCTCCTGTTCCATCATCTGTTGATCACCATCCTGTTCATTTGAGGATGGAGATATAACCGGAGATTCTTCATTTTCAAAATATGAATGGAGTTCCTGAAGATGAGATTTATTGTCGGATTTCTGCACAAAGACACTGATGCAAAGAGGGGTAGGAGCTCAGCACCTGCTTTAGCTTCTCATGCTTCAGAGATACAAATTCAAATATATTTTTCTCTCCCTCTTCGATCCTGTTGTCTTTTTTGACCCACATTTTTCGCCGTGGGTGCCAAGTATCATAAAAGTACTGGTATATCTCTTCAGGGCAAATGGCCTTCAGATCACTTAAATATCGGTCGTAGACTTTTAAGGAACACGTTTGAGAAAGCATATGAAGGTGACAAACTGGTACTTCCTTTATGGCCTAGCTAGGGATACTAGAAAAAAACATATGGTTACAGAAGCAAAAGGGCCTTATTAGCTTACAGACTGCCAATATAAACAGTTAACTGATCTTACCCTAGGGTACCTGGAAAAAAGAGGGCAACCCTCTATTCTATTTTCAGATATAGCAGTCGTAATCAGGGGAAAAAAAGAACAGTGTTAGTATTATAGAAAGCCCTTAAGACTCATGCATTATGCATAAGTATAAGCATAAAAGGTTCCAGCACTCCCAGTGATCATAATCATTTACCTGATAACCCATGCCGGTGTTCCTGTAAAAAGATGCACCAGCCTGGGGTACTTTTTAATGAGTACCACAGAGCGATCGTCTTCTTGCTTCTTCTTTCTTAATGCTGCTGCCCATGTGCAGTAAAGTGAGAAAACCAAACTTTAATAAAAAAGTCAGAGCAGTAGGGTTGCCACCTGTCAGGTTTTGACCAGGAAAGGCCCGGTTGTTTTGAAGGGCTGTCTGGGTCAAAACTGCCTGCCTGGTTTTTCAAGTTAGAAAAATCTGGCAGGATTCCCTATGAATGACGCGGCGACCGACCAATCGCCACGTCATAGCTCCGCCCCGGATGTCATGACCCCACTCTGGTGCGCCACTGCCCTGCCCCCATTATGTCATTGATCCACCCCCTGCCATGGGTTAGACGGGCCAAAAGGTGGCAACCCTACAAAGAAGCTCTATGCTGCTTGAACAGAAGTACCCTGGGACAGTGCAGGATAACTGGCCTGGGGTATCAGGTAAGTGATTATAATCACTGGAGGGTGCTTAGCATTTGGCAACCCCTACTGATTTAGTTTCCTTCTCCTTTAGGGTAGTGGCAGACGGAGCAATAAGACGCCCAACGACAAATCTTCACTACTGCGGGCGACTAATCTCCCTGAAATGCCTTCCCACCAGCAAGAATACGAATAGCCAATGGGATGGCATACAAATCATATCGGATTTCCGAAGTCGTCTCACGAGGAAACCTTGGAAATCCGAAGAGATTCGTATGCCTTCCCGCCAGCTATTTGTATTCTTGCCAGCAGGAAGGCATTTCGGGGAGATTAGACGCTGGGCGACTAGTCTCCCTGTCTGACACCACCCTTAAGAGGTAGATCGTATTATTTGTTTTACAAGTGGCATAGTCCCTTAATTTTATTGCAAAGCTTTGTGAAGCTTTCTCCCTTTATAAAGGAGGAACAACACACAGTTTTCCCCTTTCTGGACTCTGTACCCAGGGCCGCCATCAGAAATCGCAGGGCCCCATACGACAAAATTTCCTGAGCCCACAGCAAGCCCCACCTACAGGTCCACCCCCCACCATACAGTAAAAAAAAACATTGGTGGCTAGGGTTCCCACATGTTTATAAAAAATAAAAAAACATTTGTGGTCAGGGCCCCCCATTAAAAAAAATATTTGTGGTCAGGCCCCCCATTAAAAAATATTGGTGGCTAGGACCCAACATGGTAAAAAAGAAAATTGGTGGCCAGGGCCCCCCTTAAACGTCCATGTAAAAAAACTTGCCCCCCCAGAAGTTAAAAAAAAAAATTGGTGCCCAGGGCCCCCACACACACAACAGGGACCACAAAGGGTTACCTTTAGGGGGCTCTGCCATGTTGCACTTAATTAGTGTGGCCCACCTGCTGTAAGTGAGCCGCCAACTACAGAAGGGAGGAGGGGAGCACAGGTGGCTAAATTTTCTTCCCTTATTGGTCGCAGAATTTCAAGTTCCGGTAAAGCTGCATGCTGATTGGATGAGCTGGAGGGGAAGTTCAAACCTCAGTTATGCAATTCCTGAGCAGCTCAACCGGGACTTAAACTCTGTGACCAATAAGGGAAAGCAATGGACAGAAGATTCCTCCCCTTGTGCTACCCCTTCTTGAAGTTGGCAGCTCTCAGAAAGCAGGGGGCCGGCTAATCAAGTGTGGCGTGACGGGGCCCCCCACAACTCTCCCCCCTGTCCCCCCCGATGGCTGCCCTTTCTGTACCCTTGGTGTAACTAAACACTGTCAGGTTATTAAACTGTCTCCCCACGGTGTGTTGTCTTGTAGTATAATGGGCCAATACCTTATCACAATTTTCACTACACACCTACTTTTGATTATACAAATACTTCATAACAAATGACATAAGGTTATCCATAGGATCTTTTTTGTTATTCTGTTCCAAAGAGTTTCCTTTTGTCTATCTGCCCAACCTGTTTGGCAATAGGGGATGTGTTTTTCTGGTTATACCCTTTATCTATGAACCTACGTTTCAGGTTAAGTCTGTTGTTCCTATAAATAGTGGCCAATAGGAATCGCTTGCAATATATGTGGTCAATAAAAACTGTTTAAAATTTCAACTGTGAACTTTATTGTTGGGTGCTTTCTGTTTGCTTTATTTAAAATATCATTGAACTCACTTTCAGTGCCACTTCAAATAACCATCCACAAAGCTCAAGCGCTTAATGATTTTGGAGCCATTTTCACTGCCCAAAAAGAAGACTTGCTCTAAATTATGGCCAAATAAATTGGCAAAAGAGAGTACACCTTCAATAGCCACTGATGAACCTTGTCTTTACTAAAATAATTTAGTACCAGACCTCAAATATTTTATACCCAGCACCAAATTTAAAAAATCCATGATAAAATAAATCTTTAGGTGAGGTGTTGTGGTTTCTACTTATACCTGCTGTACATATCTCACACCTTCTTCCTGTGGTTTGGACGTACAGAGACTATGCATAGCTATGCCTGCCCGGAACACTTTCCCAGTTTGTTGAATTTATGTATATAGTATAGAGCGCCATTAATGAATGTGCTAATTGGGAGTCAGTGGAGTTTGCCCAATGTTTAAATACAACCCACCTACCTGTCCCAGTCACACTGCTCTGCTTTGTCATTGGTAGATATACAAATTAAGTAGATTTCTACAAAAGTAGTATAAGTTTTTCCATAAGTTACCTAAATTGCATCATTCCATTGCTGAAAAGTTAATTTCGGAGACACTCATATTACTCAGTAAATAGATTACATTATAAACAGCTGATGTTTTTCAACATTAAGTAAGTAGTTTAATGTGCTAATTAGATTAAGCCCTACACTCCTTCCTGTCTCTGCTCTGTGCAATTATTGCTTGATTATTTAAATAATCCAAATTTTTAAGAATGATTTCCTTTTTCTCTGTAATAATAAAACAGTGTCTTGTACTTGATTCAAACTAAGATGTAATTAATTGGAAGTTAAACCAGTCTGTTGAGTTTATTTAATGTTTTAAATGATTTTCTAGTAGACTTAGAGAAACAAGCCCTCAATAAAAAAAATATTTACTGCGCATGCTGCTGCCCTGGGAAATTGAAGAAAGATGAAGCCAGAAGAGGATCGCTCTGTGATGCTCACTGGTATAACCCCGGGCTGGTGCAGTTTTCTACGGATAGGAGCACTGGCCTGGGGTTTCAGGTAAGTGCCTAACATTTGGCACCCCAAGTGTGAAACGAATTTCCTTGTCCCTTAAGAAAAGTTTTGAAACAGCTGATACCGATAACTGATTCACAGAAGTTTGGTTTTCATAGTTCTCCAAACTTCAAACAGTCTGTTTAACTCTCCGTAAGAATCCACATTGCTTAATCCTCTCAAACTTGCATAAATAAAGAATCTTTTTTTAACACTTCCCAGAATTACAAAGCCCTGCCCTTAATCCTCATGAATAAGAAAAGCTCCCTGCTGCATACTCGGCTTCCAAAATTAAAATCTTTGCTGCTGGGAAATTGTAAACTTGTTATGCCATTCAACTGCAGGCAACACTGTAATAAGGAATGATATACTGTAATTACTTGCTCAAGTACGTCACTCAGGGTAATACACAGAAAAACAAAGGGATGAATGAAAGCAAAAGTGAAAACTGCTTAAACTGGATTAAGCCCTTTAATAACTTTGTGCAATCAAGATTCTAAACTTGTAAGACTTGTAAATCAAATCCATCAGTAAATGGAATGCCCCACTGACGACTACAGACTTTGTCTTTCAAGACAGCCTCACTGCATGCTGTCAAAAATCAAATTTCTATTATTTATAATATACTCATTTCTGGAAAAAGGATAAGGATTCTGTCATATTTTTGTGATGTAGTTTTTATTTCTATATTACACTATTTACACGGCATTTAATTCACTCTATAGTATAAAATTTAATTCCTGAACCAGCAAGTGTATTTTTTAGTTGTAATATTGGTGTGTAGGCAGTTATATCAGGTCATTTTGCCTGGTCATGTGCTTTCAGAAAGAGCCAGCACTTTAGGATGTAACTGTTTTCTGGCAGGCTGTTCAGTGACGGGCCAGCCGGGCAGGCGCCCTAGGCGGCCTGGCCGGTCGGAGTGCCCAACAGGCGCGCACACATGCGAGGAAAACTGTGCGCGCGCCTGCGCTGAAAACCGGATGCACAAAAAACCCTGCAGGTGAAAAAAAGATGCAGTGCAAAAAGAACGCCGGCCAGAGTGGCAATCGGGGACTGGGCTAGGGGAGGCAGAGAAGGTGCGGGCCTGGTGCCCCCCAAAGCTTTATGCCCTAAGCACGTGCCTACTCTGCCTACCCCTAGTTCAGGCCCTGATGTTGTTTCTCCTACTCAATGTAACTGAATGTGTTGCAGTGGGGCCTAGATTTTACTTTTGAGTGCTGTTCTTAGATCTGCCAGGCACCTGTTGTCTTGTGTTAGGGAGATGCTATCTGGTTACCTTCCCATTGTTCTGTTTTTAGGCTGCTAGGGGCAAAAGAGGGGGGGGGGTGATATCACTCCAACTTGCAGTGCAGCAGTAAAAAAAGTGTCTGAAGTTTATCAGAACACAAGTCACATGACTAGGGCAGCTGGAAAAAACTGACAATATGTCTAATAGCCCCATGTCAGATTTCAAAATTAAATACAAAAAAAGTTTGCTCTTTTGAAAAACGGATTTCAGTGCAGAATTCTGCTGGAGCAGCACTATTAACTGATGCGTTTTGAAAAAAACATGTTTTCCCATGACAGTATCCCTTTAATATGCAGAAGCTCCTTGCCTGATTGCCTTTGTAGTTCTTTTTTCTTGATAGCTCTTGCAGTGCTCCAAGTAAAGCTGCAGGACTGGGGACCCATAGATATTAACCCAGGGGTTGATAATTATCTAGATGGCCTGTCCAATCAGAGGCCTCATACATTGGGATAACCTTGTTATACAGCACCACTTCTAGGTCACTGCACCAGACTCTGGAAATATGGAACAGCATGTGACTGCAAGACACCCCTTAATCAATATGTTATCCTTGCCTGTAATATAAAGGGAATATGATACTTGCAATAACTTATACTGCTTTAAAAATCTCCTTTTATTAAAAAAAAAAAAAAAAGACAGTTTCTCTGTATATTAAATGCTTGAGAAACAATACTAAATATTTTACAAAAAAATACAATTTGCAAGTATCTAATACTTTTTAAATGTTTTATAATTTAAAATGTAATGGGGCACACGGCACTCATTGTCCTGTGTCTATTGATATATCTGGGAAGTGTTCATGAACTGAACTTAATACCAAGGACAAATCCTCTGAAATAGTTTGTGATCTGCTTTAGGCAAAAGAAAGCCAACATTTTCGGTTAACTCCAGTAGCCCATTGGGGCACAGGGATTGAAGTATACATGCCTACCTTTTCAACAACCAATCAAAGTGTGACATCACTGCACACCTCACAAATGCTACTGATTGGTTGAACTTTTTATGAAGTTGAGTTTTGGTTTAGCAGGGATCCCTAAAAGTATAGAAATAAGAATTAATTAAATGTATTTTTCACCCTATGTCATCATCATTACAAAGTAAGTGTACAAGTGTAAGGATATATGTATCGCAAATAGACCCCTTTTAAGAATAACAGGAAGGTTTGGGTATGTTGCCTTTTTGAAGAAGTTATGCCCCAGCCTTCATCCCCCATACACTTACTCACTTTCCAAGCCGCAACCCCCCTGCACAACCCCCAGTGTACATATCTGGATTTCTCTTATTGCAGTGCGATTCGGGGCTGGTGGGGTCAGCGAGCCAGGGTGCTGGTTGACCCTGGGTGCTACTATGATTATCTTTATTTATATAGTGCTGACTTGTTACTCACTGCTTTACAGAGACTATACACAATCATCATCAGTCCTTCCCCCAGTAGAGATTTGAATCTAAGATCTATATCATACACACATATAGTACTTTCAGTTTTATCAGGAGCCAGTTAACCTGCCTTTATGTTACTGGAGTGGACAAGGAAACTAAAATGCCTGGAGGAAACCAGTGCAGGGGAAGAACATGTGGAACTGACTGAATTCAGTAACTGTGCAAATGGTATCCGGATTGGAACTGAACATAGGACACCTGAATGGCAATGTTTAAATAAAATGAGTAAATTATGTATAATTACATTTAATACAATATTACAAATCAATACGTATTTTTAAATTATTTTCTTTACTTTTTTTTTATACAGACTTTAATTCAACAATTAGCTAGAAAAGGCTAAAAATAAATATATTGCCAGTACAATGAAAAAAATTCCCTAAGCAAGAGAAAAGAACAGAAGTTACATTTTTTCAGTTTAGCAAATGTATTAAAGTGGCAATTACGATCTTTCTTGGTATAGATCTTTCCAAGAAAGATTGTTCGTTCCGATACACAAGTGTAGAGCTGAATCGTCAGATATACAGGTAGAAACAATAGAATTCTGACGATTCAGCACTAATAATGGGTGATGTTTGGGTGCACCCGATCAAAATTTTCCGAACAGCCCGATCGACGAGCCGACCAATATCCAAGTCTTCTGCTGATATCGGTCTGGTCTTTTCCCACCATACACGCACCGAATATCGTACAAAACTAATTTATTATAGGTGCGTCTATGGTTACCTTTAGTCACGCCAGGATATGTGCAAACAAAGGTTTTTTCCTTTACTGAAGAACGGTGATTGGCTGTCCCCTAGTGGTGGTGTTGTGTAAATTACATTTTCATACTGTACATGGCTCCAGATATATTGAATTGGCATGTGATGTTTTTGTACTTATGTTATAATAAAAATATCAGTTTGCTCTGTCTGTTATTACATGCTTTATTGGTAACTGGAAAGTAGGAATCTCTCTGAAATGCTAGTCTGTCACTAAACTATCTAAGCACATATGTTTGCTACTTCGAACACAAAGCATAATAAACCCCAAATTCTAAACAAAAGTTGTTCAGCTGAAGGTCCACAGCCAAGAAGTGGCCCTCCAAGCTCCCCAGCATGACTATTTTAAACTGATAACCTAACAACCTAATAAAAACAAAGAGAGAAACTAATCCTTGATTAATGAACTTTGGCCATTTAGCGGAGACTGAGCAAATTGCTGCTAAATATATGTGTTTGGTCAGCTATATATCCAGAACAACTTAACATCACAGATACAGACATGTATCCAGAGTTTTATATCCAAATTTTCTGGCAGAGTGTTTCCATTTTGTTACATTTTATCATTACAAGGAATGTTTCCTCCAAAGTATAGGACCTGGAGAATATCCAGCTGGAGCAACCTATGTGCTTATGTTAAGTGGGATGGAAAGAGCCAAAAGCTCATCATCCTTGTGGAATGTACAGAGAGATTTTTCAGTGTTGGTTATTTCATTTTCGGTTGCTGTTGAACCTTCTGACAACTGGCTCAGCTGCATTTTTCTGCTGGAACTCTCATAGCTGTGTGACTTCTGACCTATGATATACTGTATATGATGTTGAAACCAGAGAAGTCATTTTTCAAAAGTTTGTTTTACAGTGAGTAGAAGAGTGTTAGGATTTCCTAGCCACCCTTTGCATAGTTAGATTTTAGTGAAAACTTACTAATGGTGGCCATAGAGGAAAAGATCCGCTCGTTTGGAGACATCGCCAAAAGAGCCGATCTTTCCCCGATATGCCACTAACGGGCATGGCTATATCGGGGGTAATCTGAACGTTGGCCCTATGGCCGAATGATCAGATTACGATGAGAGCACAATGGGCTCCGGCGGGATTGGTCGGGAAAAAAATCAAACCTGTCCGATCAACCAAACGACCGATCTCCACCGGACGAAAAATGTCGGGACTCTCCACACATGGTCCAAAAATCATATGAATCCTCGATTCGTACGATAGGATCTTTGCGTCTATGGCCACCTTAAACCGCCACAATACGCTTTTTACAACAGACAGGATGAGCTTTTAATATCAGGAATGGGCACCATATTTATGATGCCATGTGTTCCTGAAGTTATTAAACATGGAATTGACACTATTTACACTGCTATGTTTTCTGGGGTATTATATATGAAACTGGCCCTGCAATTATCCTACCATGTATACCCCAGGTATTACACATGAATTTAGTTGTGAGATACTCTTAATAAGTTTGTGTAGACTATGGGGCTCATTTATTAACACTGGGCAAATTTGTCCATGGGCAGTTACCTATAGCAATCAACCAATTAGCTTTTTAAAGCCAGCTGCAAAAAGAACAATTCATGCAGCAATTTGCCCAGTTTTGATAAACAGTGTCCCCAGTGTCTTTAATTAGCATTCCAAATAACGAAAAATCTACCTCCACCTATATCCTACATTGATAAGTTACAGCAAGTGAGGTACCTATCCGTAGCCATACATAAAATACAGAGCTGTACTTGTTCTCTTTTCCAATTATATTTATTAGCATTTGAAAATGCACCGTGACAAATACAGCACATAAGAATTGCACAACAAAAGTAACTTAGCATACTTATGAAGGATAAAAAGAAATAGATTACAATGCAAAGTAAAATGGAATATAGAAAACATTGCAAATTTCAGAACTAACTGCAAATGGACAATTTTTCAAACTGAATAACACTTTCCTCTCTATCATAAAAAGAAATGAATGATGAAAACATAAGTAACCTATGGAACATCAAGGGGAGTAAATTGAATGCTCTCCAGGAGTATACATGAATTTATTAAACATCAGTTTGTCATTAGAATTTAAAGTATCGAAATAAGGGGACCGATTGTTAAAATATTTTTCTAATTGCAAAATTTCCATATCTAAAACTGACAGCATTTTGTAGACAGAGAGATTTTAGATATGATAAAATGTCTTTTTTAAATCGGGAAATTTCTCTTGAATCCAGTACAAGAATATTGATTTACGAGCTGCTGCTAAAACCAGATTGGTAAAAGGTTAATTTTCCCAATGCTCTTTCCCTTAGGCATAGAACAAGTTGCAGAGTTAGGGGCAAATTCACATAGGGTCGAATATCGAGGGTTAATTAACCCTCGATATTCGATTGCGGGTGGTAAATACTTTGACTTCGAATATCGAAGTCAAAGGATTTACCGCAATTAGTTCAATCGAACGATTAAATCCTTCGAATCGAACGATTCGAAGGATTTTAATCCATCGAACGATTTTTCTACGACCAAAAAAAGCTTAGAAAGCCTATGGGGACCTTTACAAGATTAAAACAAACTATTAATGGCTGTCTATGGGAATGTCAGTGAGCAGTTTTTGGAAATAAATGAACTGCAATTAGGGTTGCCAATGGGCGGTGTTTTACCGGCCTAGCCGGTAAAACACCTGCCAGGGCCGGGGCCGGTATTCAGGAGCACTCCAGCCTGTAACGCCGCCTGAGGCAACGTTTAAAATGCATCGCTAGCGCAGAGAGCGAAATTGCCGCCCCTGGTAACTTCTGGGGAGATGCTCACCAAGGTACTCACCTTGCCTCATGGTAGAAATGCCCCTGCCGGTATTACATATTTACCGGCAATGTATCTGCCAGTAATTTAGATTTTATTCATCTTCTGGCTTCTGGTGATGTGGCCCTCCCCTTTTGTGGCATGACCCACCGAGGCCCAGCCCCTTTTTGTATCACGGCCCGCCCCTTTAGTTCCCGCTGGTACATTTTTTTAAAAAAGGTGGCAACCCTAACTGCAATGTGTTCCTTTCAAATCACATGGACCAACTTCCTAATGTGCTTTGGCCACATAATCTCACCTTTATACAAGCAGTGAGTTCCCACGGACATAGGAAAGAGGCTAGAGGAACAGTGACACCCTATAGCAAAGGTCATGTATAATTTAGAGGCAGATTGTAACCCCTTTGTAGCCTGGATAACAGGTTTATTTTTGCTTTGTGCACAATAAACTGTATAATCTATCATTTGTGTGTTAAAGGGGTTGTTCATCCAACACTTTTTCCCATTGAGTTTTCAGATTGTTCACCATGAACAAAGACTTTTTTCAATTGTTTTCCGTGTGTGTGTGTTTTTTTTAATCCTCTGGCCACCAATGTATTATTTGAATACTCTAAAGGCACTTGCCACCAATGTTTTGTTAAAAAAATATTCTCTGGGGCCCCAATTATTTTTAACTTGTAAGGGGGGCCCTGGTGCCAATGTTTTTTTAAAAAAATTCTATGGGGCCCCCAATTCTTTTTTACTTGTAAGGGGGGCCTGGTCACCAATTATTTTTTTTAACTTGTAGGGGAGCACTGACTACCAGTTTTTTTTTAAAAAAAAAAAAAAACTTTTATGGGGGGGCCCTGGCACCACAGCCCTGACCATCAATAGCTTTTTTATTACTTGTGTGTGGTGGGGTTACCTTTAGCGCTGATGTCTGTGTGGTCTTTAAAATGTGTTGTGGAGTGGGCCGGATCTGGGGTGGGGCTTGGGGTGGGCGAGGCCCAGGGGACCCTGAAAATTTTGCTGTATGGGGCCCGTGATTTCTAATGATGACCCTGATAGAAAGTAATTGGAAAAAGTAGTGTTTGAAGGTGAACAACCCCTTTATAAAGTATAGACATAGAAGCAAAGTACATGGACTTTGCTTTTTCTCGTGGGTGGCTATGGATTATTTTACCCTTAAAGGGGGTTTAATCTAAAAAAGGAAAAATTGATTCATGTAAACTCTAAATACCTCTGTGTACTTTTACATTCTTTTTTTTTATTTTTAAAGGCAGACTTGACTAAACAACTCTCGTACTTTGGTTTTAGATCCCCTTTAGACTGTAAGCTACACTGGGACAGGTGCTTGTCTGAAATATGAACAGTTTGTGCAACGCACTGGATAACATGTCAGCGCTACATACATAAATTATAATAAAAATAATATGGTGTGATTCATATGTTAGTAGCCTGTATTCATTGATTAATTGAATATATATAATTCTAGAATAAATGAGGAAAAAAAATGCTTTAAATTGCAAAAAAGTTACTAGCAGCTTTCTAAATTATTATTTTAGGACAGAACAGTACAATAGAAAATCAAATCTGCAGGAAGTTTGGTGTTTGCGTGAAATGTCTGTAGGCACAGCATTCTTTCTGACAACTATACATAGTTACCTCATAATCACGGCCTCCTTGAAAATGAAAATTTTATTCAGCAAGAAATATCTCAATATATTTGCTCTGGGCTTTAGGTGATGCAAGTCCCAGCTTATTCGGACTTTGTTCTTCAGGTGATTTATGTTTTGTTACCAAGTTAAAAGACTAAAATTTATAATAAAAAGTTTGCTTGCCTACTTGCAGGAATTTAAAAAAAGCACGTTCTTCGCTATCACAATAAGAGTCACTTCTTGTCATTTGAAGAATGGCTCTAAAATATTAACAGCTGCAACAAGCTGTTTATCGTGAAAGCAATCACGGAGCAGTTTTTCTACTTTCAGTAAGTAAAATCAGTGTGAATTCTTGTTGCTTAAGTCTACAACCTTCTTTTGACTTTAATTGTTTTTATATTCTATTTGTTAACATATAGCAACAGTGTGCTGTTGTAGTACAT
The DNA here is from genome assembly GCF_017654675.1 of Xenopus laevis. Taxonomy (NCBI): domain Eukaryota; kingdom Metazoa; phylum Chordata; class Amphibia; order Anura; family Pipidae; genus Xenopus; species Xenopus laevis. The sequence goes on along the minus strand of NC_054376.1, from coordinate 91,400,955 downwards.
TGTGTAAACAAGAAGTGTCTTATAAATAAAGGAGGGCTGACTTAATAAAACTTGTAAAATAAAGAATTTGTTGAATATCAGGCAGCATGTAAGGGTAACTTTGGAGAGGTATCAGGCCAGCAAGATAGAGATTTAAGTTGCAAGCCATTGAAGGAAGAACGAGTTTTCTGGAACAACAATCAGTTTACAGAATGTCCAATGATGTTCCTAGAGCCTCAGTGCAATAATTTAGTCACAAACTAACAGTCATACATTGTAATTTGTATGCTGATCAACCTACCTGGGACTATTGAACTTGGAACACTGTACCTATCAAAAGGAATTCTACCAAGCTCTCAGCTCTTGTGGCTGGCACCTACAAAACTCAAACAAACAAACAAAAAATTAGGGTCACCTCCCCACCTGAGATGATTTATAATGGGCTCTCTTGTCCTAGGCCTAACAATCTGTTCATGATGATATCGCTGTTAATATATTATATTCCTGCCTTTTAGACAGCTCAGAGAAGAGCCTTCTTCCCCTATTTATCTTCTAAGGTCTATGTCCTTACTCCTAAACTTGGCACATGGGACCTACCAAGTCTGGAACTTTCGTTGCTAACCAGCAAATGTATTCTTTATAGCCTATCTTACTGCTAGGCACTCTTTTAATGGCATTACCAGAACCATGCACAAATAACTGCTCTTACAAACTACAAAAACATATCTTTTTAGACAAGTCTCTTTAGAGACTTCGACCATTCACCATCTAAAACCTGCCGAATTGCTGTTTTAGCTTATGGGGGACCTCCTAGAACCTATTTGGATTCAATAGGTGGACTTTGAAAAATCTAAGTTTTTTGGGGAAAAACTTCGAATTGAATTCAATCGAATGCACTATTCCTTCGATTCGGCCGAATACGGACCTATTCGATCCAAAAAAACTTAGACTTAATAGCAGTCGGTCTTTTTAAATTTCGAAGTTTTTTCAATTCGTAATTCGACCCTTGATAAATATGCTCCTTACACAATTTCAGCTTCTTACTTACAACCTTTAAACTGTCCTCTTCCTCATCATTGTCACCAAGTTCCCCATTACAGAGCTGAGCCCAGACACCAGATTAGCTAGGGACTTTCAATGGGTCCCAACACATTCACGGTCTCTGATGATACAGGTGCTACAACACCCTGGTCCTTTTCTCTTCAGTCCTAGCTGGCGGGTTACCCCCTAGGAAACTATACCTATTTAATCCTTAGATCCCTATGCTAACTGAGCTGATCTGTCACACGCTGCTACCTGTGCAATTACACAGCTACCCTATGCTGGCTGAACTGCCCACTTCTTTACTCACTATATTTCTGGGTGTTGTTCTTCTCACGGATGTTGATTCAGTAAATCTCTTCCCATGATGCACACCTGGCCTTGTGCCTTGCCTGCTTTTATACCCTTCTTACTTCTAGGACAGTGATCCCCAACCAGTAGCTCGTGAGCAACATGTTGCTGTCAGTGGCCTCAAAGCAGCTTCTTATTTTCAAATTCCAAGCTTGGAGACAAGTTATGGTTGTCTAAAAACCAGGTGCACTGCCAAACAGAGCCTCGATCTAGGTTGACAATCCACATACGGACTACCAAATGACCAATCACAGCCCTTATTTGGCACCCCAAGAACATTTTTCATGCTTGTGTTGCTCCCCAACTCCTACTTCTGAATGTTGCTCACAGGTTCAAAAGGTTGGGGATCCCTGCTCTAGGACTCTCCCTTTACTCTCCTAGTGGCCCAATGTATGAATTACCTCACAATAAAGTTTGTGAAACCCCTTTCACCCTCTTACAAACTCCTTCCATGACTTTTAATTGAGTAAAATTCTTATTATTATTCATTTATATAGTCTAGATATAGTCCAAAGCACTTTTATTATTATTATCACCACACAGAATGTAGGAGGTAACCTGTAGTGTAAAAGTAGTACCTGGAAAGAAACCACCCATGTAAGGGGTGAAAATACACATTTCTAGCAGAATCGAACCTAGGACCCCCTTGCCATTAGAGATAACAATATTTCTTTAAATATCCACTAAAACTTGTCTAACATGCAAGAGTCATACATTTGTCTTTATATTCCAATAGATATACATAAAATGTAACATGAATACATAAAGATATAAAACTTAAAGGTTAGATAGAGTTTGATAAAAGCAGCTAACAACAAACCAATAGAACAACCTATACAGACAGATTTAAGCTGCAAATTTTGGCCCCTTGAGACTGATCTGGCAGTTTATCTGCCCATGTAAGGGGCCCTCCAACAGACCTACCCAACTGATATCTGCAAGAAAATTTGCCAGATGTTGAGGATTTTTCTGTTGGATCGAGGAACCCATCTAATGGCTGTCATAGTGAAAATTATGATCCGAATGTTGGTCCGAGGACCTAATCTGATAATCAGATCAGCCCCCCGCAAAGGGACCAAATGAGCAGATCATATCATTTATCTTCAAAAGGTGATACTCATTTTTGGAGCATGTGGTTAATGAGATGGTATCTGAAATAAAAAATATTTAAAGCTGTGCTGTGTGTTAATATTGTGTTGTGTCTTACTGGGCAAGATCATTGCAAAGAAATTCTTTGGTGCCTAGAGAGGAAGCCTGTGTTCTTGGAAACAAATATTTGTCAAGTTGTTTCTGGTCCATGTCCAGAGGATTCCAGGTAAATGTAGTACACACAAAAATGACTCACTAGCACATAAATGGAAATTACACATTTTAAGGGAAGCATTCCTAAAATGAAGGCAGACTTTAATGCTGTATTGAAGTGACATGTATGTGCAGTGGAGAGTTATTATAAAATAAGTATAGTACAATAAAGAATATACAAATAAAGGCTTGTTAATTAATAATCAGCTATACACTTTATTAGGAGAATTTATATCGTATGTAACCAAAATGGACAATAAAAAAAATTAAGAAAAAGTCAGTTGACTTAGTACAGGGTTTAGATGTAAAGCGCTCAAGGCATTAAATTATGACAGACATTCCTAAAACTGATGTAAAGATTCTCTAGGAGCCAGACACAGTCTCATTTACATCAGTAATTGAATTGCAATTTTGACTGCATTCGCTATGTTTTTCTCACAATACATAATTTTCCCTAGAATTCCAGTATTGTTGCGGTTGCAATGGGGTGTTGTGAGATGCACTTTAGCCAATGCTTTAAAATGAATGTGCACTTGCTCTAGAAAATGTGATGCAATTTGCGCAGAAAGTATTCCAATTCCAGTTGAAGTGGCTTCCAATGTTTGCTGCACAAGTGGCGAGTGGGTCTTTACATACAAGTACATGGATGTTGAGAGAACCCCCAGAGCAACAGCCTGGTTCTCTGCATCAATAGGTACAACTGTACTCATTTCGGAACAGGAGACAGAAAGGACTGAGTGCAACTATATGAAAGTGCAAAGAGTATATTTTGACACAAGTACTTTTATTGAATGGGGTACTATGTGCAACTGATTAGTGGGAAATTGGCACAACACAATTGTGGTCATAATTGACCCCTACAGTGGGTGAATTTGTGTAAATCTGGCTGCAATCAACTTCCAGTCCTAAAAATCCTGAAATTAAAAACTGTTAGCCAATCATGGGCCAGTGTAGCAGACAAGGGACAAAAGCCAAACCATCATTCCAAGTATTTGAGATGCCTACAACCTCTATGCAAAACCTCTGTATCTCTTAGGTGGGTGCTGTTCATAGTCACACAAGTGATCAGTAAGCGCTTCCAACAAATAATCATCCAGTGCAAACTCACAAGCTTCAGGACGAGTGTTCACAACACCTCAGAGGTGTCATTGCCTGCCTGTGGTGCACAATCCCCACTGCAGATGAATCTCACAGGGGTCCCTTGCTCCAAGGATCTCTCTAATCCTGAGCCTAATCACTCGAGTCCCTAAGCTGGCACCACAGGGTACTAACCCACTTGGTCTCCCCGTCAGAGCCTCTGGCTGCTCTCTAAATAACTCCTGATCCAGTCTTTCACTCCTAGAGTGACTATATCAGAAATGCGCTTGCATTTACTTCACCTATTCTGGAACCTTCCTTTGTTCCAGGCCCTATGAAGCACCACTCAACTTTCTCCAGCAAGTGTGCAGCCCAAAGAGACTGAGCACATGGGACCTCCCCCTTTTAAAAAATAGAATAGTGACATCTACTGGCCAGTCACTGAACGACCAGCAGAATACTTTCACACAGGAAAAGGAAATAGCTTCCGTTCTATAACTGAGGACTCAATCTAGCTGACAAAGTTATGCCCAGGGGACCAAAGGAACTAAAGGTTGGCAAAACCTTTACCCATATACTATATATATATATATCATTCCCTTCAATTAATTTTAAATATAAGTGACAATAGCACAAAGACATATCAGAAAACAAAATATTTGAAAACAAAATATTTCAAATTCCAACAGCTAGTGTAATTAACATGTTTTGTTATTTACATGTTTTGTAACTAGAACCAAACAAAAAATAAAATACTGAAATGCAAAAGAAGTAACATTCCTGATAACAAAATTTCCCAACATTACTTGTATTGTCAGGGTCCTTCGTTAGGGGATCATTACTAGTGGGTGTCATTGCCAGGGTGGGGAAATATGCACCCAGTATTTAGGAAGGTATAAGGGTGGTTGAAAGACTGAGGCATTTCTATTGAATGTGACCAGATGGGTACCCTCCATTTTTACAAGTGTTTATCCCAATGGAAAGTAGAAATCATTAGGGGTCATTTACTTCATGAACCATACTGTAGTTGCAGGACTGCAATTTTTCCCGCTGTCAATTGCTCTAAATATTCCATTGTAGCAACATGTTCTCTTTGCATTTCCATATGGTTGCACTCGGCACTGCTGTCTTCCTCTTACTTCGTGTTCTGAATTGAGAGCAGCCGGATCTATTGACGCAGAATGTTGTGGAAACCCCAAAGCTACCACTGATCCAGGTAGCAGTAGTTAAATAGGCGCAGCCCAGTTGCACCAAACAAATTGGGCGCCAGAGTCATCCTTTGGAAATTATGCCAAATTCATTTCAGCGCAATCACATCCAATTTGTGCTGACATGCAAGTGAAACTGCATCAATGGTAACAACATTTTTCCCTGGAAGAAGGTAACATGGTAAAAAAGCATAGTCCGCTGCAGTGCTGTAAGTAAATGACCCTTATTATTAAGGGGCCGATTCACCGAGGGTCGAATATCAAGGGTTAATTAACCCTCGATATTCAACTGGGAATTAAAATCCTTCGACTTCGAATATCGAAGTCGAAGGATTTTGCGCAAAAACGGCGATCGAACGATCAAAGGAATAATCCTTCGATCGAACGAATAAATCCTTCGAATTGAACGATTCGAAGGATTTAAATCCAACGATCGAAGGAATATTCGATTAAAAAAAAAAAAAAAAAAAAAAAAAAAAAAAAAAAACTTAGGAAAGCCTATGGGGACCTTCCCCATGGGCTAACATTGAGTTCAGTAGCTTTTAGATGGAGAACTAGGGGGTCGAAGTTTTTTCTTAAAGAGACAGTACTTAGACTATCGAATGGTCGAATAGTCGAACGATTGTTAGTTCGAATCCTTCGATTCGAAGTCGTAGTCGAAGGTCGAAGTAGCCCATTCAATGGTCGAAGAAGCCCAAAAAAATTGCTTAATAGACTATCACCATGCAATAGAAAAACTTGAAATAGTTTTTTTTTTTTTTACTATAAAATCAGTTTTTAGTGGAAAAAAAAATAGAATTTTTTCGAGATCTATTATTCCCCGAAGATGCAAAAAGTCTGAATCTGAAAATCCGCCATCTCAGACTTGCTGAGGTTGTATATAAGTCAATGGAAGAGGTCCCTATGTTATTTGGAAGTTTCTGGGGTCTGCCCTGGAATTAGCCCGAAAATCCGACTATTGCTGGCTTTTCAGGAAAAAAATAGCAAAATAATCATACTATGAGATTTTTAGGATGATTTTTTTTGGTTTTTCCCCGAACGGATTAATTTTTGCTTTTTAAATAATAAATAAGGTAAAATCGTGATTCTAGTTTGATTTGACTTTTTTCTATTTAAAAAAATAACCCCCTTGGTGTTCTGTAACCATACACTCACTTAAGTATTTTAATGTTCCAATAAAAACAGAATTCCAAAATATTTATTTATATTGGTGGTCCTTGGAGACATACTAGTCATAGGGGTTGTATTGAATTAGAGGCTGGGGGTTCTTCAAAAAAGCTGGCTAATTATCTCACCAAAAAGGCCAGAATGTAAACCAAGTAAACAGCAACAATCCCAGTGCTGAGCTGTGTGGGTTTCAATGTTATAAATCCAATGACTTTTTTCTAAAAAAAAAAAATATGCTGCAATTTTGTAAAAAGTAGCTTCGCTGACGACTGTTTCTTTTTTTTTTACTTCCATCAATTAAAAGATTATTTCTTAAGAACTATGCTGTAGAGATGAGCAAATCTTGTTTTTTTACAGAACCTCTATTTGCCCTTGTGTATTAGGATCCCAATGGTTTCCTGCCATGTGAGTTGCAGTGGTAGTAGTGTTTATTTACTTTGGCTTTCATTATTGCCTGATAAATAAGATAAATCTGTGGTGGGAGCCTGAACCAAAAAGCAGGTTTAAATAACAAGCTCAAAGATCAGCAATTGTTGTGAACCTGGAATCAAATGAATATGTTTATAATGTAGAATAGGCCATTCTATATTATAACAACATATTATATTTCAGTGTTTGATTTTAGTCCCAGAATTAATATACGATATGCTGGAATCCAGACCAAACTGATCTCTGCATATTAAGTTACAAGTGAATCCTAAGAAGGATTAGGGCCAAGCTTATACAGTTCACATGTCCCAATAAGTAATGATGGGAATATGTTTTGCTGAACATCCAGATTACTGTTGGCGAGTATACACTGCATTTTAAGGCAAGCTCTAAATGAGAATATATACAAAATTATTCATGTGCAGTCAAATATTCTTTTTAGACAATAGTGGCTTGCACTAGTATAGACCACCCATGCAATATGCATGATGTATAGTCACAGTGCATCCTGGTGGCAATGCAAAAGGTGCCACTGGACACTCCAGGTGTTATGCATGCATACAAATACAGGGAAGGAATATACTGATTATTAGCTATGATTTACGAGAATTACGAGATCCCAGGGAAATTGACTAGTAGCAAAGGTGGATTGGTTTGAAGTACTTATCCGCTTATTGATCCACCTGCATTCCTGTTTGGACAACTTTGACTCATGTTTTCAGTATTAGTAGGAAGGCGGAGGCTAAGAGCAAGTTGGAAAACATTTAATCACAGTGCTGAAATTTCAGTCCTTCATCGCTTTGGAGGTGTGGCCTCATCTGTTGCATTTAAATTCTTGGTCCTGAATTGCTTACTTTGTACTTCATCAACTATACTGAGAGATGTCAGTCGGGTATGTAGGGTGCATTTGTTTTTCCATACACCATTTCATCTCTCTGTTCTAAATGTATGCAGTGATTTTTTTTCTGATTGTCTGTTGAGCTTGTGCTCAGTTAACTCTTTCAGCAAATAGTGGAAGCTGCCCTGTAAGTTAAAGGAGAACTAAACCTTAAAAATGAATATGGTTAAAATCTCATATTTTATATACTGAACTTATTGTAGCAGAATAAAATTTCAGCTTCTCAATAGCAGCAATGATCCAGGACTTCAGACTTGTCACAGGGGGTCACCATCTTGGAAAGTGTCTTTGACACTCACATGCTCAGTGGGCTCTGAGCAGCAGTTGAGAAGCTAAGATTAGGGGTCATCAAAAATTATCAAGCAGAAAATGAGGTTGGTCTGTAATATGAGCTGATGCTACAGGGCTGATTATTAAATTCTGATGCTAAATTCACTGATGTCTGTGTTGCCATGTAGTAATTATCTATATTAAGTACTAATCAGCCTTATATTGTGACATTTATATTCTATGTTTACTGTATATTGTGAGTGGGTCCCTAAGCTCAGAAGGTGACAGCAGCACAGAGCATGAGCAGTGAATCAGCAGAAAAGAAGATGGGGAGCTACTGGGGCATCTTCAGAGACACATATCTTTACTGCTAAAGATATGTGGTTGCCTTGGACTGGTACAGAAGCCCAAAACATAATGTACAACATTTCTAGTCTACTTCTCTGGTTAAGTTTTAGTTCTCCTTTAAGTGGGTGGTCCCCACACTTATTGCAAAATTAACAGCTTATAGACCCTTCCAGTAAAGGGGCCCTGCCATGAATATATATCTGCCATTCCAATGTCCATACTATTGCATCTTAAAAAAAGGACAGTTATGTGCACTTTTAGCAGAAAATATAATCATCCGGCTAAGAGGTTACATATTTAATAACTTTCCACATATCTTAGGGCACAGAGGACAACTGAGCAATCTTGTCCCCAGATGCCGGGGAAGTACTGCAGCTGCCAGTTAATATTCCCTATGAATGTGCATGCTGCTGCTAATATGCAAGACAAAAATGTCATCATACTACTGTGACAATGTCATTATACTATGGGGGATCCTGACAGCAGAAATAATTGTCAGGCTGGGACATTTTAAACCTAACCATTACTAGACAAAAGTAAGACTTTCAGAGTTGATATAGTTTATATTCGGAGTTGTTCCCTTTTTCTCAATATATATCAATATCCCCTTTTGCTTTTTGCTCCATACCCGTAGCACCTTTCTTTCTAGTTCAAATTCTATCTTTCACTCTCTGTTCATATGCCAACTTTCTGTAGCCTCCAATTCAAGGGTTCTCTACAACCCTTACCTCACCCACAAAGATCCAAAGTCTGGTGGTGCTGCCTAATTTAGCAATTTTCTGGCCTCCCTGAACTCTGCACTCATCCCCCCCCCCCACCAACACTGACATTGCAGAAAACAGCATGGCCATGACAGGGGCAAAGTGACAGAACCAGGTTTTGAATCACATTGAAACTGTCACCTGTGAAGAAGGTGAAGGGTTGGCGATTTTAGGTAGTAGAAAATAATATTACAATACACCAGCAGGTCACATTAACAGCGAATAGGAGAAAAGCAAGCCCTTTCAAGTATCTGAGCTTTGAGAAAAATGTTTATAATAATTTGAGTCCAAGTGTGTTTGAGCAATATACTTTAATTCAACAAAAACACAAAACGCAGCAAAGTAAATCCATTTGATGTGGAGTGATGTCTAATTTCGATCACTGCTTTTATGATATAAAAAAAAAAAAAACAACATCACAATGAAAGAGAGCATAGAAAGTTATTTTCCAAATCAAGACTGTTTTCTTAGAACAGGCTTCTTAGTTTTAAGTAAGGGACAGATGCCTTTTTAAGTGAAAATACAAGTATACTGGCATTAACTCTTAGGGGTCCGTTTACTAAAGTGCGGTAAATCTGACTTTAAGTTTCCGCATGTTATTGCTGAGAATATTTTTACGCCAGAATATTCGCAGCGACTAAGTTTACTAAACAGCGATTTGCTCAGAAGTCATTGCAATCACTTGCGGTAACTATAATGAACCTCCTTACGTTAGTGGTAATTTTAGCGAGTTGCCAATTTTCTGGGACAAATTACGTTTTTGCGAATATTTGCTATAAAATAGTCTTGTTTTATGGCGGTTATTATGGCAATTTTTATGGCGGTTATTATGGCAATTTTTTACTGTGATATTTATGGCCAGAAATGCATCTTCAAAACTCAAACTTTATTGACTGATGATTAGACCATCCAATGACATTACCAGAGTAACACCAATCAAACATGTCTGCATCATATAAACCCTTCTGCCAATAGAATCATATGAACAAGAAATGATACCAGTCAATCTCTTTGCTTCATAGAAATGCACAGTTTAATGTAGCCAATCACAATGAAACCAAAAAAGCGTAGAGGCTGACGAATCCTTGGACTGTGATGCCGCTGCCAATAATACGCCTCTGACCTGAAACTGCTGCTGTTGCAACAGATAGAAGCAGAAGCCAAAACATCCTGTCAGCAATAGCTACAGATCTGTCTCCTGTCAGCAAAGAATGATGGGTAAAATAAACAGTATTATGGGATATTTCCTGCCCCTTGAGAATATTCTGGTGAAAAAACACTTTTACGCCACTACATAGGTGGCGGTAAAATATTGCGAATATTCTTGTTGTAAAAACATTTTTGCTCAAGAAAATTTGCAAATTTATATTTACCGCAGCTTAGTAAACTGGCGAAAACATATTTGGCGACAAAAATATTTGCACAAAATATAGACAAATTTATCGCGCTTTAGTAAAAGGACCCCTTAGTACAAAACTAAGTAACGAGGCTGCCCTTTTGGAATCGAAGAATTTATTTTATTATAAAATAAATATTTATTTATTTGTTTTTTCAGATACACACTTACTACAGATCTGATAAAGACTGGTCTGCAGTAACACTGAACATGGATTATTTAGAATGTTGGAGTACTTTTAAATGAATCAAAAAAAGAATGTATTTATTCTGTGCTGCCACCAGGTGTCGCAGACCAAAGACCGAATTGTAATTCTTTTTATTTAATCTCAGATGATGTCAACCCTTTCCCCTGACTTTGGTTATTGTCACTGGTGATCAGGACATAGAAGAATAAATAGAATAAAAAACATAATATTCTGAACAATAACTGATTCACATGAGATTGTGACCCAATATATACAGTATAGTATATTAGAAAATGCTGAGAATAATGTGGGCGGGGGGGGGGGTCACTCGCTGTAAACATTTGTGCTGCATTTTCTTATTTAAGGAAATGCATCACATTTAAAGAACCCCCCACCTATAGACTTTGAACTAATGGAGAATGGCATGAACTCTCTGTCTAATGTTATTAGAAAAAAACAATACAATTATATGCTACAAGTGCAACAACCCTACAATGGAGTTTTAAAAAATGCATAAATGTGTTACATATTGGCATGTGAAAGAATACACTCTTAGCTTGAATCAAATGGCCAGAAGTAACCCCCACATTTATATCTAACTATGACCCATGATTACCTCTGTTTATTGGTGTGACTCACACAAACTTTTCAGATTATTTTATTGCATCTGTTTTTGGTAAGAGCCTTATCGCTATAAAAGTATTTTAAAAGTATAACCAAAGCTGGGATGTAGCCTTGAAGGTATTTACTGAAACCTATATTTCACAATGCTTCTGTTTGTTTTTACAATGATTGCTGACTTCTCTTAGGTCAGTAAATCATTTTATATTTCACAATATTCAGCTCTGTAATATTCCCATTGTGCTGCATAAGGTAACATACTGTAATTCTATAAAATATTTATTTACTTTAAAGGCTATAGGGAAAATAAATAGTTTTTTCTGCTTTACATGGACACATTGAATATCCTGCCAATGGACTTTGTAAAATGGCAGTATTTGGGACATGTTTGCATAGAAAAGGTATAAATAGATGGACAATAGGGCCAGCTCATTTGTGCAGCTATAAATACAGAACACTTCAAATTCCTATGTTGTTAAGTACACAGTATAAGCCTCTAGAACAGAATCTGGATTAAAGCCAACAAGAAGCACAGATTAGTCCCTCACGCATTTAGATCTGTGTTGATGGAGAGGATGAATTTGTCCAGGATAATACTCCTGAAACGTATCCAATCCCTGGAAAGCTCTGACAATTTCGAAGCTATTTGTCTATAAACGCAAACCAATGTGATAACTTGATTCATTTGTTTAAAATTTGATCAAACAATGAATGGCTAGGAATAAGCCTCTCTGATCTCTGCAGTCATTACAAAGTCCTTAATTCCTTGTCACTTGCAGTGGAGCAGTACATTTCAATAGCACCTATTTAAACCAGATTTTACAGAGATCAAGGCTGAAGGTGTACTTTATCTTGTTGGCATTTAACTGCCACGGCAGTAAGTAGTTTCAGGGTTTTGTGGAAGTTATACATGTGCATTATTTAACGTAGCTCACATTTTTCTGCTATTTAGTAAACCAGCAGTAGAGGCAGATTTATCAAGGGTCAAATTTAGAGTTCATGGGAGTTATTTTAAACTCCCATGAACTCGAAATTTGACCAACTGCAACTTATTACAAAAAAATTTTTTTTTTGTACCTGGCCCCACAAACTCAAATATAATTCGATTTGAGTTTTTTCTCCAAAACACCTGGATTTTCAGGAAGGCAGCAAACAACTCCAAATTGATCCCAGGACATCCCCCATAGGCTAAAATACCAATTTGGCAGGTTTAAGGTTGCAAATAATAGAATTTGAGTTCTTAAAGGGCCAGTGTATGATACATTTCGAAAATCAAATTTTTACAAAAAACGCGAATCAAATTTTAACAATTCCATAGTCGAATTTGACAGTTTTGGCCATGAATAGGGTTGCCACTAGGCCGGTATTTTACCGGCCTAGCCGGTACAAATTGTGGTTCATCCCAATGTTATTAATAGGGAAAAAAGATAAATATATAGGAAGGCCGGTATTTTTTTCAAGAAAAGGTGGCAACCCTAGCCATAAAAAAAAAAACTATTCTTTTATTTGGTGTGGTAAGAAATCTAAAATTTCCTTAACCAAACTACGTGCTCCTCATGTATTAGGAGGCCTAAAGCTGCCTAACTTCAGAACTTTTAATTTAGCCTCAATGTCAAGATACCTTATGGAATGGGTCTTAGGTGGTGAAAAATTCACAAACCCGGCTCTGGAACTTTTCCCCACATCTCACTCATATACTAGAGATTCTTCACTTGAAATGGAAAGACATTCCCCTTGAATGTAAACTAAATCCACTGTATAGAGACTCAATCTTTACTTGGAAACTTTTACATTCTAGTCATGGTTTTAATCATACGTTAACCCCTTTTATGCCCATTCACCTCCTTTGGGGTAAAACTAAACCTGGTTATACTTCCTGTCTTGTACATTTCAAGAAACGTCATCTCTTTCTGATTAAGGATGTAGTTGATCCTATAAATGGGAATCTCCTTACTTGGGCAGTCCTGAAAAATCAGGCAAACTTGAAAATCTGACCACTTCCAATATATGATTATTAAAAGTGCATTTTTTTCGGTTTCTAACAAAAAGTGGTTTGCCATCCAGAAACATTGGATAGCGGAGGCGATAACCAATCTGAGTGACAATTTAGGGCTCCTAAACATTAACTTTTTGGCTCGCACTTTTTGGGGTCCCCCCTCTGACCAGAAACACCCCCTTTCAGACACGGCTTTGAGATGGTCAAACTACCTGTTAAGGGACATTACCCCTACTCAGTTAACTTCTTCATTGGTTAAATTTAATAAATGCTTTTTCTCGGAGGATTGGAGATCTCAACATTTCAAATTAATCCATCTTGGTTATGGTAAACTTTTTCGTTCTTATAAGGGTTTAAGTCAGGTTTCGTTTTGTCCCAAATGTAATCAAGAAAATGTAAACCTTTTTCATTATCTTTGGAGCTGCCCTCACATTACTCTTGTTTGGCAAAAAGTAAGAGATTTTATTAATTCTAAGTTGAAAATAAATCTAACTATATCTCCAGTTTATGCCCTTTTGAATATTGGCACCCCTTTTTCTTTGAGTAAACATTGTAAATCTGATCCTGTTTTGATCTCAAACTTAATTTTACGGTTTATGGCGGCTACAAAGAAGGCCCTATTTCTGTTTTGGATTTCAGAGTCTACCCCCTCCTTAAAAGAAATTTTAGTATATCTAAACCAGTTATGCTGGCAAGAGGCCATAAAAATTACATTTGAAGAACCACACATTAATACTATGTTTTCTAATGATTGGTCTCTTTATTTCGATCAAATAGACTCTAAATATAAAACTAATATTCAAGAGCTATTATTGATTTAACTATCCTAATGTCTGGGCAACATAATTAACTGTGTCAAAAAATTTTTTTTTTTTTTGTGTTTCTGTAACTCCACCATGCGAGGTATAGGTTTGTTTTAGTTATGTGTTGCTTTTGTTAGTTTAAACAGTAGATCTGGTAACTAAACATTATTATATACGTCATATGTACTCTTATTTGAGGCAAGTATAATCCTCATGTTGTCACAATTGTATTATTCCTTTGTAGTAGAAACAGCACGTTAAATGCATTCAAATAGTTTAATCATACTCAATTTACGCTGTGTAAAAGTATTTCTGTATATTTTTGAAAACCCAATAAAAATGTTGAGAAAAAAAAAAAAAAAAAAAAAAACTCGAAACTTCGACCCTTGAAAAATCTGCCCCTAATTGTTTCAGAGATAACCGCCTTTGTTTGCCATGTAGTAAGTCAGTAGCTGATGCCTGGGTGGTTGCATGGAAAATTGCTCTGTAGTTATATAAAAACAATGAAGTAAAAGCTCTAAAAATTTTCAGATGTACCAGAAAGATTCCCTGTTTTTTTCTGAATAATACCATGAGGATTACCTCATCACATTATTGCTTTCACGTAGGAAGCATTCAGTGTGTCTGATATTAGCTCTTTTTAAGTGAAATATGATTTTTGTTATTTCTTACACTAAATAAGACAAAATCTGAAAGTGAAAGTAAAGTCTACTTACTGTTCTTAAAGGGATACTGTCATGGGAAAACTTGTTTTTTTTCAAAACGCATCAGTTAATAGTGCTGCTCCAGCAGAATTCTGCACTGAAATCCATTTTTCAAAAGAGCAAACAGATTTTTTTATATTAAATTTTGAAATCTGACATGAGGCCAGGGGCGGAACTACTGGGGGAGCAGGGGGGTGCGAGCGGGCCAGGGCCCGCACCCCCTCAGGGCCCCCCGGCCAGTTCCCGGCCAGTTCCGGGTGTATGGAGGGGGGCAGGAAACCCAGCTGCGCGTTCTGCGCCAGGGCCCGCCCCCCTCTAGTTCCGTTTCTGCATGAGGCTAGATATATTGTCAGTTTCCCATCTACCCCCAGTCATGTGACTTGTGCTCTGATAAACTTCAGTCACTCTTTACTGCAAGTTGGAGTGATATCACCCCCCTCCCTTCCTCCCCCCCAGCAGCCTAACAAAAGAACAATGGGAAGGTAACCAGATAACAGCTCCCTGGTAGATCTAAGAACAACACTCAATAGTAAAAGCCAAGTCCCACTGAGACTGGTTCAGTTATATTAAGTAGGAGAGATAACAGCCTGCCAGAAAGTAGTTCCAACCTAAAGTGCAGGCACAATTCACATGACTGGGGGCAGCTGGGAAACTGACAACATGTCTAGCCCCATGTCAGATTTCAAAATTGAATATAAAAAAATCTGTTTGGTCTTTTGGGAATTGGATTTCAGTGCAGAAGTCTGATGGAGTAGCACTATTAACTGATGTGTTTTGAAAAAAAAAAAAAAAAACTAAGTTTTCCCATGACAGTATCCCTTTAAGAGCAGAGTCAAAACAAATAACTAGTCCTCTAAGCAGTCCTCAGTATAAACAAACCCCTCCCTTCCTCCCAGCTGCTGCATTTGTTAGGCTTTCAGATAAGTAGCTCATTATATAGATGGCTTACTGGACTAAGGATTTGTATTGGTTGTGCACCTATGGACATTAAATTGAATGTGGCTTTATTTTCAGATTTTATTTGTTTAGTGAAATGTAAAAATATCATATCAGACTTTTGCAGGACATGCAGCGTTGCTGTAGAGTACTGAATTACACTGGAATCTTAATTTTCATCTGTGTATTTGTAGCTTTGCTTTAAAGTTTTGGGGCATCCCTTCTGAAGGATGTGCACTTGGCCTGAGGGTGTGTCTTATTAGAGCCACGTGCTGTAGTAAATTCAACTGTAATAACATTTACAAAGACCACAAAGATTCTGAGTATTTGTTTTTTATTAGATAATCTACCTCACATTAAACACTCAGCTTCCATAAAGCTTTGACTGCACCATTATGCTGTTCAGTTCATGTTGTAGGAAACATAGCAACATAGTAAGTAAGGTTGACAAAAGACACGTCCATCAAGCTCAACCCCCTAGTTTTTTTTTTAATCTGCCTAACTGCTAGTTGATCCAGAGGAAGGCAAAAAACCCCATCTGAAGCCTCTCCAATTTGCCTCAGAGGGGGAAAAAATCCTTCCTGACTAGTCCCTGGATCGACTTGTACTATGAGCTATCTCCCATAACCCTGTATTCCCTCACTTTCTAAAAAGCAATCCAACCCCTTCTTAAAGCTATCTAATGTATCAGCCAGTAAATGTATCATCACTGTAAAAAACCCCTTCTGAATATTTAGGCGGAACCTCTTTTCTTCTAATCGGAATGAGTGACCTTGTGTCAGCTGGAAAGACCTACTGGTGAATTAAGCATTAGAGAGATTATTATATGATCCCCTTATATATTTATACATAGTTATCATATCAGCCCTTAAGTTCCTCTTCTCCAGCGTGAACATCCCCAATTTGGCCAGTCTTTCCTCATAGCTAAGATTTTCCATACCTTTTACCAGCTTAGTTGCCCTTCTCTGTACCCTCTCTAATACAATAATGTCCTGTTTGAGTGATGGAGACCAAAACTGTAAGGCATATTCTAGATGGGGCCTTACAAGTGCTCTATACAGTGGAAGAATGACCCCCTCCTCCCGTGACTCTGCCCCTTTTAATACAGCTCAAGACCTTATTTGCCCTTGATGCTGCTGACTGGCATTGCTTGCTACAGCCATGTTTATCATCTACAAGGACCCCAAGGTCCTTTTCCATAATGGATTTGCCTAGTGCAGTCCCATTAAGGGTATAAGTGTCTTGGATATTTTTAAATCCCAGGTGCATGACTTTACATTTATCAACATTGAATCTCATTTGCCACTTAGCTGCCCAGATTGCCAGTTTGTCAAGATCGTGTTGCAAGGATGCCACATCTTGGATGGAATAAATTGGGCTGGATAGTTTTGTGTCATCTGCAGACACTGATACATTACTTACAATACCCTCCCCTAAATCATGAACGAACAAGTTAAATAAAAGTGGACCCAATACCGAGCCCTGAGGGACCCCACTAAGAACCTTACTCCTAGTAGAGAATGTACCATTAACAACCACCCTCTGTACCCGATCCTGTAGCCAGTTTCCTATCCATGTGCAAACGACTTCATTAAGCCCAACAGACCTTAGTTTAGAAAGCAGTCGTTTGTGGGGCACAGTATCAAACGCTTTGGCAAAATCCAAATAGATCACATCTACTGCCCCCCCACTGTCCATCATCTTACTTACCTCATCATAAAAAGCAATCAAATTTGTCTGATATGACCTATACTTCATAAAGCCATACTGATTGCTGCTCATAATGCCATTGACTAGGACAACATTTTTAATGTGATCCCTTAACAAGCCTTCAAATAATTTGCCCACCACAGATGTCAAACTAACTGGCCTATAAATTTCCAGGCTGAGATAGTAAGACCCTTTTAAATATTGGAATAACATTAGGTTTTCTCCGTAGGCACCATACCAGATGAAAGTGAATCTGAGAAAATCAAAAATAGGGGCTAGTCTAAAACTGAACTAAGCTCTCTTAGAACCCGGTGTAAGGGTCACAACGGGGAACCGCTGTAACCGAGGATAGCCACTCCATGGGGAGTGGATATGGTGGGAGCCCAGGGGTGTAGCCATAGGTGATTGGAGGCAAAGACATGATGATGAAAGTAATAGGTTTATTGGCAGTCAGAACACAGAAACCAAAAGGCAGGAACAGGCAAAAAGGCTAATCAAGATATCCACATGGTGAGGGAAAAAATGGGGAACACAGGAACAAAAGGTACTCACTCAGGAAACAAGGTTTTCAAGGTTTTCAAGGTTTTCAAGGTTTTCAAGGTTTTCAAGGTTTTCAAGGTTTTCAAGGTTTTCAAGGTTTTCAAGGTTTTCAAGGTTTTCAAGGTTTAGGTCGGCAGGTCAGGAACAAACAGAATACATTCAATGACTCAGCCCTGAGCAAAACTCAGGGCTGGGTTTATAAAGGGAAGGTGATTAGGAATGGGAAACACATGAGGGTAAACGAGGTGGGTGGAAAACATACTGTGAACAGGCAGATAACAGAAACACTAAACACAAGAGTTCAGAACCTGTCCCGAGAGCCCCCAGTGGCTCATGAGATAAGTGCTGAAAATGACCAGAACAGCACAACCAGAGTTCAAGTCCCGGGCTGATCCTGGCAATGGGGGTGTATGCCATCAGGCCCTGGAGCCTTGTTTACATAAATTTTTATTAAAGCTTTATGAATCATATCCTGAGTCAGCCACTGACTAGATTGAGCTGAGCCATTAGTGCAGCTATAAAGTGAGCCTGGGAACTCAGACTCCTCTATTGTATACACTTTGCCATTTCTGTATCTGTTACAACCATACTGGTACCATTATTTAATGGGGCAACACTTTCAACCTGCATCTTTTTACTATTAACTTTTTAGGGTTAGTTTTCACCTCCACCGCAATTAACTCTTCATTTCCTTTCTTTGCCTTCCAGATTGCTGATTTACAACATTTATTACATGATAGTAAATAGAACTTATTCATTTGCTTACTATTCATATCTTAGCATAGAACATTGTACCATTAGGTTCCTAGTTCCATTCAGGAGTAGAATATTGTCAGCAACACACATCTGATATTTTTTATAGGTATTTTTGTTAATGAACAACATTTACTACTCTAGTAAAAGGCTATTTGTGGGCATTCTGAGATCATGTGGAAGAATCTGGGATCGGAAAGAAGGCCTTTAGGGCATGTTGCTAACAAAATATATATATATAATGTATTGCTTTGAATTGCTCAATCCTATATCTAGTCTGTCTATATCTGTTGCCCCCCCCCCCTCCCCTTTGTATAAAAATATTCTGTGTTTAGGTCCAATTAGGTGCCTGGCATTGTTTTATATTATTTTTCAGTCAGTGTTTATTTCTTAGACCTCAGCTTTCAGTTAACAGAAGAGACCATCAGCCAGCATGGTACAGTACTTTTTAGGCATTAGAGAAAATGATGTTAACTATTTAGCCCTTGCTTTGTTTTCCTGACACTAAAAATGTATACATTTCAATATCCATGACTTGTTATTTAACCTGGCCAATATATTTGCCAGGTTATGTGTTCTTGTATGGTTAGTGCAGGCTGAATGGGTCTGCTCTGGGTAGGGATCTTTTGGTTCATGCTGTGGCCTTAAAGGAATTGTTCAGTAAAAAATTAAAACTGTGTAAATAGATAGTATGTGCAAAATAAAAAAAATAGTTATTTAGCCAAAAATGTAATTTATAAAGGCTGGAAGGACTGGATGTCTAACATAATAGCCAGAACCACTACTTCCTGCTTTTCAGCTCTCTTGGTTTCCACTGACTGGTTATCAGGCAGTGACCAATCAGCTGTTTGCTTTTGAATTTGAGCTGAATGCTGAGGATCAATTGCAAACTCACTGAACAGTTATGTCTCATGTGATCCCTCTTCAAGTCACTGACTGTAAGCTGGCCATAGACGCAAAGATCTGATCGTACGAATCGAGGATTCGTATGATTTTCGGACCGTGTGTGGAGAGTCCCGACATTTTTCGTGCGGCAGAGATCGGTCGTTTGGTCGATCGGACAGGTTAAAAGATTTCTGTCGGCTGCGGGTAATATCTCTGCGTGTATTGCCGATCGTACGATTTTCAGAGGGAGACTGTCACTAGCTTTGTCAGACATAGATATCGTAAGATTGCTGTCAGTGGCAGAACATTGGCTGATCTGTTCTTTTGTACTTTATTTGATCGGAATGGTTAGTGGCAGGTCGGGAGATGGGTAAGTCCGATTGTACGATGATTCGTACGATCGGATCTTTGCGTCTGTGGCCAGCTTAACTCAGAGTTAGAGAGCTGAAACGCAGGAAGTAGTGTTCTGTTATGTTAGACATCTGGTTTATAGATTACATTTTTGGCTAATTAACTATATTAAAAAAAAAAATTATTTTGCACTTACTATCTGTTTATCCAGTTTTTATTTTTACACTGAACTGTTCCTTTAAGTAGTTCTGATCAAAGTGGAGCACCTCTGTTGGACAGACGTCAGATTTTCCATTTTGTGTGTAAAAATCAACGATTTACCAGAAAGTCTAGGAGAGGCAGCCCTTCTGTAATTCTGAGCTTTACAGATAACAGGTTTTTGGATAATGGATCCCATACTTGTAATGGAGTCTATGGGAGATGAACGTCCTGTAATTCTGAGATTTCTGGATAAGGGGTTTTCGGATAACAGATCCCATACCTGTAGTTTGCTCATCTCAATAAGCAACAAGTATGTATTCTTCAAATGTACCATCTTCAAATGTGTTCAATTTAAGTTTACCACTATGAGGAACAAATGGTGTAGACCAGGGGTCCCCAACCTTTTTCACCCGTGAGCCACATTCAATTGTAAAAAGATTTGGGGAGCAACACAAGCACTGAAAATGTTCCCGGGAGGTGCCAAATAAGGGCTGTGATTGGCTATTGGTAGCCCCTACGTGGACTGGCAGCTACAGGAGGCTCTGTTTGGTAGTACACCTGGTTTTTGTGCAACCATAACTTACCCTAAACCAGGAATTCAAATATAAACACCTGCTTTGAAGCCACTGGGAGCAACATCCAAGGGTTTTTGGGAGCAACATGTTGCTCGCGAGCTACTGGTTGGGGATCACTGGTGTAGACAGTTGCAGTACGTAAGAGCCTGTAAAATAGAGTAGCTATCAATGAACAACTTCATGTAGTAGCTTTAACTCTGATATGTATAAAAGCTAGAAATTACCCTGATAACTGTGTAAGTCTTATATACAGTATATTTTAACTAGTCTATGTTAGTGTCTGCTATGGAGAATAGAAGAGAATCTTTAATACAAAGACCAAATATATTTGCTTACAAAAACTGACACCAAAAAACATCACTGATTTAAATTTTATATTGCTAGTATTTTTATTTATCTGGATTATTTGTGTTTGTACCAACAATTTCTTTATTTCCGTCTACATTTATATCTGAAAATAAAACATTTTATTTAATTGTGGAACAGCTCCATAGACATTTGCCAATGTATACACTTCACTACCGCCATTTAACTGCCAGTGTTCTCTGTTCTGGTCTAAAATACAGTTTGCTCTTCTAGCAATAATGGTCTATGGCTGCACAGACACAAACATGATTGCCCTCAGCCTGCATCAAAATTGTTGCTGGTCAAAATTATTTTGACACCCATTGACTTCAATACATTTCGCAAACTATTTGCCATTTCGCTAATTTTTCGATGTTTCGCAAATTTTTAAGCAAAGCGAAACAGGACAGATTCGCTATCACTAGTGGTAGGTGTTCAAGGGCACTTTACAGTTGGCTGCAGTACTTTGGCTGACGTTAACCTATACCATTTAGGGCAAAAATATTGTAGGACTGGATGATTATATAATCATCCCTACTTGACATCTCTGCAATATACATACAAACAGTGCTTAAAGGGGTGGTTCACCTTCAAACAACTAGTTGTTTTCAGATAGATCACCAGAAATAAAGACTTTTTCCAGTGACTTTCTACTTTCTATGTGTGACCGTTTTTCTAATATTGAAGTGTAAAGTGTCATTTTTCACCTTGTGAAGCAGCTCTGGGAAGGAGGTCGCCGACCTTGTAAACTGTTCTAAATGGATACATTTAATTGATACATATCTTTGTCCCTGCTGAGCAGAATCTCTGGGTTTTCATTACAGGCAGCTGTTAGACTTGATACAATAGTTGCTAATACTCCAGAGATGCTGCTGAGAAATGTGTCAACTAAATGCTGCAAAACTGTAACAGTTTAGAGTCTGCGCCTGAATTACTGAACTGCCAGACTCAAACACCAGAAACACGAACATTCAACTTTAAACTTAGATTTTGGAAAAACAGTAAAAAATAAATAATGGAAAGTAATTGAAAAAAGTCTTTATTTCTGGTGAACAATATAAAAATGAAAGAATTGATAAAAAAGTGTTTGGAAGGTGAACAACCTCTTTAAATTAGGGTGAAATAGGTGGAGGGATGGTAGGTGCAAACAAATATAAATAATTAAGCCCTGCCAACAATTATAAGCCACACCCACTATTATAATAAACCTTGCCCACCAACACTTTCTGGTTTTTCTCACTTTAAAGCCAAGTCATTTTGCTGCTTTCATGTATATTAAAAATGTTGTAAGAGCTGTGAAGATATAGTGTAAGAAATAGAATACAATCTTTTATTAGGTGTTATGCCTAAAGTTTGTTTCATAGCACCTGCTCACAAATATATTGCATTAGTCATCTTTATGGTTCATGTTTACAGACCAAATATTGTTTTTATACATATTAATTTATTTTTAATTTTGTCTTCCTGCATTTTACACCATTGTTGTAGTTCCACCAATACAATATATAATTCATAATGTATTTCCCTGATTTTACATTTTCCTGGATTTTACACAATTTTTTTCGTCACCTGAAAAACATAACATGTGGGTTCTGGTGTAATACCAGAAACAATTCCCTAAGTGTTTTAGCCCTGCACACTGCTAACAGAGCCTGCACTCCAGTTTGGGGTAACAGCAGTTGCTCCCGGTGCAAGTGGCCATGTTGTGCATAGCGCTTGCCCATAATGTGCTTCTGACATCACACATAACACAAGTTGTGAGATTCGATCATTATGCGCATGCGTGTGCTTCAACATGGCCACTCTTACCGGGAACTCCCTCCCGGTGTGGGTGGCCTGACACTAGCCTGGGGCAATTAAAAAAAAAACTACTGTTACCCCCAACCAGAGTGCAGGCTCTATTAGTTTTTTGCCAACTGGTGCCCTTTAACACACATATACCAATTAGCATACCAGGAATAATAATGTACTTCTCAGATACATATTATATAGTGAATAAAGTACCCCCTCTTGTAAAATATAAGGATATTATTAGTTACTGAGGAGTTACATGACCATATAAAAACACGAGGCGAAGGCCGAGTGTTTTTATACAGGTCATGGAACTCCGAGGTAACTTCTAATATCCTCATATTTTACAACTGGGGGTACTTTATTTATTATAATACACAAATTTTAGTGAGTCATGTGACAGAAATGACATCACTACTCACCGTTTATAACTGATGACATCACTACTCACCGTTTATAAGGATATAATTTACAGGATATTCATAGCTTTTGTGTATTATAAAAGAATATCTTAAGCCTTCCTGACCTCTCTATTTAAAACTGGACCTTAGACATTGAAAACTATAAATCCTATAGCTTACTCTGATTCTCTCAGGCACCATCCTTGAGTGAGTTTTGCACATACACTGTGTTGAGTTAGGCACAGGATATTTCTTACGAGGAACATGACAAGTTGAGCATAGACCGCCATCGATATCAGCAAGATTCCTTGTGATCAAATAAACATGTATGACCAATTAAATTAGTCCTAATTTATCCAAGGTTTAGAATTATAAGCATGAATCTTATCTGGAAAAGTAAATATGAAAACATTAAAGATGAAAAACAAGCTGAGGGGTGGGAGACATCAGAAATTAGAGATGACAAACTTACAAATGAAACAAAAGCTTGAACTTTAGTTCTTGATGGACTATTGTCTATCCCTAAATCTAGTTATCTATGAAACCATGCATAGGCTTTGGGTGCTCTTTCCAGCCCGTATTTCCCTCTAGGGCTTCCCTAAGCCGCATGGTCTTAGAACTAAGAACTAAGGTCCCTGGAAGTGAAAAATAGGTAAGTGAAAGTGACATAGGATGTACGGAAAAGAGAAGTAGGACTATTGTAACTAGAAGTGACATAACACTAAATGAAAGGGAAATATAGTTACTGTTGCTAGACACGACAAAACACTAACTGGATGTGATCTTGTGCTAAATTCTAACTAATTAAAAACTAATTCGAATTGACAGAACACTAACATTTGCCAAATGCATTGAAGTCTACGGGCGACAAACATTTTTGATGCACAACCATTTTTTTCACCCATTGGAGCCTAAGGGTCTTTTTTAACCTGAAGTGACACAGAGCCAACTGTAAGTGACACAGAGCTAGTTTGAAATAATGTAACTGGAAATGATATAACATGAACAGAAAAAGATGTAACACAAATAGAATGTAGTGTAACACTAACTGTAAATGCTGTAGAGAGCAATTTAACCCAACTGGAAGTGATGTGAAGCTAACAGGGACATAACACTAAATGGAAGTTATTACCCCTTACTGGAACTTACATAGAACCAAGTATAAGTTATATATGGCATGTATGCAAACAATATCAGTTATTACCCAGTATAATAGCTTTATTATATCTTTTACACTCCCTGCCCTTAAATCAGCTCCTGTCTCAACATAAAGTCATGCAAGTTGGTTCCCTTTTACTCCATGATACATACTTGCAAATGTTATTTGTGCTCAGCTGTCTGATACTCTGACTACAGTTTTTCATCTCTTCCTTACACCTAGTGCCTTACACTTCTTAAAATACTTCTCATAATTTCCAAAGTTACTATTGAAAAATAAATCTCCTTGTCTGATGCTAAATATTTATATTCCCTACAGTATCCACTATGATGCAGTAATTTTGCATAGCTTACCTTCTGCAGTTGAAAGTGATATAAGTCCCTATAAAACTTTTATTTTTTTTCAGCCACATTTTGGTTGCCTTGCCCTGTGGGTTAAAAGTCAACAGTAATACAGCAGACTGTATTGCATGGTGAAAAGAAGAAACTATATTTAGCAAGAACATGAGCTAGCAGCACAGACACAGGAAGATGGCAGGCTGCTTTCAGCAAGCAGTGCAGTTGGATTTGGCTGACTCCTTTGTGAATGATTAGGCCGAATACCAAACTGAAGCTGAACCCTAATTTGCATATGTAAATTAGGGAAACAAAAGGGAAAGAGCACCGCACATGCAGCGTGCGCCTAAATTTTTTTTTGCCTTTCTTGCTTGTGTGATGAAAAGCCATGTGATTTTTTGGATTTGGATTCGGTTCGCCAGGCAGTTGGATTCAGCGGAATCCAAATCCTGCTGGAAATCTTGGTCGAATTCTGAGCCGAATCCTGGATTCGCTGCATCCCTATTTGATATGTATGGTCCAAGTGGTGCTGATGAACAATTTGTTTTTTTATGGATTTAGCAATAAAAAAAAATTCCTGTTTACTTAGTGAATTGATTGATATTTCCTCATTTTTAAAAAAACATTTCAATTACCCCTTGGGGGCTGATTCACTAAGGGTCGAATATCGAGGGTTAATTAACCCTCGATATTCGACTGGGAATTGAAATCCTTCGACTTCGAATATCGATCGGATTATTCCTTCGATCGAACGATTCAAAGGATTTAAATCCAACGATCGAAGGAATATCCTTCGATCAAAAAAACTTAGGAAAGCCTATGGGGACCTTCCCCATAGGCTAACATTGACTTCGGTAGCTTTTAGCTGCCGAACTAGGGGGTCGAAGTTTTTTTTAAAGAGACAGTACTTTGACTATTGAATGGTCGAATAGTCGAACGATTTTTAGTTCGAATCCTTCGATTCGAAGTCGTAGTCATAGTCGAAGGTCAAAGTAGCCCATTCGATGGTCGAAGTAGCCCAAAAAATACTTCGAAATTCGAAGTTTTTTTACTTCGAATCCTTCACTCGAAGTTAGTGAATCGGCCCCTTAATGTTCTCTGTATTTAGTAAAGGAAAATCCATGAAATCCAAGATCCATTTTAGGGTAAGAAAATTGTGAAACGCTTGTATAGTGCGAGCCATTTACTAACCTAGCTTGATCTTACAAATGACACATGAAGCTCAGTGTGAATCGAATGATTGCGCTTATTAGAATGACAAAAGCCCATATGACTTGTATCACAATTTTCGCCTGCTTCTCCCTGTAATTGATCTCTACATTATAGTTGCCTAATTGCCTTAGAGGTAAAATGGTACCACAGGGGATTAAAAGAATATCGTGACAAACAATCGAAAACAAAATCATAGCAAGGTCAGTTAAAAAATTGGCTATATGATATGATATGAGCAAGTTGTTCTCACTATTGTCCCAGCTGGTACCATTTTTGCAGATACAAATACTGTACCAAATAGGAGTTTATCTAATGTTATTAATAAACACTGTCAAATAGGAGTTTATATAATTTTATTTTCAGGCAGCTGCAATTTTGAGGTAATGATTTTGACTATAAAAAAAAGTTTAGATGATAAAATATCTGCATCTTACAGAGGACCTGTTTTATTAAAATATCTATACCTGTTATAAAGTCATTCAAAAATCACAGCTGTCAATATATTGTCGGCCGCGTCTCTATGCCTCATGGCACAAAGGCAGTGTCGGACTGGCCCACTGGGATACCAGGAAAACTCCCGGTGGGCCCAAGTGTCAGTGGGCCTCTTGCTTATAGCCATTTGGTCTATTTCTTTATGGGAACAAAGAGGTTTAATAATGGAAGAATAGAGTAGTCTGTAGAGTAAAGAGACTTGGAGAATAAAGAGGTTGAGTGAGGAGAGGAGGTATAATAGTGGGCCCTGAATCTCAGGTTTTCTGGTGGGCCCCTGGCACCCCAGGCCGACACTGCACAGAGGTGTGTCAGGCAATAACATTCACTTTCCATTCTACACTTACTATATGTCACTGCATTCCTCACATTTCCCCCTCCCTACTCACCATAATTATGTAGCAAGTGCATGGCATGGGCATCAGATTCCCCCATTCGGGTGCATAAACAAGATTCTGGGATTATGTAAGGCTTGCCTTAATAACAGTGTCTACAAAATGGCACCTGCCTGCTGCTGCGAATGTGAAATCTGAGACTGAAGGAAACAAATAATTAATATAGTGTAAGTAAAGTCTATTCTGCTTGACAAACACAATAGAAAAAAAAAAAGGTTTTTTTATATATATATATATATATATATATATATATATATATATATATATATATATATATATATATATATATATATATATATATATACCATAACATATGTTTATATAAATATAATTGTGAACTATAATCCACTATTTTATTCGCCCGAACACCCGAATGCTTCATGAAAGATTCATCTGAATACTGAACCAAATCCAAATCCTAATTTGCATATGCAAATTAGGGGTGGGAAGGGGAAAACATTTTTATTTCCTTGTTATATGACAAAAAGTCCTGCGGTTTCCCTCCCCGTCCCTATATATATAAATAGAAAATGATTTGGAATTATTTCTTAGGGTGACAGGTGCCCTTTAATCTCTCTGCAAATGTACACAAGACATTTTAAAAGAAAGTGAAATAAATTAATCCGGGTGCTACTGGGCTAGATTTTAAAACTGCTTAAATGTTTTTAAATGTTTTTCAATTATTACAATGAAGAGGTCCAAAGCTCTTGGCTGGCCAGACCCGCACTGGCAATCTGTGGATTCTGGCAAATGCCCGAGAGGCTGCTGTAAAATGCTATATAGACAGTGATGCCATAGACTGGGCCTTTGTATACTTGCAAAGCTAGGGCCTATTGTGAATCCCAGTCCAAACCTGGGGCTGGCTATGGGGCCACTTATGCAAATAAAATCAATAATGTTTTGGTGATGTGACAGGGAGCACAGGCTAAAGCATGCTGTGTTTACTAGTTATATTTTTCCTGCCCTATTAATATTAATATGATGTAAATGACCTGTGATTGCCAAAGCAAAGATTACCACATTTTCTAATGTGGATTAGGCTACTGGCAGTGAACCAATATTTATCTGGCACTGTGCTGTGTTAATTATTGCTTGAAAATATCGCAGTGAGTACTTCCTTATCAACACACACTGATGAGGGAACAAGCTGCCATTACCTGTTATTGATTTAGGTGGCAATAATTCTCATTTCAGCTTGTTTCCCTTGGCCCTTCTAGAATAGAAGTAACACCAGTGAGCATTGCATTCCTTAGCCATAATAAGTAAATGTTTTGCTAAACTATGTCACATATGGCAAATTTGGCTGACTTGGTCCTCCATGAAGTTGAAATGTGGTCCAATATTTGATAAAATGTAGGAAATAGCCAGTGACTGTTTCTAGTAGTAGCCAATGGGAAATGCAGCAAGTACCACAATACTGTTGAATGTTGAGAGTTGCAGTTCTTTTCCAACTGAAGGCCTCAATTATAAAATAAACTTTACTGTGATTTGTTTTACTAAGGTTATATACTCCAAGAGTCTGCCCTGACTTGGTACAGGTATGGGACCTGTTATCCAGAATGCTCAGGACCTGGGTGTTTCTGGATAACAATTTTTTCTGTAATTTGGATTAATTAAGTCTACTTGAAAATCACGTAAACATTAAATAAACCCAATAGGCTGTGTTTGCTTCCAGTAAGGATTATATCTTAGTTTGGATCAAGTACAAGGTACTGTTTTATTATTACAGAGAAAAAGGAAATCATGTTTGAAAATCAGGATTATTTGAATAAAATTGAGTCTATCGGAGGGGGCCTTTCTGCAATTTGGAGCTTTCTGGATAATGGCTTTTCAGATAATGGATCCCATACCTATACTTAACTATGCTTTTACCCCAAAGTGGCCCTCTGGTACTAATGCCCTAATTCCAGGCTTTCTCATAGTTATGGTTGAGAAAATAATTGTTCCTTGTTGGAAAGGTTCTGTGCCAGTGAGCTGTCTCCTCACATATACACAGACACACACACTTTTTTTGCTGAAGTTTTGAACGTATTTTTACAACAACACTAAAGAAATAATAAAAACAATAATTTAATGTTTGTTTTCCCCTTTAAATCTTGTGCTGCATACCTTTCAAAGGATAAAATAATCCCTTTTGCTAAACCACTTAAAAAATATAATCCAAAACAACTGCAGTCAAAAAATGCGTAAAGTACACACTTGGTAATACTGTGTCTTGTGCTCAGCGACGTAACAAGGGCGGAAACTTCCAGGAATTATTTGTATATAAATGTTTAACTTTCAGACATTGCCTTGAATATTAGAAACATTTCTTTTTCTGCCAAACCATTGTAAAGGTTTCATTTTTCTGTGCGTAAAGAAGTGTATACGAGACGATGGATGATGTTGAAGGAGGAACCCACACAAGAGCATAGAGAGGGGGAGATGTATAGGAGCATTCAGCCTGTTGAGGTTTGTTTCTGCATGGAAAAACACTGAGAGCTGCTTTAGGCACCCCGCCAGCTAAGGTGCACAGAGAAGTTTATTACAGAGCAGGCAGCTTCCTAGAAAGCCTGCAGTTGTTGGATGAAGTGCAGACAGGGCCTGTTTATTCCTGGCTCTATCTGAGGCCATGAGATGTGAGACCATTAGAATGAAGTTTCGATCCAATAAAAGATGCGCACTCTAAAGTGTTTTGTTATGACTTCTAGGCAAGAGCAAAATGTGTGTGTATCCTTGCCTGCAGCATGCTCCACTTCCCAGCAAAGTACAAAGGTTTCTGGGAGTTTTCACGGAGAGCTGCATTCGTGTTCTTCTCTATTAATACATAATTTTAGGACATTGCTAGCTTTACAAAGGATTCTTCTGTAACTGGGGTTAGGCATTTTATAACTTTAAGGGGTGGTTCAACTTCAAGTTAACTTTAAGTATGTTGTAGAATGGCTAATTCTCAGCAAACTTCATTTGGCCTTCATTTTAGTTTTTGAATTATTTGCCTTTTTCTTCGGACCCTTTCCAGCTTTCAAATGGGGGTCACTGACCCCATCCAAAATACAAATGCTCTGTAAAGTGCCACTTTTTTTTGTGTAATTGTTACTTTTTATTACTCATCTTTCTATTTAGGCTTCTCCTATTTATATTGCAGTCTGTTATTCAAATCAATTCACGGTTGCTAGGGTTTT
Source organism: Xenopus laevis (assembly GCF_017654675.1). Taxonomy (NCBI): domain Eukaryota; kingdom Metazoa; phylum Chordata; class Amphibia; order Anura; family Pipidae; genus Xenopus; species Xenopus laevis. The sequence continues at coordinate 91,371,178 of NC_054376.1, read as the reverse complement.
TTTGGACCGTAGCAAGCAACTGCTGAATAAAAAAAGCTAAATAACTCAAAAAACACAATTAATAAAAAAAAAATGAAAGCCAGTTGCAAAGTATCTCGCTTAATTTAAATTTAATTCAAAGGTGAAGAACCAAACCAAAACTTAAAAGTAAAAAAGAGAGACGTGGGGCTGGGAATTGTAGTTAAATGCATCTGTCTGATCTCAGATGAGCTTTGTGCCCAAAATCTGAACTTTAGGGAAGCAGAAATGGAGCAGAGTTTGATCCGCAGAATGATTGCATGTGCTTTCCGTACACGCTATTTTATAGCAGCCACTGACTGGAATCCCTCAGTCACAATGGCTGAGGAATAAAATAGCTATACAAAAGTCGGCTCCTCGCGTGTTCCCGCCTGGAGCAATGCCTGTCACTTGCTAGACAGAAATATGATATAAAAACACTAGAACTGGTTCCCGGTCCCCTTTGGCAAAAGGCGTCAGCCCGCATCTATATGTCTGTGAGGAGAAGATGCACTTTGCAGAGATTTCCAGGGGCGGCAGCAGAGAGCGGAGACACTGGTCACGTGGGCCAATTCCTGGAAAGTTCCTGGAAAGCGGCCTTTGCATTTACCAGATATGGGGAGGGAGAGACAGGCGAGCAGATCAGAGGCGAAGGAGGGGGAAGAGGAGACATTCAAAGATTCGCACAGGAGGAGGACGCACGGTAATGGGGGGGACATGCAGGCTGCGCTAGTTATAGGCATCGTTACAATCATTCGGATTTGTTTTTTCCCCATTTGCAAAAGGCAGTTGAGAGCATATAGTGTAGGAGCAGCTGCCCAGCCTTCATTCACCTTGCTCGCTGCATGTGTGTGTGTGTGTGTGTGTGTGTCCAGTGCACTGTGTACATCACTCATTGTGTGTATTTATGTATGTGTGTCTTGCTTTCTATTTCTACACTGAGAAAACATCTTGAGCTGCGCGCACACACACACACAGACGCGCGCACACACAGACAGACGCGCACACACAGACAGACGCACACACTCAGACAGACGCACACTCAGACGCGGACGCACACACTCAATCCAGACTGACTTTGAAAAAACGCAGACCGGAGAGAGTTGGGGGGCAGGCGCCACGGTGTCTCAACACCTCTACAGCTCAGAGCCGCCCTACAACCCAATATAAGTCAACTAATAGGAGGCGGATTTTTTTTGTTCGGGGGGGCGGTTAAGAAACCAAAATATTTTAGGGGAAAAAGGCAATCCAATGAGATTAAAGGGAGGGAGCTGAACCAGGAATTGCACCCACTCCTCCAGCTTTATATTTAATGTTTAAGTCACATCCTTGGGATCTTTTGTACAATATTAGACTAAAAAGAAGTCAATGCAGAGCTGTGGAACCTCCTCAATGAGGAACGTATCACCACAGAGCACAAGGTAAGATATGTCTAGAAAAAATAAATAAATATATATATATATATATATATATATGTATGTATGTGTATATATATATATATATATATATATATATATATATATATATATATATATATATATATATATATACACACACAATTAGTGACTGCTTTCCTACTAGACAGCCCAGAGGTGTTTGTTGCTGGATATGAAGTATGTGCTGCACTTGATTCACTATTTTACAGTACTTGCTGCTGCACTAGTTACAATGTTTATTCAGTACTTGCTGTACTAGATACAACATTTCACAGATCAGGACAGAGACCCCCAAACAGGTGGGAATCAGTTGTTACAATTCCAAGTCCAATGAAGGGGATAAGGGAAAGACACTGGCCTAGCCACACGCCAGCACTAATACAATAGAAGAATTGGACGCCAATACCTTTTTTGCTGCAAATGGGTTGTTCCCAAAATGTATTCTATTTATTTCATGTATTGATTTATTTATGCTGCAAACGGGGGTGTTCCCAAAACGTTTCGGGACCACATTGCCCTTCCTGGTGAGGTGGTCCCGAAACGTTTGATCCTTGTAAAGTGTCTGGAGCACCATGGAATCAATTTTGGGAACACCCCTGTTTGCAGAAAACAGGGTATTGGCGTCTAATTCTTCTATAGGAATCCGTTGTGCCTGACTGATGACATGTGATGTGGGATTCCCAGCCAGTCACCCTCCTGTTGTGTTAGATCCCAGCATGAAAGGGACAGCAGGAGGGTTGCAGGCAGGAAGGTGAAGATAGTGCCCCCTGCAGAATAGGGATGTAGCGAACAGTTCGCGCGAACCTCGACCGTTCGCGTCCGCCTAATGTTCGCGAACGTTTGGGAACGTTCGCAATTTGAGTTCGCGACCATTCGACCGCTAAAATCGAACGATTTCCATTCGTTCGAACGATTTCCATTCGTTCGAACGATTTCCATTCGTTCGAACGATTAAAATCCCTCGACCGTTCGATTCGAATGAAAATCCTTCGATCGAACGATGAAAATCCTTCAAACGTTCGAATCGAACGAAAAATCCTTCGAACGTTCGAATCGAACGATTTTGCGGGTGTTCGAAGCTCGCGAACGGTTCGCGAACCGTTCGCATTTTTTGCCGGTGTTCGCGAACGGCGTTCGCGAACACCAAAACGGCGGTTCGCTACATCCCTACTGCAGAACTGTCACATCCAATCACCTGCTGGAGGAGCACCGTTTAGTACGACTTGACCTGCTCCATTATTTACAGGCAGATTTGTTTACGTTTGAATTCAGCAGGATCGATGCTTCTCGTTCAAAAAGAAAGGGGCTTCTCTTGCAGACGTATTATCTGCGATTATTTTAATGTTATCGCAACATCATAATGTAACAGAAACTTTAAATGTGAGTTGGCCATATGTCTCTCTCGTGCTTTTTTTGGGGGGAACTGAAGATCGGGGAGAGAGAGAAAGGCTTGATCCTCGGCTATTTCTTTCATTAAGTTGCTAAGTTCTTTCATTGACTTGTAAGGTTTTGGAAGAATGGGGTCAGTCATTGGAAGCTAGGGACGAGCCAGTGTTGTTTCATCTGAATTGGACGGAACGGGCAAAGTGCCAATGCCATGGATTAATTGCTTTGCTCCCAAATCAGTACAACGTGCCCGCTGGGTGATGGGCAAATGCAGCACATTTACTACATAGGGATGATGCCGCCGCCGCTGTTCTTATTGGCGTTATTACGCAGCCGGTCTGTGTCTAGACTGCGTCAGGCAGTGCTGCACGGATTTCTTGTTACTATTTCTACTTCTACACCAGGCGTTGTTCAGCTTCATAGTTACGCTTCATTATTACTAGAGCAACTGACTTGTCTATAGTCTAGCTGTTGATGCACAGGTTAGCTCTTGTCAGTTTGTACATTGTGCCATAGTCTCTTGTTCTTCTTGCCAGCTGCACATAGAATGGCCAGTGAGTGCGCATAGAATGGCCAGTGAGTGCGCATAGAATGGCCAGTGGGTGCCGATAGAATGGCCAGTGGGTGCGCATAGAATGGCCAGTGGGTGCGCATAGAATGGAAGGTAAAGTGCAGCTTTGGGAAGGTAATTTCTATAAGCTTCTCCCTCCTCCTCCGAGACCCACTTTGCTACTGATCGCTAAAGCGTCTGTTTGCGTGTGATTGCAGGTGAACAATCCTGGATTGGATCTCCAAGATACGCCAAGCGAGGGGAACTGCGCTTCTGACATGCACTCTAGATGCTCGTAGCGCTGCGCTTTGCACTGCGCCTGGAGGCCCCGTGTTTGCGTCTCTGGGAATAGTGGAACTGCTCAGCGCAGCGGACTGTCAAATGACCCTGAGATCGGCCGAGACGTCAGACAGCCCGAGTACCATACAAAACGGCTCCGGGGAGAGCGGCTCATCACCTCCCGGGGGCTTCAAGGAGGGGCGAGATCGGGAGGATCGCATCGCTCAGTCTATGGGAGAGCTCCGGAGATCGGGTAGGTCCCAACTAGGTCTCTAGTCATGTCATTTATAGGCACCTGCAGCAACCCTTTCAGCCACAGATAGTGCTGTTATTTTAGTGTGCAATATTTGGAGAAAATCCAGTTAGCCTATGTCGGTATGTTGTCTAGGTGTCTGTTTACAGTAATGCTCAATAACAAAACTTGAACCCCTTTTTACTGTGCGAAAATAGTTTTTAAGGGAAATGTATTCTTTCATTGGAAATGCCTGTTTTACTATCTGGGTAACAAATTGAAAGTAAAATGCCTTTGAAAAGAAATTGGTGCATAATAAACTAGCTGTCACCTCTGGGAAATATTCCTGCTTGGGAAATCATTAAGCACCACTAGATTGAAATCATCACGTTTTCTGCCACCATAACCAGTTATATTATTCAATTAAAGGGCAAGTCAACCCCAAACTAAAAAAATGCTTAGTAAAAGGAAACATTGTTCTCAGCAACTTTGCTATCTACATTCATACTGTGGTTTATTATAATAATAATAATTTCTATGTTTAAAATGTAACAACCAGGAGTTAAGACATAAGTTAAGCCAATGCTCCTTTTAATGTTTTTACAATTAACTTTAGGGTGGTGGCAGACGTGGCTACTGGGGAAGATTAGTCGCCCATCGACAAATTGCCTCTTCTTCGGGCGACTAATCTCCCCTAAATGCCTTCCCACCGGCTATAATGTAAATTGCCTGGTGGGATGGTACTTGGATCGCTTTGTCTTTCCATAGTCGCTTGAAGTTTCCTGGTGATGTGACTTCGGAAAACCACCCATAAAAGCACTGAACATTTTTAATTAACGTATATTGGAAAGCTGCTTAGAATTGTTTTCTTTTATTAGGCAAATGTTTTTTTTTTGGGGGGGGTTAACTTGCCCTTTAACATCTAATTACTGTTAAATAAAAATCAGAGCAGTTCTACAACTGTGAGACTTTTGGTGCCAAGAAGGAAACTCTTATTTTTCTATATGTCAATTTTATTTCCAGGACAGTGTTTGTGACCTGTGCAATCTGGATGCTGAGATTGAATACACAGTTTATAATTGCACTCTGTGCAAACAGGTGGTCGGTGCTTAGGCAGAGCTGAAAGCTCTCCTGTACTTCTTTTCTTAGAAAGCATGCTTCTGATTATTGGCATTTATAAGACACCAAACAGATGTGAAATGAACACGTGGCTACAAAATCTTTATACTGGTAATAAGAAATAAATCCCTTTGCCTATCTTAAAAGTGCCATAGCACAGGCATTCTGCATAAGGTGTTGGAATTGGAAATGTTCTCTAGGTTATTTTGAGTTTTTATATTGATGTGTGTTACATGCCTTCCCTCCGATATGCGCTTGTTACATATTATACCTCTGTCTGGCACAGCACCTAATGTGACTGAGGGTGGTGGTGGGTGGTGAGTAGACATATGTTTGGCATGGAGAAGCTCAGAAAGTTAGATTAAAGATGTGTACAGTTGGCAGCAGAACCCAGAATATTAGACAAGTGGTTTATCAAAACATCACTGGGAAATGCCATTTATGCATTAATTATATTATGCACACAGTGAGTGGGGCACAGCTCCGCACATCAATGTGTGTATGTCTGTCTGTCTATCTATCTATCTATCTATCTATCTATCTATCTATCTATCTATCTATCTGGGTCTGGATAAAAGTCTTAAGGTGGCCATAGACTCAAAGATACGCTTGTTTGGCGACATCGCCAAACGAGCGGATCTTTCCCGATATGCCACTAACGGCATGGCTATATCGGGGGTAATTTGAACGTTCGGCCGTATGGCTGAACGATCGAATTACGATGCGCCAAGGGGCTCAGACGGGTCGGTCGGTTAAAAATCAAACCTTCCCGATCGATATCGTGCCCAGATATCGATCGGGAAGACCCGTCGGAAGCCCCCATACACAGTCAGATAAATAAATCCCAGTGTGCACCTATTCCTTTGATTTTTTGGATAATGCAGCTATTTTTGGTAGCACTTGGGTCTAATTTTTCTGTACATGGAGTGCGTTATTTTTTTTTTGTATATATTTGTATTAAGGATATAAACTGTTTTATGTTTTTTGCACAATCCTGCAATTTTAAATGTGGCTGATATGTAAACTGATGATTATACAAAGGTCAGAACACAAGTAATTGGCTCTTAAGTGCAAGGCAATCTGATTCAGGAAAAAAAGGAGAAAATTGTTTCATACTTACCATCATTTTCTTTTCCTGGTCATCCAGCATAATAAACTCTGGGTATGGGAGAGAGCATACCCAAAAGTTATTATTATGCTGCCAGGGATGACTAGGATAGGAAACAAGAATTCACACTTAAAGTAATTTTTTTTCCTGGTCATCCCTATGGCAGCATAATAACCTTTGGGTTTGCTCTCTCCCATTCCCAAAGGTGGTTATTATGCTGCCAGGGATGATCAGGAAAACCAGTTACAGGTAAATAGAGCAATTAACCTTTTCATGATTATAGCACTGAATAATCCTCATCAGGAATTATAAGGAAAACCAATACCCCATGGCAGCATTCAGAATAATCTATATAAATGCTTGCCTTTGAAACCTGTAGGGGTTAAAATCCACGTGTTGAGGCTGAATGATGCAGCTTTTACAGGCATTTTTTTTGGTGTGTTTGACTTAAGTTACGGATGCAGGTTTGAGCGCACCTAAACATATGACCTCACTGGTTCCAATTTATTCTGCCTAATTGTACCCACCAGCATCCAAATATATGTTTTAGAGCAGCTGTATTTACATTGTGGTTTTTTTTTTAATGCAGCATGTTACATTTTCATTCATTGAATGGATGTTCATGATACAATAAAATAGAACAATGCACTTGGTTGCATTTAAAAAGTTGCATATAAATGCAATTGTATGCTCAATTTGATGTGTAAAAGCACTTAGTAGTTTCTCCATTAAAAAATAGCTGTTTGCATCATAAATACATCATTTAATACATAAAAATGTAATTTAAATCAACATTCTGTTCCATGTTAATGAAATCATTTTATGGTCTGGCTGTTTACAATGTCAGCATTTCTGGTTCTGACTCCTGAAACAATGTAGCAATAGCCAGCTGATTAACATACGTGACTAGCTTTTGCTTTTATTTTTTTTTATTTATTTTTTTACATAGTTTCAAGGGTCTGACCCAGAGAACAGAAAGTTATAAACAGACACTTTACCACTTAAATGTGTAATTCGTGTGAATTTAAGGTTTTCAAATACATTTTCTGTTATTATGCAAAAAACTGTTTCTGGTTTGAGTTTCCCTTTAATGCTGTTATCTCACTTAACTAACAGCCTTAAACTAGATCAACAACAGTTATATTTGTGAGTGGTAGAAAAAGGGGTTTGAAGCCGCTTGTGTATTGGCACAGTACAGTTTTGTGAGCTTGTAAACATGAACTTAGAACCACTGATTCTTGTTGTGGCAGTGACTTTTTCTTAGTTTTATGGAGCATGTCATCCTTATGGTCAGTTTCTTCCATGGATATTAGGAATATGATGTCATTGTCATTTAACACATCTGTATTCCATTAAATTGTTCTCAGATTAAATGTATGGTTACCACTGCTTGTAAATGCTAAGTCAGTTTATAAAGTGTAGAATGGAACATCAACAACATAAAAAAAGAAGCAAAATCTTACTAAATACGGCATTTATTTATTTGTGCACTTGTGCTGCTGTCAATGTCAATAGAGGACAATCTTTATCTGATAAAATATTTATACTTGAAATATAGATATAAAGATCTCTTCTGGAAAGTGTTGTGCATACAGTATTTCAGATATATGGAGTTCAAATAACATGCACAGAAACACAGTCTGAACATTTAAAATAATCCACTACAGTTTTGTAATCAAATTCAGATCAGTGCAACAGAACACATAATACTGTGTAGCAAGGGATGGAGAGTTGCGAATGGGGTTTACTTATGCATAGAGAATGTTTCTACCCAGTGGAATAGCCTTGTGAGAATTTGCTTATTTAGTTTGCATTGAGGGGTTCCTACACCCACTTTATGGAACCTCAATGGACAAGAACATCAAGAAATGTAGTTTGTATTTGTGACTGAAAAACAATGAGGCATATTTATAAAGGTGTGAGAAAGAATTGTTGAAAAATGCCATACATCACGTTGTATATTATGGTGCACATGTGTAGCCAAGTGTGAGATTTAATTTGCTAAAATACATACTTTTTTTTTTTTTTTTTTAATTCATTTTTATAGCAATTCAGTGAAACCCAGAAATTTACATTGAGTGCTGGTGTAAAAAGTTGAAAAGTGGTAATTTGTAATGGATATCAGAACTCTCTGTTCACTTGCATATAATTTTATAGGGAAATGTAGGGTAAAAACAGAGCTCCTCCTATTTCTACCCTTTGAAAAATACACCCCCTTAAAAGCCCCTATAAGTTACAAATTTCCTTTTGACAAACTGTGGTGAGATCTTAATCTTAAATATATAAAAATGTGTAAATAAATATGCCTATAGTATTCATTCACACAAAAGCATAAAATTGGAACTTTGCAGGCATGCTGTTTTTTTATTTTTTTTACCCCGACTTTTTAAACCTTTTTTGACATTTTATAGTTTACGCTGTATAATGGAGAATATTTTATATACATTTTGAAAATGTCACATATGTTCTTGCCTATCAAAGTGCAATCACTGTTTCAATATTTTTGTTTTATTGGTAATATTCTAGCTACCTTTATGGGAAAAAAATTTTGATCGCCGTTGTCATATATAAAATCCAACATAAAAAAAAAATCAATTTCTTGCGTTAGAGTAGGATTTTAAGTCTGTAACGGAGAAAATGAACAGATTAGCTGAGATAAGAAAGAAGCCCAGTTAAATGGATATTCTGTATCTAGTTACAGAAAATGGCATGTGTATCAAAATGAAGCTGGAATCATTTTTAAAGTTGGGATATTTTGGGATTATAGTATCCCTTACTGGTATGCACCCTCTGTCTTCCTAGTCGTCTGCTTCTTGGCTGTCATGTGCCGCCTCTCTCTTGCACCACAACTGAAGCTGCACCAAGTTCAAATGTGAAGGGTGGTATTTGTATTTATTGTATGTATACACAGAAACATGCACACAATATTGAGCTTTATTTGCATTTTAATATTGTATTACAACTACTGTTCCTCAGGATTAGAAGGATTTTGGGCTGCAGCACTCAGCAGTATGTACTTAAAGGAACAGTATCCTCAAATAATGAAAGTGTTTTAACATAATAAAAATATAATGCACTGGTAAAACATTCGTGTTTTCTTCAGAAACACAACTATAGTTTATATAAACAAGGCACTGTGTAGCCATGGGGGCAGCCATTCAAGGCTCAGGTTACATAGCAGATAAAAGATGCATTCTGAAGAATACCATTGTATTCCATTTTAAAGCTTTTCTGTTATCTGCTATGTAACCTGTGCCATTTCTCCTTTTGCAGCCTAAATGGCTGCCCCCATGACTACAAAGCAGCCTGTTCATATAAACTATAGTAGACTTTCTAAAGCAAACACATACATTTTACAAATGCAGGGCAACCGTACATTATATTTTAATTACTTTAAAATGCTTTTGTTTGGTGTTAACATTCCTTTAACCTTTTTAATCTTTTGTTTTTACAGTATATTGTACCCCAGTCTGAGAAGTCTGACTGGATTTCTAAACAAAAGATAAATGTAGGGACTGCACACTGCAAAATTGCAAAAAGGCAAAATTTTATTAATTTACAAAATTACACTCACATATTCAGCTATTCATCAGGGGTAAAATCCATCAGTTATTACAAAAAGGATAAAAAGGCAGAACAAATGTGTACAATAAACAGGTTTAAATACCTTTTTTTTTTTTTTGTTTTTTCATTGCAATTGGAATGACAATTAGAAGAGGTGAGGAAGTTTCTTGTAGCTTATTGTAATTATTTCGAAATTATTTGAAATATGAAGTGGAAGTTGTTGATTCAATCTTTTTGCGACAGCGCACTCCGGATCCCACACACAGACCGCCGAAGTCAGGAGTTATAGTTAAAAGGTATAAACTTTATTTGAACATTAGGTATATGTAAAAGCGTCCGAGGTCTGACGCGTTTCGTGTCTACGCACTTCCTCAGAGACCTCTGTTGATTAATTCAGTATATACCACCTTTTCCTTGTATTCAATTGGTTCTATTGACGCTGGAACGCAATTGTGCTCCATAAGATAAGCAGCAGGATCTTCCCCATAACTCTTTAGCAGTGGGCGGAAGTGACGTTCACGATAGGTGTTGCTGAAACGCATTTGCGTTCCATTTGGATCGCGACGTACTTCCTGGGTCACACGCTTCTGCTCTAGGGGCGGATGTGACGTCACACACCACTGTCCATGCGTATGGGGAGGCATATCAAAGGCATTTAAACCTGTTTATTGTACACATTCGTTCTGCCTTTTTATCCTTTTTGTAATAACTTATGGATTTTGCCCCTGATGAAGATCACTCTTGTGGTCAAATCGCGTAGGGCGAATACTGGGCCATAGCTGAATATGTGAGTGTAATTTTGTAAATGTAATAAAATTATGCCATTTTGAATGTGCAGTCCCTACATTTATCTTTTGATTGATTTTTTTGGAGACTCTACTTGGGCGGTGCTTCATGGGACAAGCACCTCACTATTAAATTGAAATTTGGTGTGCGCCTTCTAAAAATCTAAATTGGATTTCTAAACAAGCAACTTAACTATTGTTAACTGGGAAAGTGCATATGCTGAAACTGCTAGTGCCCATAGTTAAATAAATATTATAAGTTGGATAAGGTTTTATACAGACTCTCTGTATCCTTTTGCCCACTGGATGGTACTGTTTCATTGTTTGTGGATACATGCTCAGCCGAGGCAAGCAACCCTTCCAAAATACAAATATGTAGAGAAGGAATGTATTGTGCACAAACTATGTTTATGAAGTTTAAGACCTGGTTTAATTATCCCTTCCAGGGTTTTACTGCCCAAAACTTGTGTATGAAATAAAAGAAAACTCCTTTCTATTAAATTTACAGCATAGACCAGGGGTCCCCAACCTTTTTTACCCATGAGTCACATTCAAATGTAAAAAGAGTTGGGGAGCAACACAAGCATGAAAAAGTCCCTTGGGGTGCCAAATAAGGGCTGTGATTGGCTATTTGGTTGCCCCTATGTGGATTGGCAGTCTACAAGAGGCTCTACTTGGCACTTTACTTAGTTTTTAAGTGATTAAAACTTGCTTCTAAGCTTGGAATTCAAAAATAAGCACCTGATTTGAGACCTCTGAGAGCAACATCCAAGGGGTTGGAGAGCAACATGTTGCTCACGAGCTACTGGTTGGGGATCACTGGCATAGACTATGCCCTCACACTGAACTGGAAGATGCACAAAACTAAATTGATAGTTTATATTTGCCTTTAAATCAGCATTGTCTATTGGCTATATTATAATGGTTAATTGTCAGATGCTGCAGATATGTTAACCACACATGAAATGTTATAGAGCATATAGAGTCTTTTTTTTTTTTTTTTTTAGTCCTATAATTTTATTTTAGCATTATGCACAGATGCCAGTTTATATTCACTTGAACAGATTAGCATTGAGCTGCTGAGTGTCATCCACTAAGGCAAAGCCACAAAGTCTCATATGAACGAATACAAGTAATATAAGAATCATTAGCTTGAAATTGTTTCTATGGAAGATGGCCTTACCATAGCTAAGAGCTTACTTGATAATGGGTTTCTGGATAAGAGATCCTATACTTACGCCATTAAAAGTAACCAGTGAAAAGAATAATTATTGGTGCATGCTTGTTCGTTTTTCTGACTGCTAATTAGCAGTGTGTTGGAATTGCTTAGCTTTGCAGGGATGCGTTTCGTGTTGGCAAACAATTTACTTTCATTTTCTGGAAAAAGCAAAACTTAGCCACGGTGAGTCAAAGCACAGAAGAGACAGATGAACAGTGTTGAAATTATGTTTGGTTACTGAAAGAGATTATAGATGTTACATTGTGCACAGAAACTATGATAGGAGAATTAGCACTGGCATTTATTTTCCTTGTAATATTCTGGCAGAACCCCCCAGAAATCTGATAAACAAAGCTTTTTGACAATTTAACCATTTATCACAGGGAATGTTAGAAGATCTTAACGACTTAATGATTGGGATCACCTTGGAATAAAAATATCTAATTAGCTTGGGAATAAACAGCATTTATCTTTAAAGGGTATGAAATATAATGTATAACCTCTGGGTGTAATTCCCAAGGAGAGTCTTCTCCAGAAAGCTCTCTTACAAATGCATGGAATTCGCAAGGGTGGAGATATTTTTTTCTAGTAAAACACAGCAAAGAGAAAAATCTGTAAAAATGCATTTTTTCCAGGCAATACTCCTGACAAATAGTTTTATTATTGTGAAGAACTTTTTTTTAATATCAATGTAATGCCTCGGCTCCATATAAATAAATGATCGTGATAGTTATTTGAAGAAAATCTGAAGAAAAGTAGGTTAATGCTATAAATATATTTAGCCGCATACTTATCAAGGGTCGAATTTCGAATTGAAACAAATTTGAATTCAAGAAAGACCAACCGAAATCAAGTCAAAGTTTTTATTTTTTTATTTTTTGGTCGAACTGGTCCGTTTTTGATCTAATAGGTACGTATTCGTAAAAAAAACTTTGATTTTTCAAAGTCCACCAATTGACTCCAAATGGGTTCTAGGAGGTCCCGACAGGCTAAAACAGTAATTTTGGCAGGATTTAGTTGGTGAATGGTCGAAGTCAAATTTTTAAAGAGACAGTACATGATAAATTTGATATTCAAATTTTCGAGTTTTTTCCAAATCAAATTTGGACTATTCCCTAGACGAAGTACACAAAAAATTTCTCGAAATTCCCATTTTTTTCATTTGAAAATTCACCTCGACCTTTGATAAATCTGCCCCGTAGTGTTTTCATCATATCTGCTTTTTGCACTCTAGTAAATGTGCCCCATGTATCTCATATTTTTTAAAAAAGGGAACTCCATCCAAAACAAGTAATTGTTCTGTAGTTCTGACTTGAAGTTTGCCTCCAGGGCTCTTTATTAACTGGCTCCTACTACATTGTTTCGGGAGTCAAAACCACAAGTGCATGACCCATCATCTAGAAATCCATAATTCAAATCCATTATCTGGAAAGGCCATCTCCCACTAAGTTTCTCTGGTTATAGAAAATATGAATTTATGCGGCTCAGTTGCCATCAGGTACAAGTTACTTTGTACTTGATGGAAGCAAAGCTGTCATAAATTTGTATAAGTGGATTAGCAATTATATTGTTATTTTTTCATTCTTAATTGTTTTTGTAGTTTAAAGGCATGGTGATCTGAAAAATGCGTTTAAAAAAAATTTAATAAAAAAAAAAGAGAAAATTTCTAGGTCTCGGGCATTCTGCACAATGGATTCCCATACCTTTATTACTTCTTAAACTGCTCCGTAGAGATGAATTTGAATGTGACCAACATTACAGCAACCCCTTCCAGTACTTGGTGTTGGTGCGTATGAAGTGCAGCTACCACTTGAACATTGCTATGATATGAGGAGTTAGACCTATTTATTTTTGCTGTACTAGTTACATAGAAATAAACTGCATATGAACACTCATTTTAAATTTGTCAAATGGAAATAAAGTGACATACCTCCCAACTGTCCCGTATTTTGCAGGACAGTCCTGATTTTGACTGCTCAGCCTGCAGATTGTTACTGAAATGTGACTGTTCTCTTTGATCTCCTGCACTGAACAGCCAGAAAAAGATAGTTTCTAAAACTTTAATGGCTTTTGGCAGAGAGCCCAGAATATATGGCCGGTGCACTTAGATACATTTGTAACGATTTAAAATAAGATATTCAAAGAAACAGTTGTAACAATTTAAGATAAGCAAAGAAACAATTGTAACAATTTAAGATTCTTGGGGAAACTGACTTGCAGCCTAAAGGGCAATTCACCTTCATTAGCAAAACTGTAAATCCCTTTGGTTAAACACGTCTGGGGTTCGTAATTTGGAAACCCATTATCCAGAAACCTCTGAATTACAGGAAGGCAATCTGCCATAGACTCCCATTTCATTTAAAATAATTCTTAATTATTTCCTTTTTCTGTTTAATGATAAACAGTACTATGTACTTGATCCCAACTAATATTAATTAATCCTTATTGGTGGTGCAACAATCCTGTTGGGTTTAATTAATATTTAAATAATTTTTTAGCAGACAAAATATGGAGATACAAATTATGCAAAGACCCCTTATCCAGTAAAACCCCAGGTCCTGAGCATTCTGGAGAACAGGTCCCATACCTGTATTGCTAATTATGTTGAAATATATGCAGCATTGCTGAATTGCTCAGGAGGACAGGAATGTTGTCATTTTGATCGTTTTGTTAAAAATCCCAAATTGTTTTTTGCACAAAGGCTTTCAGAGGAAATTCAACTTTTAGTACATTAAAGGCAGTGGGAACTCAGTAATCACAGTGTGCGCTGTAATGTCATTACTATAGAGAAGGGCACCAAAACAATAAATGATGTAATACTTGTGTATCAAACCCTTTGCAGTGCAATATTACAGTATGAGAAGTAGGGGCAAAATATACCGGAGATACCGAAGATGTCTGTATAGGTACACTTTCTCTTTGTAGAAGACTTGTTATTTATTATAAAGTAATCGCTTCGGATTGCCTTTCATCTCTCTTCCACTTCACTATATGAAAGTATTCCCATGCATGTATTTGTAATCCTATTTGATATCACATTATATTTGTTTATTTGCAAGATTTTATAATGGCAGCTGTTCCATGTAATTCTATAGGGTAAGGACTAGCTATGACTAAAAGGCAAGGTTAAGTGACCCTTACCCATGTTTCCTATAGGTCTTGTCTGCTTTTTATCTGTATATAATTTTGCACATGGCATGGCCATAGCCTCATTAACGTAATGATTTCTATAAAACCCAACCACAAAAAGCCTCTGTCTGCTTTTTGTTAGCAAGCCATTAGCACAAGTTTAGCTTGGCTAGTGTTTTCCATCTCTAACCAGAAGGTGAAGTTCATGTTAAGATATTATTACTGAAGAAAGGGAGGAACCGATCTTGTCCTTAGGAAATTCGAAGAAACTCCAAGTAGTACTTGGTATTGAGGGAACATTTTATGTAAGGTGATTTCTTTTCCCAGTACTGAGCCATTAAACAACTTCCTGGAAGTTTCATCCCACTCTTTTTTTACGTGACTAGTTTTTTTCATACTGAACATGGGCTTAAACTAACCAGTTGCTGCATGAGCATTAGTGTGGTGAGTAAACGTTGTGAAAAAAAAGAAATTATGACAGGCGTAGGCTAGGGAAATCACTGTACAGATGAGACATCGAGAATGACATTAAAGGATAGACACAAGCCAGGGGGTTTTGAGAATTCTGTGTGGGGATGTCAACTTGTAACTGAACTGGAACAGCCAGCAACCATTTTCAGATGTCCACAAATTAAAAGGGAAAAAAATCCAAGATTTTCGTGTCTGTAACTGCAGTACAATACTCCTTTGCTCATCATGACCACAAGATGTAGGAGTTGTGTTGAAAGCCTATGCTGCCTATACTTTTAATTAAAAAATCCATATTTTCCCATTTATTTAGAAAAGATTAAGCATTAATTAAAAAGCATTTTTGTTTTTCTATAAATAATCTTCTCACCCTTTGTTTTTTTTGTTTAAACAGATGATTTCTGTATTTAAAAGAACCCTACCTTACCAAAGCTGCATACTTTTCAGGACTTATTTGTGGATTGGTAAATTGCTTTACTAACTTCTTCTCAAAAAATGATTCTGTACAACCAGAAAATGGGATAAGTGCTGTGCAATATGTTGGCGCTCTAAATATACGTTAATAAAAAGACGTTTGAAAAGTTTCAGTCTTTGCCCAGTTTAGTGCAATAATTAACCACACAGATATTTCGTGATTAAAACAATAGGTAATAAAAAGTGTGTTCAGTAGGCTGATTTTGGGGGCGAGGGATACTTTATAAGTATTGAATCGTTCGGTTCGAAGGATTTTAATCCATCGATCGACCGATTTTTGTTCGACCAAAATATGCTAGCAAAGCCTACGGGGAACTTCGCCATAGGCTAACATTGACTTCGGTAGCTCTTAGGTGGCGAACTAGGGGGTCTAAGTTTTTTCTTAAAGAGACAGTACTTCGACTATCGAATAGTCGAACGATTTTTTAGTTCGAATCGTTCGATTCGAAGGTCGAAGTAGCCAAAAAAAACATTCGAAATTCAAAGCTTTTTTCCTCTATTCCTTCACTCGAGCTAAGTAAATGGGCCCCCTAATATATGAAGATCCAAATTACTAAAATATTCATTATCTGGAAAACCGCATTTCTAGAGCATTCTGGCTAACTGGTCTCATGCCTCTTTCGGTTTAAAGACGAAGTATGATGCAGTAGTCAAACGTAGTCAGCTGAAAACTTGTGGGAGTTTAACTTTTTGACAGTTTGAGAGTTATGGCTGTTTTGGTCATTTTAAGGGCCACATTTTAAAGTAGCCAAAAAACATTATGTTAAAACTCCTGAAACACCAGTACATGTAGTGATTGCACAGAATCATTATAAAGACTGTTATCGATCAAATTTGGGACCAAGGGTAAAAATAGATTTCTCCTTAATCTGTTTCTTAGAAAATGTTTTAAAATCTAAACCTCTTTGTTTCTTTGAGCTTTTGTTCATGCTTGCTATGGGAACTAATCATTCTCAAATCTTATAAAAATAAACATAGCAGCCAGGGTGGATTTCATCTCAAAGACATCCACTATGACTCTTCGTCATTCTGCACTAGGCAAATCATTTAGATGGCGTATGCATGTAATTGTGGTGTATTTGGCAGCAACCATCTTAATTATTTTTGCATCTGAATTGCTTTGCAGTACTTAACATACTATAATACAGTTAATGCAATTTTAAATACAATGACCCACCTTGAGAGATGTTTCTTCCTGCCTGACTGGTAAAGAATAATATGATCAAATTAACTAATATGCAGTATTCCCTTGTCCCAGGTGCTTGTGATGCCATTGCCTACCCTTTCATGAAAGCATTTAAGTTTCCATGCTCAAATAAAGTTGATTTAGGTCAGGGAATGTTTCAATGAATACTCCCTGGCATTACCAGGAAGAAAACCATTATCCTACACCATATGACTCACCAGTGGCAGCTCATGGGGTTTTTCATCTGCACCCTCCTTTTTTCTTGGAATCTTTTTTTAGATAAGATAGAAACAAACCAACTGTGCAAGGTGATATTGTAATCGGTAAAAGGTTGTTGCCACACACCTCCTTTACAACAGCCTCAATACTCCACTGTGGATTAATGCATTCAAAATCACAGGGCTCATTTACAAACGCAAGTGCAAAACACAACATTTGAATCCCCTAAAATGCTCTTCATAAAGGGACAACACTTGCTTTTACTCACTCAGCTATACTTATGCTTTGTACTTAAACTATGGATACTTCTTAAACCTACATAAACATCTGACTTGCAATAAATGCATTGCATGGTAGCTGTTTACAAGTGCAAATTTTCAGCTATAATTTTTTGCAAGCAAAATGAGAATAACACCATTATTGTTAAAAAAAAAATTATTTGTCTATTTTTTGCTCACTGTACTTGTATTAGTTAATAAGGTCTTTTGACCATTTCTTGTAATCCCTTATACTTGAAAGGGCAGAAATTAAGATCTCTCCCTCTGGTGCCCCTCTTTATCCACATTTTTGAACCCATCAGGACTCGATGCCAACTGCTTCATAATTTACGTGCCTTAAATTATAGAAATTTGGCAACCTCTGAAGACTTTTGAATTCCCAGCTTCTGAATTATACATGTAAAGCTGGCCATAGATGTTGAGATTTTTAAAAGATCAGATCCTGATCGTGAGACCACGATCTTCTCAGAACGATCGTACGATCATACGATCGTACGAATTTACCATCAACTAAAAAGACCAATTTACCAGGAAAACAAAGGGGAGCTGCCTGCTTGGCCCTGCAAACATATAGATTGCACTGGGACCTACAAAGATTTTTTGTCCTGGCCGATCAATTTCTTGACAGATGTCGGCCGAAAAATCGTAAGATGTACGATCGTTCGAATACCACTAACCGCACGATAATTTTGAAGGATTGATCGGGCTTCCCTAAAATCGGTCGTTCGGCAAGAAGAATCGTCGCGTCTATGGGGAGCTTTAGACTGACCCTAAATACTATCTTTCTGCAGTAGAACTGTGCTCATTCAACCTATTTGAAAACCAGTAATAAACATTTGGAGCAACAGCCAAACTTGCTTTTTTCAAGAAATGTAAACATCAATCTTCATTGATAAACACAGGAAAAATATTCTAATAATACAGCCAAAGGGCTTCAGTTGCTGTTAAACTACTATATAACAAGATCATTTTATTGTGGTACAGCAGACTAGCTGGGCTACAAAAGTGTATGGTACCATTTCAAGGCATGTTGGTCGTATTGACATGGTTGAGTTAATGCCCACCTATTTTGAAGGTGAAACATTCTTATCTTTTTGGTCTCCTGCAAGAGTATGAGTGTATCTGAATATAATAAAAAAAAACAAAAAAAGCCATAATCCCACAATATCTCACAATAGGCTTATCGAATACTCTCTTTAATTTCCTAATAATAATAATCATTAAATGTACATTATTCTGCCCTGGTAATTTATCTGAATACTCTTTACACGATTGGGAATTACTGTATTGATCCTCATTAAAAAGAAACAAAAAAACATTCAGCCCCATTCATAGACAATAGTGAAACAATAGTGCATTGTGGCTAAGCTCTAGTAAATATACAATATGACTTGCTCTCTATTCATGGTGGACTGCTCACCCTATTACTTGCTACTGTACTTTCACTCTTCAACCTCCCAATAAAATTGATTATCTCTCTTGCTTTACATTATGCACCAAATATTAAAAACAGCAGCTATAACCAGCAAATAAAACTAGCAAAACCGATATACTGTGATGTTTGTATCTCTTTACGAAAGAAAGATACAGAAGAATAGCTCTGCATTTTTTATTGCTCTTACAACTGATAATTTATCAATATAAAAACCAAGTATTTAAACTTCTATACTCTTACTTTGAGGAACTATTTTTTGAAGTTATTTTTGATTTATACTGTATTTTCTACTGTTCCTAGCTTACAGAATCTTGCATTTGTCAGTGTCTAGAATAACTTGTTGGGCTATTGAATTTTATCTTTCTAGGAAATGTATTTCTTGGCATCAAATGAATGCCTGGCGAGGGAGTTATAAATAAACAAGTAGCATAATCCACATTCTACAGAACTGGCTTCCTTCTCCCACCAGTTTCCTTGGAGCAGAGACAGCAGCATACCAAGCTAACTTCCTATATGGCTCAGGGTGGTATTCCCAATCAGTACTCTCTTTCTAAAGACAGTGACATGCAGTGGGTTTCTATCTAAAACGTTCTACTAGTTTTAAGATATTCTTTGCCATGCTATGGATATTAAGAAGCATTAATTTGTCATGCAGGTTTATTAAGGCTTTGCTATCTTTAAGGGGGGACATTATTCTTATTATCCTTTATATAACGTCAATATATTCCACAGAACTTACAGTGATTATACACCATTTACATCATGTTTAAAAACAAATCTTTGTATACAGTACTTATGGGACTAATATTTCATGAATTGCTTTACATTTGGTTTAATAGAGACGAGATATTGTAAAAATGGAAATATAACCTAACTCTTGCATTAATATTTCTAGTAAAATGTAGAAATCTAAAAAATATATATTATGGGAAATTTTGTGGCGGTTATTTTATAATATACTAGCAGTCAAAGGTTTGGAATCTCCCAAAAATTTGTTATGCTAAGCATGATTAATGATTCATCATGTAGCATGACAGTGATCTAAAACATACATCTAAGTTATGCAAACCCTGTTTGGGGAAGAAATAGGAAACTGCAGATTTTAATGGGCTAGTCTGCAGTGGCTAACAATTAGACATGTAAAAATGGCCTACAAGCCTGACCTCACTGAGACGAGCTATAGAAGATATGAAATAATAAGAATGTTATGACACTGTTAATGGATTGACTAAAAAAATTGATTCTAATTTCTTTGAAATTCCAAACGTTTAAACACTAGTGTTTGTTCTTCAGATCCTTTTTCCTCCTACAAATGGGAAAAAAAAGCTTCATGGTTAGGTTCCCACATTTTATTAACTGGAACTTAATTCTTTAGCATATATTATGCTAAATGACCACAACATATCCTAAATGAATGGCAATGGATCTTAGGGGCAAATTACCTAAGTGGCGCAAATTCACTACCGACCACTTTGCTCACTTCAGCACACTTCGGCAGGCGTAAATTCACCTGGATAACACTAATTCCCTAAAATGTTATGTTCAGGGCGCCGAACGCTGGCGAAGTTGTGCTAGCGTTACTGTGGCAAGCAAAGCGAAGTTGCGCTAGTGTTGGCTAATTTGCATACGGCAGGAAGTGAAAGTTGAATGGACGTATATGTTGCAGCAAATACATTACACAAGTCCAGGGAACCTTAAAGGAGAATGAAAGGTAATTTTCAATATCCATCTATAATTGTTGCTTGTGTGCACCCCTCCTGAACCGCATTATTTTCACTGCCCAAATCGGTCTGTAGCTCTCATACCGTTACGCCAAAGTTTTTCTATGTTCTAATCTTTGTGGCCGCCATTTTGACCGTGTTGACGTCATGTCCTCTCTCTCTCCCTGTTTCAAATGCGCATGCGCTAAATTGAGTCCTCCCCTTGACCTCTCGCATCACACATACAGCTAGCTAGCTCAAGAAGCCATGTCTCTGCTGCTTCTCTCCCTGCTGCGTCTTTCCCTGCCAAATTAAGCCTTACACTGTCCACCAATGGTTTATATTGCACATATCTGGTATAAAAAATGGAGCGTTATTTAATGAATTCATTGCTACTATTTATTAATTACATGACAATTTTAATTTAATAATAATGAACTAATGTATATACACAATCAATTCATTGATTAAAAAATTATTTTCAGACTACATATTGATTATAATGATTTTATATTGCACATATCTGGTATAAAAAATGGAGTGTTATTTAATTAAATAAATACAGAAATAAGACTGATCGGAAAACAGACCTCAGATAGACTTAATGGTTGTTTATTTGAAGAGCCAAAAACACTAGCGACCCAGAGACATCCACAAGCGTTCTGACAGTCCATACAAAGAGCAGGAACTGACACGGAACAATTGCGTTGCTATAGCAACCCGTAGCGATCGTTCCTATTGGTGATGCAGACTGAAGGGAAGTGAAACAAGAGGTCAACGATGACGTTGACTTCTACTATGTGACATAATTATTGCCGATCGCATGGGGGAAGTATAGGCTCTGTTGCGCATGCGCAGGGCTTAAAAAATTAAACTGTGCATGTGCAAGCCCTTTTAGAGAACATCAGGATACTGAGAGGGACAGCATTTTGGTTCTATGTAACTGACAAAATTTTTAGAATGATCTGGGATTGCAGAAATGGTGAAAACACTATAGAGCAAGGATTCCAGTAAGTAACTCTCCACTTTATAGCTAATATGCTGAACCTTGTTTGTAAAATACCTTTCCTTCTCCTTTAATAAAATAAAATAAAGTTGTTATAATGCCCTACACATGAGCCCAGTGTATAGTTTATGTGGAATCTATTAGGAAATGTAGGGGGGAATCCGGTTACCCAAAAAAAAATTTACGGTCTTGCAGGCTATAGCCCTGAAAATGTAAGACACCAGGTTATTTTGGTACTTAGAAAATTTTTCAACAAAAAAATGAGGAAGTCCTATCCGCTCCATTGCACTTCGCATGGTCTGAATTGGCGAAGGCAAGTCTGGCGCAAGAGGTAACATTCAGTTAAATCCGCATCTAACTGAATTGCGGAGTTATGTTCCTTCGAATGATCGCTAGCGAAGTTACGCCTTCGCCCGTTAGGGAATTGGTGAAGTACCGAAATAACGTCACGCTGGCAAATTTTTGTCACTTCGCCCTTTAGGGAATCTGCCCCTTAGAAACCTAACAAATTACAATTGGTAGCTAAAGTACTTTGTGCCCTCTGATTTATGTTTTTCTTTTAACAATTTTATGTCCTTCTTTCATATCGTAATACAGGAATAAGGGTTAGACATAGCACATTGACAATCTCTAGTATGATGTGAGGTAAGGGTTGTAGCTAAATTGTACCTGTATGAATTGGGTTGGGTACCTAGTCCAGACGGCGTTGGACCACCCTGCAACAGACTCTTACCCGTTAAACATTAACATAAGAATAGAAAGGAAGCATTATATGGCGCTTCAGCTTTGGTATCCATATGAAACAAAGTCTGATCTTGTAGTTGTCAATATTAGGCTGTGCAGAAAAAGTTTGAAATAGGGTAGTTATAGAAGAAATGAGTTTTGTTGCCAGAATGTCTTTATAAGTAACTTTACAAGTTCTTACCAGTTCATCATTCAGTCAATACAATTTTTGTTTAATTCTACTAAGGCTAAATTTATGGGCTGTAGTCTATTAACATGATGATACTGTGTTATGTTATAGGGCCAGATTGTTCCAAGCTGGAATTAATCTGGCAATGAAGCAGGAAATAACACTGTGTTACATGCTGGTCTTACATAAGTGATTGCATAGCAAAAAAAACCAGACCATCGTCATGTACAGAAGCACAGTATGTGTTTTGCCTGTCTGCTATCAGCCTTCAAAGTCCTTTTGTAGTCATCGTTTATATGAATTGTAAGAATGTTTTTCATGTCCTCTGAAAGCAAAGTACTTTAAATTTGATCAATCATTAAAGGGTCCGTAAATTACCCATTCTTGAGCACACTTATAGGACTATGGCAAATGGGGTGTTTCAAAAGCTTACACCTATAGATTGATTTTTTTATTATCCTTTATTTATATTGCACTGACCTGTTTGCACAAGACTTTATCGAGATGTAATATAATTTATTAAAGAAAACAAGCTTCTTGATGTATGATTTAACTCTTGCATCCCTTGGTTCGTGTACCTAAAAATGTAGTGTACCTAAAAATTTAGTTTTTGAACACTTAGCTTAAACTACCCACAGTCAAGCATTTGCCTGTCCACTGCTAGTCCACTGCTCGTATCCAGCCTACACATCAACACTTTGTTTTTGTTACACAAAGGCATGATATTAATTTATAGACCGTTATTGTATCCTGTGTCTGTGGAAAATCGCAGGCTTGTCAACCCATCTACATATTTTGGTAGTTAACTACATTTATGCTCACAAGGGCAGTGGCTGGGGCATAACAGGCATGGACTGGACATGATGGGTGTGTCATATCTAGGACAAATTGAAATACTTCCTGAATTTTTGGTTGACCTTTCATTTGTAGGATGTCGCTTCCAGTTAATTAAAAAAAAAAACGTGGTTAAAAAAACACTGACGTGGTCACAGAATAAGGTTATCATTAGAAACTTCAGCCATCTGTCTTTTCTAGCAGTGGTTATGTGCTGTGGTTATTTAGGACAAGTCCCTATCATGATGAGTGGGTGTTACCCTACAACTTGAAAGAGATTGTTAGAGAAAATGCTTAAACAGTTGCTTGCGAGGCAATCCCCGGTTTGCTTAAAATGTAGGTCATTTGGCTAAATATCTTAATGCATACTCCCACCCCCCAACTGTCCTGTTTTCTGCAGGACAGTCCCGATTTTGATAGCTCAGCACGCAGTTTGATCTCCTGCACTGACACCAGAAAAAGATTCAAAGTTTCTGAAGCTTTTTGGCAGAGAGCCCAGAATTTGTGGCAGCTGCACTTTCGATACATTTTAAGATATGCAAACAAACAATTGTAACTATTTAAGCTAAGCAGGTCTCTTAGGAGAATTGAGACTTGCTGCTTAAAGATCAGTTTCATTAGTAAAACTGTTAACACACATCCTATGGCCCTAAAATTCACATAAATGTGTTCAAACTTTCATAACCTGACACATTTTGTAAATTGGACATGGTACTTAGGGGTGTTGTTATAAGATAGGTGTGGTCAAAAAATTTCCGCAGCTCTTTATGCACCTGATGTTTTTGTCCCTTTTTGCATTTTTCAAATGTTGGGAGGTATGCAACATTTGATCATCAATTAATAACCCCTGTTGTACTCTACAATGCCCAGTTGTGCCTGGACAATCGCTGGTGCCAGTGTCTGACTGGCCCACCGGGATACCAGGAAAAGTCCCGGTTGGCCCAAGTGTCAGTGGCCCTCATGCTTCTAAACGTTTGGCCTATTTCATAGCTGTTCCCTATTTTTATGAGAACAAAGTGGCTAAATAGATGGAATAACAGATTATAGTATGTAAAGAAAAGAGACTAGGAGAATAGAGGTTGAGTGAGGAGAGGAAGAATAATAGTACTAAAAGTGGGCCCCTGGTCTAATATTAATTGGTGGGCCCCTAGTCAAAGGTTTTTGGGTGGGCCCCTGTTGTCCCAGTCCGACACTGCCTGGTGTACATATCACTTATTTCAGGAATTTGTTTTCTTCATGGTCTCCCGTTTTAGATTTCCCTTAAACTTTAGATTTTCCCTAAAAACCTTTTCCCAAAGCCTTACACCTTTTCACATTCACTTGAGACTATCCCACAAAAGAAGGGACAATGGGAGCTATGTCTAAATGTTGATATTGGCATGGGCAGAGGATTTATTTTTCTGCATTATGAATTATGTGGTCACACCATTACACCCTCTGTCTGTAATTTAGAAATGTTAACTGGTGAGTATAACTTTTCCTTTTGCCAGACAGCTAGGAAGGACTTTTGATTTCTGCTTCTCTAGTATAACTGGTCAGTTATTTCTTGTAATATAAAGAAACACATTAGCCAAAAATGTGTACAGTTCTATTACTAGTTCTTGGATTCTTTTCTTTGTTTCATTTATGCAAATAGGCACGTGCTACTATTTTGGCTGTCATGACCCCCCTATTGTAAATTATAAGCATTAGAAGTCAAAAAGGAGTTCCATGTCCAAATAATGGGGGAATGTAATACAAGTCGGTAATGGAAAAAATTATCTGCAATGGGAAAAGTTATGCTTTGCCTCAACAAATTTTCCTTAGTGTGAATTTAATATAGCTTTTGCAAACCCGATTCTTATTGAAAAAGTTGTTTGCTCCAAACACCTTCAAGCACCACTTAAAAGTGCGTAATTAAAATTTGCAATGCACAGTTAAAATGTTACAATGCAATAATAGTTTAAGGAAGAATATTACATAGTGAAATGGGAATACTTAAGGCTGAGTGCTTTTATGCAAGTCATGGAACTCTGAGGTAATTTCTGATATCCTAATAATTTATAACAAGGGGTAAATTATGTATTTTGGTACACAAGTACTGTTTAAAGGAACAGTTCAGTGTAAAAATAAAAACTGGGTAAATAATAAAGGGGATATAAACTAAATATGTCAGTATCTTTGTTATATAACAATAAGTAAGGAGTATTGGAGCACCTCCCATCAAATAGAAAACAACCGATGGTGTGCAAGGTCAAATAATTAAAACAATATAGAAAAGAAAAAGAACTGACCTATTGCTTTGCACCTTCCCATCCCTCTTAGTCCAAAAACACAGTCATATGTCTACCCCACAACATGTGTTAAAACATAACTTTTAATAAATATCATTAAGAAAGAGAAAGAAGTCAAGATTAACACCATTAAAAATATGTTAGGTACTGGGAGGCGAGATACCACAGGATAGTGGGTTTAAAACAAATCTCTGCGGCAATATACAGTATATGCAGAACAATCCCACAAAATATGGTGGCGTGTTGTTGTGTACTGGTATCAGCCTTATATACATAGACAATGGTAATCCACCATGCAGCATATAACTTCTAAAATATTAATATCATAGCAGACTGCTGTGTTTAGACCGAAAGAGGCACTATCTAGGTGCGACTCTTAGGGGCCGATTCACTAAGGGTCGAATTTCGAAGTTAAAAATACTTCGAAATTCGACCCTCGGATTGAAATCCTTCGACTTCGAATATCGAAGTCGAAGGATTTAGCGCTAATCCTGCGATCGATCGATCGAAGGATTTTCCGTTCGATCGAACGATTAAATCCTTCGAATCGAACGATTCGAAGGATTTTAATCCAACGATCGAAGGAAAATCCTTCGATCAAAAAATCACAGGCAAGCCTATGGGGACCTTCCCCATAGGCTAACATTGACTTCGGTAGCTTTTAGCTGCCGAAGTAGGGGGTCGAAGTTTTTTTTAAAGGGGAAGTACTTCGACTATCGAATGGTCGAATAGTCGAACGATTTTTCGTTCGATTCGTTCGATTTAGTTCGAATTCGAACGAATTTAACCAATTCGATGGTCGAAGTACCCAAAAAATACTTCGAAATTCGAAGTATTTTTCATTCGAATCCTTCACTCGAGCTTAGTGAATCAGCCCCTTAGACTCTACTGCCGCAATAAATCTAAGAGTCGCACCTAGATAGTTCCTCTTTTGGTCTAAAAGCAGCAGTCTGCTATGGTACCTAATGTATTTTTAATGGTGTTAATCTGGACTACTTTCTCTTTCTTAATGATATTTATTAAGTTATGTTGTGGGGTAGACATGTGACTGTTTTTGGACTAAGAGGGATGGGAAGGTGCAAAGCAATATTTGTTATATAATAATCACACTGATATGTGGCAGGCGTTCAGTTATGATTTGTTCACTGTGAGGTGACTGGGCAGCAGCATCCATCTCTAATATGCCTGTAATAAATTTAAAAAAATTGGGAAAAGATACGCTGTCTTCTCACATGTCTGACCATGTCCCTGATTCTAGTCCAAGAAAGATTAATTTTGTCATTCTATTTTTTAAAACTGATTTCTAGAACCACCGTAAACATAATCTAGTCATGGGATTTTGACCTCAGTCAGTGCTAGGAAATAAGATATAAATGTAAGCTGTATAGCAGGCTGCTAAAATTAAGGTGTTAGAGTATATAAAGCATACAGGCATCCTCCTTGAATGCTGCAAGAAAAAAGATGTTGTTCTTGCAGCAATCAATGAGGATGCCTGTATGCCTTATGCTCTGACACCAATTACAGTTTATTTTAAAGATTCATAAAATGGTTGAAATCGAAATATTTTTGTAGATTTTTTTTATTAACCAGTCCTTTATATTAACGTTTCCACAAAATTGTGTATAGCAACTGGAAAGAACTAAATTAGCATGGTCTCTTGGTTTATACCAGAAGTGCCCATACTTTACTTATGAGAGGTCTACTTTTAGTGATGTTGTCCCATTATGATCTACATCCATAAAAGCATTGTTAGCATTCTGTTCCGTGGAAAATATTACTTAAATATTGATTTATGGGAAAATGTATATTGCTATATTTAACAAACAACTATTTCTTATGTAACCTGAACATAAAAAATATCTGAATGAAATATGAAATAGGAGAGTGATCTAGACGAGCTGTTTATTGACAGTGTCTTGAGATCTACTATTCACCAGCTAAAGGTCTACTGGTAGATCCTGACCTACCTTTTGGGCAACCCTGGTCTAAACTTTGGTTGTTCAGCAGAAATATTCTGTTACTGAACAAAGCACCAGGCCACATGCATGTTCCTTGTCTTCTGCTGTCTTCTTCTAAGGAGGGATTATTAGACTTGGAAGAGGTCATAATAGATGCTAAGGATGGATGTCATCAGTATGCCTAAAGTAAAGATAAACAACATTACAGAACAAGGGCAGGTAATTATGCGACTCAGTGGAGGAAACACTGAGGGTAGGACTTCACAGGCGATTTCTGCGTGAAAAAATCACGTTGGATGCGAAAGAAATAAGGTAAGAGATGGAAATGTCATATGGAGTCGCAGCGTCGATACGACACAACTGTCTTATATGCAGACGCTGCATCTGCATCAGAGAGTCGCGTTGGATCAATGCTGCGACACCATCCGACCATGCTATTGCCTATTTCTGTCGCATCCGACGTGACACATGCGTTTTTTCACAGCACGTTGGATCGTGTGAAAATCGCCCGTGGAGTCGTACCCTTATGTAAATGGGTACTTTGGTGAAAAATGTAAGAGCTTAGTAGGGCTGCAGGTGCTCTCAGATTACAGGCAGTTTTTACTGATCTCTTTGCCAACCATATTGATCCATGAGCTAAATGAAATATTTAAGCAGGAGCCTCCAGTGAGAATCCTTTGTGTGTATGGCT